>NC_137468.1:79649256-80076385 GCF_964235325.1 Thermobia domestica | reverse complement strand
CACTAAGGTACTTTGAATGTGCTTGTCCCGTCCATGTCAGTAATCTTTTTATTCTTGTAGAGACCTTCAAAGTTTTAATTGTTTATCGATGTTTCTAGAATTGTAGCGTCCTTAGTTTTAACATTGACTAATAAAGTGTGGTATTTTAAGTTTTCATTTAACATTTAGATTTGAAATATGTAATACGGTACAACATAATATAGTGCCATTTGCAAAAAAAAAAAAAAAAAAAAAAAAAAAAAAAAAAAAAAAAAAAAAACTTTATGTTGGATTGTCAACACTGTTATTCTGATGTGGTAAATGCAGAGAATGTCAAACATTTCCCTGTTGAATTTCATTTTAAACAAAACAGAAAATATACTGTCCACGTAAATGAATGGAATAAAAACAATGATTAAATGTTATTAAGATGCACCATTCGTAATAATAGGGGTCTCTTTGTAAGCATTAGTCTATTTTTGCTCTTTCATAGCTAACTAAATACGTGAGACATGGGGAAAAAGCAGATTCGATTTCTACTGATAGTACACGTAGTTTGTATGCCAAGGTAAGTTGTAGATTTACATATCAGAAGTCTTGACACTGAAGGGTCACGTTAAATTCGGAACAAATATCCTCATCTAGCTATTTCTTGGTAATAACTTGGTTCATAATAAGAGATTATAACACTAATGAGAACTCATCATATATATTTCTTTGTATGAACCATAAATATAGAAGGAAAATAAACACGTTCAGCAAATGAACACTTTTACAATTTTTTTATGTAGAAATATTCATATAATTGTGACGAGCTTTTGACTTTTAGTATGCACTTATTTACTACTTCGTATCTTTGCAAGGTGCAGGTTTACAAGCTGGGGCCATAGATTTGTAAAATTTACAAGACAAATATATATATTTCGATTTAAGAAAAGGAATATTATAAGTAATTACAGTATATGGGTATGGGTACCTGTAACATGCATAAGAAGGTGAAACTACGTAATCCAAAGTGTATACTTCTACTCACGCAGTACTCCATAAGGAAGCCATGATGAACTGCAGTGCTATGTAAAACCAATATGCTAAGCGATGATGCATAATGATAGAAACATCTCACAGGTGTACCACCTTGTAACAATACAGCGTTTTGCACTATGATACCCGCCGTCTCTAATGCGCCTGGTTCCTACTGACGAACCCCACGGGGGTCCACCAGCTTCGCCTTGTCTTTACACGGATTAGATACAATTTTTGCATTTTAGTGGTCAATTTTTACAGTTTTTTCTTTTTCTTCCTGTTGTTCTTAATGGCATCCCGCATGCCGTATTTATACCCACAACGCTAAGCCCTCCTAAAGCGAATCTACACCCGGGAATGATGGTCCCAGATTGTAAACCTGTAATTTTTTAAAGATAATTTTATTATATCCACAGACTTTAATATTAGTTGTCTGTCTCTATCAATTGCATTAAAAAAAATGAAATTTAAGGCACGAAAAGAGACAAAGTTTACGAAATCGATGTTGATCGAGAACGTACAGTAAGTTGTGATTTACAACATTGCTAACATTATAAGTCATAGTATCAATCAAGTGAGAAGTAGAAGTTACTCCCGATATTTTAACTGATTGTTGAATCTTGCCAAGAGATGCGCTTTATTGGTATTTAGCTTGGAGCTTGAAACAGAATCAGATCGTACATGCTGTGCCAGAATATTTAAAGCGACGTAACCAGTCATGAAATACATAATATTATCTACAAAAAAGTAAACTTTCAGAGAAGTATTATAGATAGCACATCGTGAAGAGCATGGTGGATATTATATAGAAATGACCCGAAACTTAAAATGAAGAGCTGACTACTTAGCGGACCACCCCGTTGTGCTATTGGTAATACGAAAAGCTGAACTATGATAGCTATTAATTTTGAGCTTAATCAACCAATACAAAACTTTTGTTCATTGACGCAAAGTAGTATTAAGGCCACAAGCGTGGAGACAATTAAATATGTATGGCTCACTCGATCAAAGATATTAGAATAGTCCAAGGCAAGGTAGGGAATGACAACTCGGATAGCAGCAAGAATATCTTGAGCTCGTTTATGTGGTAGTTCGCCATACTGCAAAAGGGTCGATATGTTGGGTAATGACAAGTTGTAATCGTGTACTAAGACAGGAGTTAATCGCAGGTCAATAAGGAGATAAGTCCGGTAATCCACCACTGTGCTGGAATGAATCTTCTTCGGAATTAACCCAATGACAGCAGTGTGAGATTATTCTTCCAGAAGACTGGCTTGAAGGATATAATTTGACCAATTCAGTAAGCATAGGCCCCATTAGATGGAAAAAAGTTTTATATAATTCAGCACCTATTTCATCGATGCCAGACTTTTTAGAATTCTTAGCTGTCAATGCGACTTGCTTCGTTTCCTCCAAAGTAATTAAATTCATAATTAAAATGTTTCTATAATTAAAACTATATTTTAATATTTTGAAGCTTATGTAATACAATTGTTATAATAGTAATTTTATCTGTAAAAAATATTTAAAAAATCACGTAACATTCCAAATACTACTCATCTGTACAAACACTTCTACTAGCACAAGTTGCCATATTTACATTTATTTACTTCTAGATCTACTAGCTAGTGTTGTCAAAACTAAATCTATTTCCGTTCGTTGGAATTAAATTTAATTTTTGGAAAAAGAAGTTGCAAATTCTTATGGCGCATTCTTGCGAATCTACAGCGCTACAACCTTCGTTTTCTTAACAAGATAAAACACATATTTAATCTTGTGATTTCTTATCGACTTATATTTACATGTACATATACATTGTTGAAAGTTGATTTCATGTCCTCATGTAAATCACTCTAAACTGATAGCCAGATCTATGTAAATGAGTTTCTTCTTGTTTTCGTTTTTTAAAAAGGGCTTTCATAATTCATGAATGTTTCTTATGCTTGACTTCTTATCTAAGCAAGATGTGTCACGTATTGGCATACTAACTCATTCAACATTGAAAAAACGCATAAAATATGATGCATTTTAAAATGTGAAATATTTATGGCTCCTTTTGTTGATATTAGCGTTTATACGAGCATGAAGGCCAAAAAGAATACTAATTCCATTTCAAAACAAGCATATCTACAGTATAACTGAATATTGCGATTGGCCAAACAGAAAATTTCTCTTAGATTTCCTTTATTATTACCATTTTCTTGCATTTACTAACTACCAAATTTCATGTGCCCTTTTCTACTTGGAGTGTCCTACCAGTCGTATATTACTGAACGGTAAATAATTATCAATGCACCCATAGCTCAACAAACTTTTAATATTTTTTGATGAACAATGAGGCCATAGCTTTAGAGCTTTTGATATCTTTTGATGAACATTTGTTGAATCTGGTCATGGCTTTATACGTTTTTGTTATGCTTTAGTGAATAATTGTTAAATATGGCCATCAGTTTATAAACTTTTGATATGCTTAGATGAACTATCGATGATTATAGCCATAGCTTTTTACACTTTTGATGTCTTTTGATGAATAAATGTTGAATACGACCATAGATTTGTATCGTACTTTATCATCTCGCGCGATCTTACTTACATCCCTGGCACAGATGTATTACATGTTAATATGGATATGTAATACAGAAAGCCTACACTGTGAATTCAAGTGCCAGTTTAACTTATCATACATGAAGAGGCATTTGTTTGACTTTTTTCCTATGGCCAATACGCTCTCAAGTCACGTATGATCAGTGTTGAACTGATGTTTTAGCTTTGAGTGTTCTCCTCAAAAGCAAGTTCCGGTCAATAAACCTCGACAGGAACATTAAGCCAACATAGAACAGTAGGCCGAGCAGTTCCTTTGCCCTGTAGTTCTAAAGAATGACTTGAAAACTGGAAATTGAGTGTTTTGTTTGAAGATACAATAAATATTGTATGCATACAATAAATAAGTAATTATGGTATATATTACATAGATAATCACTCACATTACTATTTCTCTTATAAAATACATTATCATTTCTTATGGTTCTAAGAAGTTGGATCCTTCGAAACGAAATCAATTTTATGTATTCACTGCCTACATAGTTTTTCGAATTATCTTTATCAGCCTCATATAAATTCGCATGCTATAGTGGAGGATGTGTCAGGTCCGACTATTCATATACTGTGTTACATATTTATTTATTTCACTATCACATCTATTTGAAAGCCAAAGGTGTCCATCTATAGAAAGCAAATTACATGATGTATGTTCATGTAATTAATAGAAACCTTGGAATATATTACTTCCTAAATCATAAAAAATAAATAAAATAAAATAAAATAAAATAAAAATATGTTGTTATAAGTACTGTTAATAGATAAGACAGCAAGTGAAAGGTAAAAGTGTTTGGATTTTTATAAGTATTGTGAATAGATAAGACATCAAGTTGAAAGTCTAAGTGTTTGGATTTTTTGAAGTTTGTTACCAATATATATAAAAAGAAAAACAAATTATAAGCATTAATGTTCCTTAGTTATTCAATATGTAGAAGAAATGTAACATACATTTTTGATTTATCTTACGACTTACTGCAACATATTTCTGCTTTCGACACTGTGAGGGGACTGTGTACAGGGTTGCGGTAACGCTGTCTTTTAACCTATTAATTCATATGGAAAAATTATGTTTCTGTTTTCTTGGAAATAAGTGGAAATTTTAACAGTTTAACTTTAACGATTTCTTCTTCCAATCTATTCGTGAAAATTATCGATAATCGAATTTAATTTAAGCAATATTAAGTGTGTATATATATATATATATATATATATATATATATATATATATATATATATATATATATATATATATATATATATATATATATATATACATACATATATATATATATATATATATATATATATATATATATATATATATATATATATATATATATATATATATATATATATATATATATATATATATATATATATATATATATATATATATATATATATATATATATCATTTAAAACGATAAGGGATATACACTAGACTTAAAGAAATCAAGTAAATCACATCGTAAGAATTCCAGTTCATTTCAAAGAAAACAGAACAATAATCTCCCATATAAATTAATGGATAGAAAAGTAAGATAATCTGCTTAATGCCGTTGAAGAAAAGGTGATTTTGTTTAAAAAAGAATCAAAGGATATTCTCCTATGTTTTTCTCGGATACAATCTCGTAAAAAAAAACTTTTATAAAATGTCATATAATGGTTATTTGATTTAAATTGTGTCTTACCATATGCAAGCCAACCAGTGGCCAATAAGTGCAAACGTTGCCATAAGGAGAAGAAGGACGGCAGCACCATATTCCGAGTATCTGTCAATTTTTCTAGCAACTCGCACCAGGCGAAGAAGCCGAGCAGTCTTCAATAGGCCCATCAGAGTGGTTGTCTGTAAAATAAACAAAAAAATAATACATGATTTTATGAGAGTCAAAGTTAACACTGCTCTCATAATTATTCCATTACTTATAATAAATAACCTCGCTGCTGAAAGGGGAACTAAACTCAAAATCAAATCAAATCAACTTATATAAAGTGCGATATAAATTATAGTTCTTTCGTTGATGTCTAGAAAGAAAGAAATCTAGTATATTACTCTTAAATGTTATCAAATACAACTTTTAAGGACCACTGTATTTAAATCAGTTAGTAACTAAATATGTGAGTGCATAACTTATACAGGAGCAACACTATTGATCAAAATATTGAGATTTGATAGCAAGTGTTACAATTAACAAGCATAGACACTGCATTAGAGGGGCAATGTTTCATCTGATCATAAATAGTCTGTGCATCAGGTTCGTTGGAGGCACTCAAGGCAGTCATTTGAATCAGTTGCCGTACGTTGAACTCACATACTACATAACAATATTCCAGTCCACACGGCTGTTGTTGCCAAGCCTTCAGTTAAAGATTGTAGTTTCGACGATATTAAGTACCCACCTTACAACAAAGATTTAGCTCGCTTGGTAACAACAACTGTGTGGTCTGGAGCGTTGCCATGCAGTACAAGCTGAACTCACAACGATATTAAGTGACTGCCTCCAACGAACTGACGCAATTAGACAGTTGAAACTGATACATTACTGCTTCAGTAGATGGCAATATATGCCATGAACGACATAATACTAGTTGTGCGACATATTACTAGTTTTTCAGTATCAGATCGGATATTTTTGGAAATACCCTCGTAGTTATGTGAATTTTCAGTGTAAAAGACCTCAAAGAAGGATAATCATTGGTGCTTGGCTCCTACAAAGCTCAAATGTACCGCAAAAGACACATGTAAGTAGACATTCGAATAACTAGTGCTGAGTTACTATTATAATAGCAAGAGTATTTAATCTGCACAACCAGGACTCGAATTCAGTATACCTTTGCTAGTAGTTAGCAACTCTGACCAGTTACTATACCTTGAGGCTGGTTTACATTTTATTATGTGTATACATTAATCCAAATAAAGCATGCAGCTCGCTTCAATACAATACACATTTGAAAAGGCTCAGCACATACAAACATTATGAATAATGTTTTCGTAAATCGAGACTGGGAACTGAATTTATATTAAATTTCGTTCATCTATCTGAGAAAATTAATTCACAGTATAAATTTAAAATATGATCAGGGTCCTACAAAACTCATTGTGTAGTTGGAAGATCAATAAACAAGTACCAGTGTCATGTGTACTCCACGTGAAGGAGTTTGAATGGTATGGCGCGGTATTTCAAAATTTATATTGAAACCGGAAATGGTAGTAGATTTATACGATTTCCGGTTTCTGTAGAGAGATTAGAGTCGAAATGAATTATGTTGTTGGGACGCTTCATTAATTGCAGAAAACAGTCTGACTCTATCTATTACCATTTTTACTCTAAGGTGACTAACGTTAAAACCGGAAGTGGCTGACTTCTACCACTTCCGAATTGGATAGACGATTAAGAAAGAAGATGCTACCTACTTTTAGAACTTTAAATCGATTCCGGAAAATTGCTTCTCGCTATCTCCTATCATTTTTGTCTATGTAAATCAAACCGGAAGTTACAGTGAATTTCTATCAATATTGTAACCGGAAGTTATAGTGAATTTCTATCACTTCCAGTTTTAGTAAATTGTTAAAGAATTGACATAAAATGTATTCTTGGGACGCTTAATCGGTTGTAAGAAACCGTTTCTCGGTATCTATTACCGGTACCCATTCTAGTGCTACAGAGATCAATGTTAAAACCGGAAATGGTTGATTTCTACCACTTTTGGTTTGAAAATCATCTCCATCAACAAACTTGGAATAGTTTTGGAACTGGGGAGCCAAAATTAGGTTATTAACACCATGTTTATAGGAGAAATGAGTTGATGTTACGTAAGATTATTTATAAATACTAACTTAACCTAACCTAAATTAAACTAACCTAAAGTAATCTAACCTAATCTAACCTAGCCTAAACCATCAAAACCACAGAAAATATAAGAAAAAAGTACGAATTTTAAGCAAAGAATTCTGGACACAAATCCAAAAATCCTAACCTAACCTAACCTAAACTAAACTAACCTAACTTAACCTAACCTAAACCATTAAAAATACAGAAAATATAGCAAGAAAGTACGAATTTTAAGCAAAGAATTCTGGCCCTACAAATCCAAAAATCCTAACCTAATCTAACCTAACTTAACCTAATCTAATCTAACCTAAACCATTAAAAATACAGAAAATATGGCAAGAAAGTACGAATTTTAATCAAAATTCTGCACCCCCCAAGTCCATAATAGTTCTTGAGACTACTTTTTTTCTTTCTTTTTTCTTTTTCTTTTCTTTTCTTTTTTTTGTCTCCCGGACGGATGAGTGCACGGACAAAGTAAATATAAGGGAGTTTAGATTGATAACCCAAACTCCTCAAGAAACAACACATTTTCATCTTGAATGGAGTTATTGACGTTCCCCCCCCCCTTCCCTAATCTAGACGTTCAGTATTCTTATGATTATAGTCAATATTTTCTTATGATTATAGTCAATATTTCCATCCTTTTGAAACAAAAGGTGGAATGATTTCTCTAAGTGACCTCTTACAAGGAGAAATAAAATGAAAATATATGACAAAAGTAGGTATCAATTTATTCCTTAAAGGTGGTGCGGTGTGTAAAAAAATTAAATATATTTTTCAAAGATCATTGTTATCTGCGACAATAATCTACAGATTTATATTGCTTTGGAACTCGTATCTATATTGTTTTACTGTGGTTTTAACAGGTAATCAACATTTGCGTGCTAGAGGGAGTACGAAGCTTAATCTCAAAGATTGAAAAAAAAGAAGCGCAAAGAAAAAAAGAAATGGCTGCATAAAATAAAATAAGAAAGAAAGAAAAAAAGAAAAGAAAAGGTAGATTTGAATAAAGTCACGCTCGTTTGCATGCTCTTAGCATGCTATGCTTCCTGTGTTCTTCTGTCCTGCCTTTATAATTTGCCTTGTACTACTACCGGGTGCTCTGATTTGCACCAAATGACACCAAATGCTTTTTCTTCTTGTTTTGCCGTTACTTTCTATTCAACTAAACTCGTTTTTCTTCTTTTCTTGTTTTTCTCTTCCAAGCAAAGAAGTTGATGAGAATGGACATTGATTTTTCTTTCTGCTGTTTCGTTAAAGTACAGAATTACAAAAAGCTTCGGAAAGGTCATCTGACTATGTAGCTTCCACAGAAGGAAGTTAATGGTAGAGTGCAATAAGAAAAAAGTTACGGGCACTATGTTGTAAACAATGAACATGTCGGCTTCTGCATTTAAGTACGCACATTAACGGCCGAATTCAATCCACGTAGACCATTTGTCTAGCACTCTTGGAATTAGCTAAAAGTGGTTTTGAATGTCTCTATTCCTACAAGTTAGGTTTCAGTAGAACGTTAGAATTGGTACAAGGAAGAAAAGGTGAAACTGAACTGGAGTACTGTATCATGATTTCAACAAATTATTTCTATTTTCCTACGCAAAGTCGTAGATCATACGAAACTATAGATGTTCAGGCCATCAAACTTGAACAATAATTCAGGGCCTCGGTGGCTTAGTGGTAGAATTTTCACCTCTGACGCATGGAGTCCTTGGTTCGATTATGGCTTGCGCCAAGTGAACTTTGTGGTGGAAAAACACTGCGTGTATGGGTTTTCTCGGGGTTCCTTCGTTTCCTCCCACTTTCTTCCTTCCACCATGTCATTCATTTCTTATCAACATCATCTCCTTTAGCCTAAACTTAAAGATTTCATTTTTGAACAAGGGAAATGACCCTGTTTTGCATCCCGAATTTCAGAGCCACAACAGAATACTGTTACAGATCATATCTGGGCCCTTCTTCAATGCGTCTTCAATTGCTTCACCGCATACTATATAAAACACGATTATAGTTTTTTGATATGCCATAAAGCCACAATTATCGTAACTACAGAAGAAAATATACATTTCTGACTTCCATTTTCAGCTGTTTTCCATGTAATTCAGTGTTTCAATTATCTACCAAATTAATTTTCAGCAAGTGTGGAGTGTTTCAATGTTTTTCTCTTTACAAAGGTTTTATATTTGAAGAACGGGCTCTTATGGACGAACAGAAACCTGTTTTGGATTCCGAACTTGAGTCACAACAGCATACTGTTACAGGTCATGTCCGGGTCCTTTCTCAATGTGTCTTCAACTGCTGCACCGCATACTAAAACATGATTATAGTTTTTGCGATATGCTATAAAACTATAATTATCGTAACTATAGAAGAAAATATACATTTCTGACTTCCATTTTCAACTATTTTCCATGTGACCTAGTGTTTATATCGTCTACCAAATTATTTTCATAAAGTGTGGATTATTTCAACGTTTTCCTCTGTACTAAGGTTTTATATTGAAGCTCTTATGGATGACAGAAACTATAACCATGTTTTAGTAAATGAAACTGTAACTATAACCTAAAACTGTTATCATGTAAATATATATTACAGATTTGGCTTAGTATTCTAAAAATACTATTCTGAATGTATGTATATTTTACAACTAGGTATGTTTATGTATCTGTATCATTTGACTAGTCTTATTTATACTCACAAATTAGTGTAATATGTATGATTATAAAGACGAAACAAAATTGAATTGAATAGTGGGTGGTGTAACAAAAGAAGTTGTAATGAGGAAGTTCCCAGCGATGATCTGAAACAGTACGCTGTTGTGGTAGTTTTCATGAATAACAGTAAATATGATGGTATTACAATAGGTTACTGATATACTCGTGAGTAGAAATCAACAAAATGCATGTTTCACTGTTACTCAAATGATCTCTCAATTTATATACCATTATAGAAGGTAGAACGTCAACTGGAGCTCTACTTTATGGACATCTATAGATGCCGTAATAAGGACATGAATTGAATGCTGATTAGACATCCATGGTTCATTTTACATGATATAGATATATGAACATTCAACATAATTTAAATTTAAATTTATGTTTCAGATGTCTTTAACTCCAATTTAATTTCAGATAAAAAGAAGAGATCAAAATGTTTGCTTAATGGCTGCTCACTGAAAAAAAAAGTCGTACGAAAATTTGATTTTTTTTAGACATAATGTTACGGTTAGAGAATTCCTTGCGCAATGACTGCTTGACGTGAATACACTAGGCCCAGATAGCTAAATTATTATACTTGCTTCCTTCTTCTATAACTTTACCCTCGTTTAATGATACTGAATGATGTAAGATGTTAAGATGACTATCACATGATATCAGATGCGTTACTCTTGGATGCGCATGGAGCGAATCAAATGAGATGACATCAAACTGATAATTCTATAGTTGCATCCAGGATTCAACTTTTTTTATTATTATTATTAAAAAGTAACATAGTGTGCTAAAATTACAAATTTACTCCTATATAATATATGTTTCTTTGTTGTGAAGCCAGACAATTTGGTGCAACAAATAAATATAATTTCTATCAATTTGAACAGTTTTTTTTTTAAATCAACTTTTACAATCCATTATTCGATTTCGATATTCATTTTACCCTACCTTACTATATTTTTTAAACCAAATTGCTTGTACACCAAACTATCTTATTCCCTTGATCGTAGGTTATTATTAGATATTTGTTGATAATAGATCAGGTAAAAAGTAAGTGCAGAACAGGAAACAGTATAGGATCATAACTGATATCATAAAGTATACAATGATATAATCTGGCCTTTTCCTAATCTCGAGTTATATCAGACTATTTGAGTATCCATGACTGCACGTAAAAGAGGTTTCTGAAGTTTAAAGTTATATACTTGTGGATTATTAAGTGACAATCAAGGCAATCAGAGTCATCATTACTTATCGGTGTTTGCAAAATTTGTGCACCAAAATGCAAAAATTATTATTATTATTATTATTATTAGTAATACTACTCTACTACTACTACTACTACTACTACTACTACTACTACTACTACTACTACTACTAATAATAATAATAATAATAATAATAATGATAATAAATGCAACAAGTAAATCAGAACTGTTATGCCGGTTAAATTTTGTGTTGCATTGAGCGAACCGATGTATAATGTGGCCCATTATCAATTAAGAGTGAGTTTATGAAATGATTAGGCTATTGATTTTGGTAAAGTGATTGACTAATCTACATCTTTGAAGGCCAGGAAAATTAAGAAATTCACACATATTACTTTAAAAAGCAAAAATAAACTGTTCATAACTAAAAAAAAAAAAAAAAAAAGACTTATGAATCTAATCTACTCTATATTCCCAAGAAGCACGCTATACGAAAGTAATTAATGTGACTCATACAAAATAAAAGATTGGATTGATACCTAAAGTTGAAAAAAAAGTATATGTAATAAATATTATCGTGGTTCATTTTCATATTTGCTCATGCTTCGTTTTCAGGGGGCTGTTAGTTATAATTTTTGCAAGACGGAAAACTGAGTAAACTAATAGAAAGTTCGGAAGCAAAGCGATGAGATTCAAAATTTAACACTCTTTACTTCATATTTAAACTAAAAATGAAATGAAATGAAATCTTTAAGTTTTACGTCCCACGGTTATGCCGGTGAGGCTAAAGGAGACGGTGATAATGAGAGATGAATGAAAATGGTGGAATGAAGAAAGTGGGAGGAAACGGGAGAACCCCGAGAAAACCCACGAGCACGGTGTTTGTCCACCACAAAGTTCACTTGGCGGGGGCTGGGATCGAACCCGGGACCCCAATAATTAAACTAAGTCAAGGATGATAAGAATACTAATAATGAAATGTTTGAATTAATATTAGGTAAAGAGAGAGAGAGAGAATTTCAATATTAATTGAACAAGTAAAAATGAATATATGAATTAGTTATTCAAAACAGTCTACACTGTTCCTTTTGTAATGCAACTTTGGATCCGGATGATTATTCGTATTGCGTTTGTTATTCAAACTTTTAAGATTACCCGAAAAGATATCTTTCAACATATTCAAATTTTAATGATTTAGTTCGGATAAAGGATGTAAACAGAAGACCTGAAAACATAGAATATTCGTTTGATATCGACCAATAGTACATTGCAGCATAAAAGTCCAACAATAAAAAAAAAAAAGTGTATATATGTGTGCACAAATGTTTCCTTTTGGAGTTATAGGCTGCCGAAAACTTTTTTTTTTTTTTTTTTAAAAAAAAAAGAACTTTAAAGATCCATAACTCCAGAACTGAGACCTATTGTAGTCGAGTCAAGGCTTCACTTACATTAGGAATTAGTATGTACCCTATCAAAATATCCATGTTTCAGAATCCTGAAGTACTTCCGCAACATTTTTTTTTATAGAGGTAGTTGGTAAGTACTTCAAATTATATGCTCATAGCCAAACTCCCTCTATAAAAATTGTTACATGAGTACCTTAGGATTCTGAAACATGGATTTTTGGATAGGGCATATATTAATTCCTAAGTGAAATCTTGACCCGACTACGATAGGTCCAATTGTTTTGGAGCGATGGACTTCTAAAGTTCATTTTTTCATGTTTTCGGCAGCCTATAACTCCGAAAGTAAGCATTTGTGCACCCAGATTGGTCTATACTTTTTGTCTTATCTTGATGTCATGAATCATCTCCCAAACCTGTCAGTGTTCTTTTGAAACATTATATATAAATCAAGTATTGCTATACATATTATTATTATTATTATTATTATTATTATTATTATTATTATTATTATTATTATTATTATTATTATTATTATTATTATTATTATTATTATTCTCTTCGTATTATAAATGTTGAGATGCTTCTAAGCGGTTAGCGTTCGCGCCTATGGCGTGGGAGACCTGGGTTCGATTCCCGCCGAGAGTTCATGTAGTTCGGATTCCACGTTAACCAGTAGGTCCACGTCTCATATAGCCTTACTGCTGAACGGGGCGTTAAACTCAATATCAACTCAACAACTTCTAGGTGAAACTAGATCATCACTAGTTTAAGTAAATTTTGTGACCCTGACATAGCATGTACGATTGCTTTTCCAGGAATTGCAATCTTAAATATTTGGTGAGCTTTTCACCTTGTTCAAATTTCTTTAGCTTCTTGACTGAAAACAGATTTTCCGCATGAATAGGTAAATATTTCAAGAAACAAAAGAGTGTAGTACTGAGGACTACAAAAAGATTGAGAAGTGAGATGTTTCATAAACAGTTTTCGTGATTCACTTGATTTTTCTAATGGTATGCAGGCTTTTCTTTCCTGACTTATTATTTAATCATCAAATTTAGGATTCCACTTAGTAAGAGGTTGGTGGTAGGTAGGTAGGTTGTCGATGATACTAATTACAACAGAAACATAATATACACTAATAAAATGAAGAAACACTAAAATCGAGAATTTTGTATAACAATCTTGCATTTTCTTTCGCTCCGGAAATGGAAACACTGTTAGCTTAATTTTTAATTGCACAATCCATACAAGTTTTTAATCCTACAACGCGCGACAGATTAATACAGCAACCCACATTTATGTTGTTGGGTTTGGCTGTTGCAGAAAGATATAGAATGAGATTTAATGGTTAGGAAAGGGGACCCTCGCCAGCTCTTCTAGCTCTTGTGGATTCTAGCTCCCTTGACAGTGACAAAAGGCAATCGTAATTAGAACTTTCCGAAGGAAAACTTTCCTTAATGTCGTGGAAAACGACATTATTCTGCAGAGTTTAATGGCTTCCTTTCGTGTTGGCTTATAATAGAAACTCTCTTGTTATTCTGCAAAAGGATAATGTTCGGGATGGTTTTTTGAGGGAATATAAACGGACATTATAAAATACACCTCTGCAATGCTGTTTCAGAATAAACCATTGGAAGAAAATGTGTTACAATCTGAATTTTAAAGAGGAAATATTTGCAATATTATATACTATTGCTAGTAGTAAGTGTGTTACTGTTAGGAGTTTGTGTGTCACGATTGTTATACAGTTGTAGTGTGAACGTCACTCTCCTGACAACAATAGATAGAAAACAAACAAAAATACAATACAATCTGGCCTTTTGTTGTATATCTTCAGTACATAAATACATAAACAAAACAAAACAAAATGAAATGAAATACAAAAATGGTCTTCCCGATTAGAAACTTTAATTGCGTTTTTAACACGCACATACATGAAAGTGTTATCAAATGAAAGAGAAACTCAAAAAGTTTTAGTATCTGGTAAAGCTGATGTATTAGTTGCACAAGATGGCAGCGAATGAAGACAGGAATGTTTTTGTGTGTGTGTGCTAAATTTTCATAGTAACCCGTGTCAAAGCTTGCAACAATGTCAATCGATATGGATAAAATTTCAATCGCTTACGGGTAATCCTCCACGCAACAGGCTGCGGTATCTGCAATCCTTTGTTTGTTTTCATCATGGATTTCTGTGGACTTCTCGTGAGCTCCACTGTTTTCGCATTTGTCGATGGACGGCCAAGCGATTTCTTCTTGCAGATGCATTATCTTGCTTTAAAATCGAAGTATCATTTATGAATACTTCTCCATAAGGGGTTCTTCTCCATACTTAGTTATAAAACTTCTTTGGACACTATTAACAGACTGCTTACTTTGAAACTTTAGCACAAAAAAGCTTTCCTCTCTTCATTTGCTGCCATCTTATGTTACTGTCATCCTAGCGGCGAGATGCGAAACTAATACATCAGGTTAGCCAGATACTAACACTTTCTGGGTTTCTCTTTCATTTGATATCACTTTCATGAATGCGGTATGTGGTACTTTATTTCTTGCTAACTACTGGCCGAATTTTAACGAAATTGGATAGGTAAGTAGTCTATCATCTAACAAATATAGATAGCTATACTTGGTGCCCGCATACGGCGAGGGTTAGTCTCCGCTCGGCACGGCCTGGCTTTTATGTGATATTTTATTTCTTGGTAACTACCAGTCGGATCTGGACGAAATTTGATACGCAAGTAGCTTACACACACACACAAAAAACATATGTGGCGTACATAGAAATGTTGGTTACATGTGTAAATCCTTTAATTATTGGACTTAACCTACAATTCTATGTAACATCCTGAAGCAAACATATAACTGAAAAGACTAAGACTTATGTTATGTTATGCTATAAAAAACTAAGTCGTTATCTTTTATAAGACTTCCTGTATAAGTGTTCCGATTAAAAGTACTTTCAGAAAAAACTGTATATAGGCGGTAAGTAGCACACATACAGATGGACGACGTAGGTAACATATAGCTGACGTATGTAACACATGTATTCGTACGCAATATAAGGAAGACTGTACATATCCCATGGCATGATGTAACATCTAAGCGGGAAAAATGGCAGTGCTCTATGTAGCATATGAATAACGTATGCTCTGTACTGATATCCATGGTAAACGCAAGGATTTCGTATATTTGTACAGTATACCGCTGTCCGGATAACGGATTTTTCTCAGTGTATTTTCTAGAGAACAAAGATCCATTATATTTGGTGCCGAGCTCGATCAGGGACAAGCTCTGATAATTAACATGATCTACTGTATTAATTCTTTCTGAATTGATTACTCTTTGGAATTGCAATAACAATGTTGTGCAACAATTTTTTTTTTCTCAGACATACAGGAGCTAAATGAAGCTTTTTTTACGTATCTTCTCCAGAAGCTACGAGTGTTTATTGAGTCTCCGTATAAACACAATATTTATTGATTTTCTTTTTAATTATAGAACAACTTTAATATGTCCGAATATACAGAAATGGAGAAGTAATAACATTAAATGGATCTATATCACATCTTAATGTTTCAAAGAGGTTCTTCTCTCCTAAAAATATTTTCATTCCAATCCAAAAGTAACGGTAACCAAGAAACGAAAATTATTTTTGTAATTTTGGAGAAGAGAGATAACAATGATATTGTTAATATTTCATAAATAACTTGCTAAACTATTCGTTTCAGTAATAATAATAATAATAATAATAATAATAATAATAATAATAATAATAATAATAATAATAATAATAATAATAATAATAATAATAATAATAATAATAATAATAATAATGCAGAAAAACAATAGTGTAAGCTGTGAGTTCTGCTTTCAAAGATTTGATCGAAAATTGCAATAAGAAATTTGTTAATGTTTCACAAATAAATATATTTCTACTAAGAACCGTATAAATGGCATAATTGATTTCTCTTGCACAAATACCATATACCCAGAAATGATAGTTAACTAACTGGTAGGAACGAGTTGGTTTTGGACAATTTTCTCCAAAGTGGCTCTAACGATCTTGGTCACAGTTCATAAATTAGTATTTCATTAAATTTGAGATTTTTTTTTTTGTAAGGGAGGCACAGTGGCTTAGTGGTAGATTATTTCTGGTGCGTGGGGTCTCTGCTTCGATCCCCAACCAAGTAAGTTTGTGGTGCATAACATTGTGTCCGTGGATTTTCTCGCGGTACTCTTGTTTCCTGCCACAAAATCTTCCATCCATTCGCTTGCCTTAATCATCGCATCGTCCCTCTTAGCATAATCGTGGGACGATAAACTGAAAGATTTTTTGAGATCTTTTGTGGTTCCCGTCTGGTTATGAAGAACGCCGACGTTACAAAGGACAGAACCTACTACTAAAGTGGGTTCCGAAGCATGATCGAGGATTGAAATCTGTGAAGTTGGTGGGTACGCAGACCATCTTGCAAAATCAATTCTTACTGTTACCCACCATACTATATCGCCTTCAAGGGAGTTAAATTACATGAAATAACTATTTCATTAATCACTCTACTGTAGTCACCGCTAGTGTAGTGGCTAGCTCGCGCCCTTTGATGCACGTGGTCCTGGGTTCGATATCCAGTGGGAGAGTACAAAAAATAATGTCACAATCATTCATTTTCATTAATCATGCGTCTCCTTGAGTCTAAGAGGCATGACTGTGCGACATTAAACCTTAAAAACAAATAAACAAAAGAATGTCGCACAATCCATATCTGTTAAAAGAAAAATCCAGTATATATACGTACAGCCCCGTATTTTCATAGAACACATGTTAAATATTCTTACCATAACAAAATTCTGGTTATTGAGTTACTGTAGAATTCGTTAACCAATCACAGATATGCGACAAAGTTAGTGTGGGGAATCCACACCTTTTCCTCGAAATTGCCAACAGAAAAAACTACAAACAAACCTATGGTGAAATACACAATTGTATTCCTCCGCGAACAAATGGACACCTTTGTGTTAAATAATACTCAAATTAACCCCCTTGATTATCATCACTCAATGAGCAACACGTTTTTGTTGCAACGGTGGCAAATTCTGCATATAGCCTGCAAACTGTATGCAATTCAGCGTTTCAAAATACGCCCGGGAATACACAGGAATCATGTTCTTAACGAGAAACAAGAGCCGGGAAAAATGGGATAGGAGCGTAAAGTATTGATTAGTGTATATGTATTAGCTTCCAACATTTTCGAGAAGGTTTTGTTAATATAACAACAGTAGCGACATTTTGTTTGTTTTGTCAAGCAACCACACACACACAAAGAAATACATAATTAAATAGCATTGTTATTTGTTAGATGAAAACGCTCGAAATACCACCGTATGTTGGAATGGTGTAAACAAAATTGAAAAAGATCAAGTATACATAGTCTAATAAATTATGGGAATTGGAGAGAAAATATTTTTTATGTTGACAGAGATTTTTTATGTTGTTAAAAGGTATTTAGAGAATTATGTTATGCTTTCATTGAACTTCTATAAAACATTTTGACAGTATATATATTTTACCATGGCTAGCCATCCGCCACTGGCCCCATATAACTTCAACGTTGAATAGGAACGTTAAGCCCATACCATTATATGAAATTAATTAAATAAATCACATGCAGTAAACAACAGAACCTGTACAAGCCAATTACTAGACATACAGGGCCTTATCGAAGGAAAACCTGACAGCGTTGCCAGACTCACAGCTCGGAATTATTCCAAAACCTAATCGAAATTATGCTAGATTCGGTCAAATTATGCTAGATCCTCATAATTACTAATTCAGGAGTTTCAAAAGAAAGAAAGAAAAAAAAAAACGAAGTTGAGATACGATAACGTAACTTAAAATACGCAGAGCGCAAGAACGCGTGTATAGAACTCAATACTTCACGCACCAAAGCTTTAACTCAACTAAACTACTGCAGTCGTTGCCAGACTCAATGGCATATATATCGTATAAATGAATGCAAAGTGTTTGTTAACATATTTTGAAAGAAAATTACCTCGCAGCATAAGCGGAGTTGGGAATTGTCTGCTGGGAGGGGGAGGGATGATTTTTGGTCGATCTCGGACCTTTCATTTCAGGAATAAAGACGGTCATAAAGTCAGAAACAAAGTTGGTGAAGTTGTCAAAAAGTTTGGGGGAGAATGGCCCCCATTTCTGCCGCCCATGCCTCGCAGTTAAAGGATTAGAAAACCCTGGGTGGAGCCACAAAAAAAAAAAAAGAAAAAAGCTAGATGCTAGATGCTAGATGCTAAAGACATGCAAATTATGCTAGATTTAGCATCATTATGCTAGATCTGGCAACGCTGAAACCTGATCGTGGCGTCAGAACTGAAGGAAAAACTGTACGAACAGACGGAATTCGTTCAGTTTTGTCATTTCGCCATGTGGTTATTTGGACTGAAGAACGGTTATTTTGGACTGAACAAACGAACCGTCTTTTGCTACGATAATTGTACTATTAACTGAATTGAATTCTCTCACTTCAGGTCCTGTCATCGTGGTAGCTAGTAAAAGTGAGGTATTGTTAGTCTTTATTGAAGTCTACCTTGCTTATCCCGAACTTCGGGACATGCAACATGTGCATTATGCGAATAGGTATTAAAGAGGGGAGGCGCATGATGTGTTACAAAATTAAAAGAGTTGAAACCTCAGGTGATAAGCAATTCTGTTATTTAAAAAAATAAACAACGTACGGGCGGCATTTAGGAAGAAACTGCGGAAAGTAAACGAATCCAAGAAATCGGGGACTGGAAGTGAACGTTCCAAAGCTTTGGTATTTCAAGGAACTTAGAAGTACATTCCACAAAACATCTCATGAAACTGAAGCAACTGAACTGAATGAACTGAAGGACTGAACTTGATTAACTGACCGTACTGCACACACTATCAATTCAGTTCATCGTACGATTTTTTAAGTCAGTTTCAAGCTCAACTGGACTGATCACTTAAAACTGATTGTGTATGGGTTCTATAAGGCCTACAGAGTTGCTCTCACAGTATAAGCATGAGGAAGGATGGAGGAGGAACGATGGGTTCCTTTATGAATTTGTTTATTTGTTGAATAAAATGAAAAAAAAAATACAATGAAATCTTTCAGTTTAATGTCCCACGATTGTGCCCTTTAGGCTAAGGAAGATGGATGATTAAGATTGATAATGATGAAAGCAAATGAATGATGATGAAAGAGAATTAGTGGAATGAGGATGTGAGAAGAAACGGGGGTACCCCGAGAAAAGTCACGGACACGATGTTGTCCACCACAAACTTAATTGGCCAGGAATCGAACAAGGTACCCCATATACCAGAGGTAAGCGCTTTACCAATGACTCACCGTGCCTACATAGTCCGAACAAAGACGGTGCAAAGTTATAACTTGTATAGCAACAGAGAGAGAGAGAGAGAGAGAGAGAGAGAGACAGAACGGAACGGAAAGGTTGTTTTATTTTCTGTTTTGTGTTGCATAATTCTATGCATTCTATTTTTTTCGGAACCTTTCTTTTTCTTTTGGATCCATTGTGTAAGACTTCGCCACGTGCCAGGAAGATATGTCATCCAAGCTGTGATGGAGTGGATGAATTGAAAGTAGCAACAGAGGTCGTCTACATTGTCACGCTCACAATCCCTTACTGAAAGAAAGAATCCTAATTTAGCTTGCTGCATTTGTTTGGTACAGAACCAATTTAGACTTCCTTTTTATTTCTTTGAATAATCAGATATGCGTAGAAAGTATTTTGGCTGTTGCAAAAAGAGTTCCTTTCACGTGAGTGTCCATTTGGGGATCCCTTTTTGGACCCGCTAACTTACAGCTTTATACCACAGCTACACTCCCGTGGTGAAAACATAACTAGTTCTTCTGATTACACTTTAAAGTACATTTTGTGCTCATAAGCTTTGTTTTCATATACCAAATTAACGAAGAAATCTACTTCGGAAACATAATTATTTTAGAGATACTTTGAGAACACTCGTATGGGATGACGACGATTATGCTCACAATAGTCATGGAATGTCATGAATGTATCGTTTTCGTACGCGAGAAAATAAATTAACGAGGCTTCGATTTTCGGATAACTAGTGATGCTCACAAGACAACCAGAATTTAAAAAATCGTGACGAGATACGAGAAGAGACAAAGCTTTTCCAATAGAAACTGATACACTTTCCGAGACGAGACAAAGCTTTTCTATTATAAACAGATAAACTTTTCGAGATGAGACAGGGTTCTTCCAATAGAAACAGATATATTTTTCGAGACGAGATAGAGTTCTTTCAAAAGAAACATATATAGTTTTTGAGACGAGACAAAACTTTCAAAAATATATGCTTTCTGAGACGAGACTGTGCTCTTCCGATAAAAACAAATGAACTTTCCGAGACTAGACAGAGTTTTTCCAATAGACTCAGGTACACTTTTTCAGATGAAATACAGCTCTTCGAATAGAGAAAGATGCACTTTCCGAAACGGGAGTGAACTCCTGTTATAGAAACAGATACATTTTCCGAGAAAAGACGGATGTCTTTCCATAAAGTCACATGGACTTTCCGAGACGAGACAGAGCTCTGATCAGAGAAACATATATTTTTCGAGACGAGACAGAGTTTTGACAACAGAAACAGATACACTTTCCGAGGCAAGACAGAGCTATTCCAATAGAAACAGATACAGTTTCTCAGATGAAACAAAGCTTAAGTGAAATAGATACATCTTCCAAGACGAAATAGAGCTCTTCCAATAGAAACAGATACACTTTCTGAGAAAGACAGAACTCTTCCAATAAAAATAGATACACTTTCCAAGAGAGACAAAATTCTTCCAACAGAAACAGATACACTTTCAGAGACGATATATTTTCGAGGCAACTATCACGCTAGTTTGTATCCGATGCAAGTTCCCCGACTGAGAATCGAACCCGTCAACTACTCGTCAACAAAGGATCAAAAGAGTTGAATATGGAGTTGAAAATTCAAAATTCCTATGTATTTTAATTTCCATGAAATTAGAATTTCCTAAGGCAGAAGCTGCACGATTATATTTTATGTTAGGAATATAAATATCTTATTTCTTACCCATCGAAAAACAAGCACTTTTTTTTTATACAGATGGACCATTTATCTTGACACATCATTGTAACTTCAAACCAAATGGGTAAAATATATGGAAATTTCGTATAATGCAAATATTGACAGGGGGACATTGTTTGACATATTTTGAATACCACCTAATTAGAAACGTTAGTTCAACGTAAAGTTGCGTTTTTTGAAATGACATTAGATCAGATTATAACATATTTTGAAATCTAGATATTAAACAAAAAACTTACAATACAGGGTTAGCCAAAATGATTCATCAGGTGTTTATTGACAAGTATACGACGCACAAAGACGGGTGATACATTCAAAGGTAGGCACACTCACCAAGTTTCTGGTACATTCAACAAATGTTAAATGTGTGCGCTCTTGGTCAAAACTGTAATCCAGTTCCGTCCATACGTTTACTAGCATGTTTCTGTTAATGTCCATCGTATCAGCAGGGATGCTTTCCTGCAGTCCTTGCAGCGTTGTTGGCATTGTGGGTACATAAAATTTGTACGTAACATAACCCCACAGGAAGAAATCACATGGCATGAGATATAGAGGACTTGGGGTCCATGGTAACAGCTGAACCTCACTACACTAGAGCGCCCTATCCAGCATGTGGCAGTTCCTTGTTGAGAATAATGCAAAAAAGCAGTATCACGAAACTTGCGAAACCAACGCAAAATACTCTGATGACCAGGTGCAGCTTTTCCGTATTTGTGTAGAAATGCATGCTGAACGCTCGTAACCGACGAACACTTCACATATTCTAACACACAATAAACACTTCTCCTGCATTGCAACCTCTTGTAGAGTGACGTCACAAGCCTGCCATCTAACGTGAACGCGAACCACAAGGTGGGCTTTTTAAACCTGGTGGGTTGTATCTATCTTTTCATGTATTGCCCGTCTTTGTACATCGTATACTTGCCATTAAACGGTGCTTTGAAACCCGATGAACCATTTAGGTTAACCTTGTATCATACTTATTATTATCCAGTGCTATAAACTATGGACGCTCTAATATTCTCCATCCACATTTTGGAGGCCTCTACAGCAGTCATAACACAAGTAAAATGGATGATGAAGTGCATATTCAAAGTATCTTAGTGTCTAATATTATAGTCATGATATCAAGTATATTTAAATGAATAGGAACAAAGTCATAAGGAATTAGAAAATTGACTTTTTCGAAATAGTGCTTAGAGAAGTATCGCATCTAATCACGCAGATAATTCCCAAAAGGTTTAAGAATCATAAAGCTATTCATAACAAATTGGTTAACTGTTACCACTGTAGCGCAGATAGGTTTGATATTTGTCACAGATTAAAAGTAGGCTTTGAATGAAAATCACTTCATAACAGGGTAATGCAAAATGTTTAACTTGCCCAAGATAAGTGCCCCACGTAGCGTAATCGCTAACGCTCCCGCCTTCAGTGCGAACGGTCCCGGGTTCGATTCCCGGTGGGAACACTCGGTCAAAAAGTGTAAAAAGCTTTTTCAGGCCCTTTCTGAATGAGGCTTTCCTGGATTTAATCATTCACACCAGGCAAATGCCGGGGTAGTATCTAACTTATAAGTCCCAAGTCGTTTCATTTCCTTTCCCTTCCCTGGATAGTGTGCTCGTCGAGGGACGTTATCGCTCATACGTGATGGCTAAATGGGCATGGATGCCGAAAGCCCAGAAATCTAAATCCTAAATACTTGCCTAAGATAAATCACAAAACAAGTAGAATTTTCTTTAGCTAATTTAAAGGTGACATCACTGACACAGGCAGAAACAAAAACACTAAATACAGAAACATGTAGCTAATAATACAGAGGTAGAACATGATAGGTACACCAGTGGTAAATTGTTCTGTTCTATAATCCTTGTACAGTACTTTCAATTGTCAGATTTTTTAATTTTATCAAATTGTTTTATTTTCAATTTCCTTTTAAATCTGTACTAAGAAAAGCTTACAACTAAAGCTGATCCAGAGATATGATAAACATAGGAAGAGACTGCAAAACTGCTTAAAATAACGTATTTGTAGGGATATTTTAAAAAATAAATATAATTGTTGCTTTCCTTTCTTCTATAAAATTATAGTAACAGTTTTTGGTAGTTGTACCGTAATTAGAAGTTCCCGAAATTACATGACTTTAAGCAGTGTTGCAAACTTTACCAATGTTTATCATATCTCCGGAATGGTTTGAGATATTAAATGATATAAACGGTACTAAGTTCGGTACGTCTAGTGAAAGCCACCTACGTGATTGAATGTGCTACTTAACTAAGTACTTTTCGAAATAAAACCTTAAAAAAAAACTCGAATTTTCTATGCCTGTAACTTTGTTTTTTATTTACTAGAAATATGTTATATCAAGATTATAATATTCAACATGACAATACTTTAGATGTATGTTATTCTGTCTATCTCACTTCCGCTATTACTGCTGTAGAAACCTCCAAAATTTCTTTGTGAAAAGATTGTTTTATGATATTGTAGCATCCTTAGATTGTAACACTAAATAATAAATATGGTAACAATGAATAAAAAAGACATGAAAATTTTTTGTTAAGTTGGCAACATTGTTAACCTGGAGTATTGACTATTATATCAGACAATGGCCTCGTTGATATTTGGATTGTACAAAATGTTAGATTTTTAAAATCTATTAGTTTAAAAGTTACAAGGACGATCCAAGATAAATGGTCCACCCTGTATATACATGTGTATGTGTGTGTCTGTGTGTATTTAGAATGCAAACCCCCTAAGTTTAGGTCACAGAACGGCGTTGGATTCACAGATCCTCGTGCCTCACGTAAATTTAAGTCTAAGCCAATACTAAAAGCCAAAATACGTGTCTTAAATTGTCACTTTCACTAACGTTGAAAGTACATCAAGATAAAAAAAAAAAAGACGGAGAAAATAAAAGAACATAAAATGGCATCAACAGGAAAAAAGGAAGTGCGAGGCGCGAAGAAGAAACAGGATATGTGTGATAGTTTTCAGCCAGTCAGCCAGGCAGTAAGGCTATGACTCCTTTGAGAACGACCGGCATGCTATCCGCGAGAGCTCCATAGCTCATGATGATGGGATGCTGTTTGCTCTTACCTCGTCTGTATCGGCAGAGGAGCCATAGAGGATGAGGTCAAACGGGATGGCAGCCACAAGATCGATGATGAACCATCCTCGCAGGTAGTGAACCGCTATCTTGCCCGGATGCGAGACCACCTCATCATTGCTGTTCACGTACGTTGTTCGGAAGTTGATAAGTATGTCTACGATGAATGTAACGTCCACTGGAAAGATATAATAATATATACATATATAAGTGAAAAAAATTAAATGTTTCTCATAAAGCAAATAAAGTACATATATACACACAGACGATATTTTTCAAGTATTACATTAAAGCTCTATATGCAACATCACACTCAGTGATCATAAAGATCTTGTTTATCACCTGTTTTAAGTCCAAAATGCACATCATGTAAGTAATAGGCTGTTTGTGCAGCTATAGAGCATTGAAGCTGGTAGAATATTTTACAGGAAGCGATAAATATACCCGCTAAAAGTGAAATTATGATAACAGTTTACGTGACAAAAAAAGTCACATGCTTACATACTGGTTCAAGAACTCAGAGAAAAATAACTGTCTATGCTTAAGCGTTCCTGTTACCGTCAAAAACGTAAATATTTTTTTTTTCAATAAG
Source organism: Thermobia domestica (assembly GCF_964235325.1). Lineage (NCBI taxonomy): Eukaryota > Metazoa > Arthropoda > Insecta > Zygentoma > Lepismatidae > Thermobia > Thermobia domestica. Next base: position 80,050,799 of record NC_137468.1, on the reverse strand, counting down.
TTCGAAACATATTCGATAAGTTGAGTGCAGATTTTAATGTAGTATGTCTACTCTACACATAAAATATTATGTTCAAAGTAGTGCATTTGTACCGAAGTTACTTTTGTTTATTAGGATCTGCTGGTAATTATACAGAACTGTTTTATGAAACAAAAATATTTATCACCACAGAAACAAAATCTTATCGAAGTTCCCTATTCTGTGGTAATCTAAACCCAATTATAAATTTGTTATAGTCATCTTTCTAGGTCCTACTTTGTGTTAGCTAACCGTATTAGAAGTTGATTCATTTGAACCGAATTTGAATGTGCTACTTACCTAGAAAATGCCGTGTTTCCACCACCGATTGTGTTCGATTTGCAGGTCACCTCTATTGACTACTGTCCGACATTGGAGTTTTCATTGCAGGAGATTGCGTTGCAGCTGGTGCATGGTTACTGCAACCCACTCCTCTTTACATGCTTGACACAGATCGGAGACGGGGCCGACTCGACAGTGGGACACGCACCGTTTCAGGAGTCCGATTCATAATTAGGCTGGCATCTGGACTTTTGACAGAGATGTCAGAGAAGGTAATTTCCAAAACTCTAAGTTTCCTGTTCCATACGGAAACAGAATTCCAGCGATGTTTTTACTGTGTGGTTGGATGTCTTTTCTTGGTGTACACTGGCTTGGGAAATCCTAGCACCGTACTTATCTGTACAGTGCTAGGATTTCATGCTGGCACATTTCAATCAGGACATGAGTCTGGTAGTACGCAGCATCGATTTAGACGTTTTCTCTACCTTTCGGAGACGCAGCTTCCTCCTGTACAAAAAACCGTCCAAACTCAGGAACCCTTTTCGGAAACTCTGTGCGCATGGCAGAAGTACATGCTTCGACCCTTAGCGTCAACAGGTCTGTACGTAATGGTATGAACTTTTCGCACAGTTTGTGAGGTAAATCTACGCTTCATCACGGGTAACAACCAACTTCCACCGATCATCCCTGAGATGACGTTCGTACAGCGTCCTGCATTCCCGTTTTCTCTCAACCACACGGCACGGTTTCAGAGCGTGCACATTGCTCTTCCGAACGACCGTGAGGTGTAAATCCTTGTGAATGACACGGTTGACTGTCACCTCCCACATGAATTCCTGGCCATCGTACGCTGTATGGAGGATTTTCGAAGATCGCCAAGCTACACGTAATTGCGGCGAGGTCTTCTTCATGGGAGATCAGTTTTTATAGCTGTTCACGTCAGTGTATTGGAACGAGGACTTTGTGTCGCATATTTCCGTATAATATGATTCAAAGTGGCATGACCTACACGAAAATTACGCACCTGAAATATTACTACGATGCGTAACGTCGTGAACTTATCGCTGAAAAGGGCCACAATGAACCCCTCCCAGAATCTGTAGAGTACGCTCAACCACAGTGCTCTACTGCGTGACTAAAGAGATATTGTTGCTTGCCTCGTGGCAATCTCACGGCGATGGGTTGTGCATGCGTGGTGCTGTTGAACATTGACTTGGGCTCAATATGAATGAATTAACCTCTGTATTGAGCAGAGGGTAGGCGAGCCAAGTTAAGGCGCAGTACCAGCAGAAAACCTTGAACAATGGAGCCAAACCTCGTTTCGTACATTCAACCGAATGGGTTAGACAAAGGTCTTCCCCATAATATAATATAGCGATACCTCTCCTATGGCTCTGTTCAAGCAGGCAAGAGAGCGCATGCGGCAAAACTTATCCTTCTTGATTGGTCTATTAAAATATCTCTTTGCCAGTGACATCATCATAGGCATTTTATTATCAATGATGAGTTCAGGAGAGCGGCGGGGGATTCCACCTGGAGTTGCGAAATTCCCTTCGAAGAATTTCAGATCGTGTTCAATAAGGGTTAACAGTGTTTTTGTAGTACTACTTTAACCCTATATGTGTTGAAATTTTCCACCTGGGAAAGTCGTCCAAAATCATCACAGTTTACCATCATTGGTAGGTCTCTAGCAGAAAACTAAGTAGCTTTCTATCCCCTTCGTTTTACTTCCTCCCTGTTTTTTTTATTATATCCTTCAGGATGTAGTTCCTTCTCAGACAATATTTCAATCTATTTCTCTTCCTCTTTCTGATTATTTCGAATATTATTCTTATTTACCTTTCTTATCCAACATTTTCTCATTAGGTTTTTCGTTCGGGACAGATTTTTCCATTCTTCTCCATATTTACATATTAAAAGTCTATCTATCTTAAGAAGCTTTTTTTGGGTAGTGTCCGAGTTTCTGCTCCGTACACCGCCATAAATCATTTAATGAGTATTTTCCTTAACACTTTATTGAATAACCCACAAAATATAATTTCTCTTCCTAAATACTTATTTTGCCACTCCTATCCTTGCTTTTAATATTTAACGTTCACATTTCACATCTTCATTAACAATACTATCTAACCGAAAACAATTAATTACTCCCTCTACTTTTTCCCTTCTATTTCTATATTTGATATAATCTGCTTTGTTCATATTAGCATCAGTTTTGTCTTTCAAATGTTTAGTTTCACCCAAGGGTGCCGATTTCTCTGTAAATTTGGGGGCGGTCCACCATATATATGAGGATATTAAGACAAATTGCATTCAAATTATGCCAAATATTGTATATTCATAAATACACTAGGGGACCCACATGAGCTTTGGGGGGGCCTCGACCCCCCAGGATCGGCGCCCTTGGTTTCACCCCACATTCATTTATAGTTTTTCCTTAAATTTTCTAACATCATAAACTACAAAATATTTGGAAACGACTTTTAGACACAGTAAGGACACTTTACACATTACCGACGTGAACTCCTGGATGACACATATTCGCCCTCTTTTAGATACTGTTTTTTCAAGTATGTCCTAAATGTGTTTGCAGTATGTGACATAACTTTGTTTTCAAAGTGTTTGCCGAGCAGAAGTGTTTTAAATATGTCACACTACACATTATTTTTAAGAATTAACGCTTTTTGGACACGAGAAGCAGACTTTTAAACGCTATTTTATCAATTTTCTCCTCGAAAACTGTTCTAAAAGTGTTTAAATGATGTTTTATTTTTTTTACAGTCTAGTATTGTTTTGCTTTAGATTTTATTTATTTATTTATTTATTTTATTTATTTATTTATTTATTTATTGTAACAACAACACAACAGGCATCCTGCCCATTTACAGTGTTTGTTTACATATATGGTAAAATATCATTATTTTTACAGAAGAAAAACATACAGAAATTTTTATTGTTTCATTAATTAACTCAGCTCATCATACTACAAATTGTGTTCCTAAACATTTTTTCAGACATATTGAATATGTCTATCATTTCACACTTTTCTTCAATGTTATTGTAGTGAGAGCTCATTCTCCATAAAGGGGATTGCAAAAACTGTATCATTCACAAATCCTATACACTTTGTCTCTCACCTTCTATCAAAATACCCTCTTCTAATGCAGACTCTTATTCATTACATCCTCTTTATATATGTTGTATGTTAATGTTTGTGAGGCTTCCCTACCAACTGCTCTCTCTTATGTCATTTCCAACCTTTTTAACACTTACTTATTAATTTATTTTATGTAAGTTTCTTACGAAACTTCGGCTCATTCATTTTATATCAAATTTTCTTTTGAACTTCCACCAACACTTCCTTGTTTACTTGTCAAAAGCCTTCTATAAATCAACAACTATTATAGACAATTCCTTTTTTCATTCTATAAACCTTTCTAACTTCCCTTAAGCTAACTGTTCCATCTTCTTTTCCTAATTTTTTCATCTATATAGTTTTCTGTTAAGAATTGGAAGCTTAAATTTTTAATTTTTGCTGTACCACATATGAGATTAATAGTTCTGGAGTCGTCCCATTTTTTTTTGGGGGGGGGGAGGTTCGATTTCTTAGTCAACATTATTATTGCTTTTCAACTGCAATTATAGTGTGTACGATCTTCAGGTATTGTTAGTTAAATGGGTACAAAGTTAGTAACTTTTGCATTAAAGTGTTCAACTTATCGCCATCAATAAACAATCAAATTGAAATATTTGGTCTGACGACGTCTTTTATTGCTTCTGTAGAAATTTCCTCACTTGATTTTCAAGTTAGTTGGTTGTTGGAGTTTAGCGTCTCGTTTCAGCACCAAGGCTTTATAAGACACGAGCTATAGTTTAAGGTGGAATCCAAATCACTATAATGCATTTAAATTTCAAGGTTCTTCTATCGGGAATGAGAGGCGGAATCTCGTGCTACAAAGAATTCATTTTCAAGTGCGCTTTCAATTCACAGCACGAATTCGCTCGGGACTGCTTGTGATCAGACGTAAGGATGTGAGATAGGAATTTTGCTGCAACTCTTTTCCCTTGCAATACTTTGTTCAAAATCAATTGGTACGTATTCAGAGCAAATCAACGATCTCGTCAATTGTTCTATGACATGTATAGTTAAACTTATGTTATCTATGTTGGCCCCTATTGGTTTCACAAAAATGTGACTAATCTAAATTTTAAAGGGAAATGCTATTGTAAATTGTAACATACTCGTTCTGGAACAGGAACTAATTATAAGCTACGTATTGGCTTGTATCTCCTAAACAAATGTAGTTAAAATTATTTATGCTATATAAAACATTACATCTAATATGTTAGTGTGGTGCATAAAGTGCATAAGGCCCGCGTTCGATTTTTAGTAGGAGCTCATTTCTTTCGGATTCCACGTTAAACTCCAGCAACGTTTCATAAAGTTTAGGTTGCTGAAAAGGACGTTAAACTCTTAGACAACTAAATATCTATCCTAGTGTGACATTCAAATACCGATTTAACTAAATATCGCACTGTAATTTCAATATGCTAATTACCCACAGGTCTCTAAGTACGTTCTTTATTAGTTTCTCCTTTCCACCTGTGGCAATAGGAGCAGATAAGATCGTCAGTTCGGAAATAATACTCGAATCGTTCATGGTGTCCCACTCCTGTAAGTAGCTAAGCATCAAAACCAGTTCTGGACTTACAGACACATACACCATGCTACTACTACCCATGAGACGAAAAGTATATTTTGAAACTGGGTACTAGACGAGAAACTTCTCGAGTCTTGTGGGCAACACTAGTTCACCCAATCCTTAAATCTCAAACACTGCTTTAGTGTTACATAATTCATAGTTTAAAAACTATAAATTGGTAAAGTGATTGTAGGACCATAATGAAGGGTATTTATCAACGTTTAAGGTTAGTATAAAGGGACAAGTTTTGCCGATAGATGTCACTACAGTCTTCGTATCTCTCCCATGTAATTTTTCCCCCTTTCACGAAAATTTACAATTTCTTTTATAAATTTCAATCTAGAGACTTCAATTTTTTTAGAGAAGGAAATTCATAACCTATTAAAGGGAACAATCTGTGCTGATTTTTTTAATTTAGAATTTTGCTTGTTGAAACAATTCCATTGTTAAATTTTTGGATATCCATTTCAAAAATCAAGCTATTTCAATTTATCTATATCATAAGGCTAATTGGGATCAATACCGATCCACAATAGACGACGCCATTAGCACACTCACTATACCTACCTCGCAGCATAGTCTTGATCATGTCATCACTGACCTTACTACAGCAATTCAAGGAGCAGCGGAACATGCCATTCCGTCTACTCATGTACAACCGCATAAACCTATTTTGCCACCAAGATATCTTGGACTAATTTCTGCTTCACGTCGAGCTTATCGTGAATATAGAACCAGCGGCAACTTGGAGGCACTGCGCTTACACCGCCAATATCTCCGAATAACACACAACTACATTGTAGCATACAAGAAAAGACAGTGGATTTTAACGTGTAATACTCATACTGCAGAAACTCATCCCAGCAAATATTGGCGTAAATTCAACCAACTTACTGGCAAAACGTCTCGTACACCCTATCCACTTATTCACAACCATCAAGCTATTAATAATGACATCGACAAGGTTAATATTTTTGCTACATTTTTCCAAGAAGTCTTCACTCATCTTTCTGAAGGGCACACACCGCACCGCCTTCAAACCTCGATCAACCATCACGCCGATCCGACCGCTCCTCATCTACAGCCTTCTGACCACCATACTCTGGAACCTAATAATCCACTTACTCAGGCTATAGTTCCAGATGATATCAGGGCTATTTTAGCAACCAAACGCAGTACGGCACCTGGATTCGACTCCATCACATATGCTCTCATCAAACAAGCACCTCCTTCTTTCATTCTGATTCTAAGCCATATTTATACTTTTATCCTGCGCAGTGGCTTCTTTCCGCTCGATTGGAAGTATTCAAAAGTTCTTTTATTTCCTAAGCCTAAGAAACTACCATCAGAAGTACAGTCGTATCGCCCGATCCATTTAACAAGTTGTCTCTGCAAATTATTAGAACATATACTCGTTCGTAGGCTCCACGACCACCTCCTCATGCACAATCTTCTGCCGATCCATCAAGCTGGGTTCCGACCGCGCTTCAGTACACTCGATCAGCTCTTAAGACTCGTCACTGCTATTTATAACCAATACAACAAGGGATTTCCTTCTTGTTTAGTTACGTTTGATTTGGAAAAGGCATTTGATAAGGTCTGGCATCCTGGCTTGATATACAAATTACACAACTATATGCTGCCCATATCTTACATACGATTAATCAATACTTTATTAACAGGACGTCTTGCATATATTTCTATTAACAACGCTTTATCACACCCCATATTCTTACATTCTGGCGTACCTCAAGGTTCTTCTCTGTCTCCTTTGTTATATCTACTGTACGTTGCTGATCTCAGACTGACTCCTCACGTCCAAGTCTACCAATTCGCCGATGACACAGCATTTCTCACAACAGCTCGCACTATCCAGCGTATTAATAGACTCATGCAGCCAGCTATCGACACATTTGTCCGTTGGTGTCAGGTCTGGAGACTCAGTATTAACTCAGCGAAAACACAATCTGTAGTCTTTCTACCACCACGTAGACGATCCAGAGTGTTTCGCAATCCGAATTTATTAAATATTCACGTGGACAACACGCCAGTTCCTTTCACATCATCTCTTACTTACCTTGGGGTGATATTTGACTCAAAGCCTACGTGGACTCCGCATCTTAAGAAAATTGTTACTCAAGCTAAGAACAGATTAAATCTACTTAAACGTTTAGTTGGCACCAGCTGGGGTTTACGACCACCTATTGTCCTCAACACTTACAAAGCATTTATGAGGAGTACTTTAACCTATGGCCATACAGCTTGGGCCGCAGCTCCCGACAAATTTTATAAACAATTGTCTATAATGGAGCGGCATGCTTTTAGATTGGCCTATCGAATTCTTTTACCAAGCCCAACCAGACTTCTTTACGAGCTCATAGACTTTCCACCACTGCTCACCCATCTAGAACAGCTTCGCATTCGTTACATCACGAAACGCTTTGATTTACGACACCCCATGCTTCAGGATATACTACGATATGACCGAGACAATGATGCACCGCCACGATACGTCGACACTCCGCTCCAACACTATCTTACACTGTATCACTTGCAAATGGATCCTGCCAATCGAGACCCAGAAGTATTTGCTATATATCATCCACGCCATCTGTCATCTTCCATCTATCCATCATATGCACAGTAATAACCAATTAACATGGGCCTCCTCTGTCTACATCAGTTCCTGAATAGCCCCAGGAACAGAAGATAACAGCATCCGTTCACTAACAGAACCTAGTGTTGTGGCGTCCAGTGCATTCATCCTCATTTTCATCATCATTTGTAAATATTATTTCTTTGAATTGTAATTTCTGTTACTGTTTTTCTCATTTGTTATTATATTCACGCACTTAGCCTTTATGCACTGACAGTTTATTTTTTTTTCTTGTTTCATATTTCTAATAGCCTCCATGCACATATTACCCTTATGTTGTTATTATTATTAGGATTTTGTGTCACCTGTTTCAATTTATCTCTATTGTATATATATGTTAATTACTTAAAATAATGAATGAATAAAGGAAAACCCCTTAGACCAACCACAATTTCTGAAGCCTCAACATTCCTAATACAACACTTCCCCGAAGAAAGGGCGCAACCCTTTAACCGGGTAGACGACAAAAAAAATCAAGCCATTTCAACAATGAAGAAAATTCTAAATAAAAAATCGGCACGGATTATTGCTTTTGATAGATTATGAAGTTCCTCTTCTAAAAAATTGAAGTCTGTAGGTTGACATTTGTAAGAGTAATCGTGAATTTTCGTGAAAGATAAAAAATACATGGGAGAGATACGAAGACAGTAGTGCCATCTATCGGCAAAACAAGTCCCTTTAAACCAACCTTAAAGATACGCAATCCATTCTACAATACACTCCAATGAGAAATATGGTTTAACTATTTCTTTATCTCATCCTTCCTGAACTTATCATGGTGAAAAATGATTCTGATAACTTCTAGATGAAATTAAGAGCGAAAACATCAGGTTGCCAAACGAGATGAAAAAATCGAGACGATACGATAAAAGCTTTCCGAGAATCGAGACGAGATAAGAAGGTATTCTTTGAGAATCACGAGGAGATGAAACTCTGCAAAAATTTACGAAACGAGAAAGTATTATTTCTCGCTTCCAGGCTAACAGTACATCCTGCTAGTGGGTTTTGATCCCCAAACTATGGAAGTAAGATATGTTTTTGCTTGCACTTTGTAACATGGTTCCGATTGTCGATTGTTATGAACTTATTGTAGGTGATCTTTAGAATACTTCGAATATGCGGCAAACCAACGGAAGACAATAGCTCAGTAAGTCCGTTTGGTCTACTTTACCACATATCTTACAACATGACAGGCGGCGATCTAGTCATATATTCATCAACAAAAGAAATAAGAAGCAACAAGTATTATAATCGCATTCTGTATTCTTTTGGAGAAGGTGCTTTCAATGGACAATTTTTTTCTTTTTGCCCTTTGATTTATTGACCTTCAGAGGAAATAACAATTTCCAGAAAGGATTTTTTTAAAGAAACGGAAAAGATCAGATATACAGGTCAAGTAACTATGTAACACTAAAGCCTATGGACACGAAGGTTCACAAAAGCTCTCCACTGACTTCTATCATTAGCAACTGGATTTACTTTCTAGTCTGTATTCCTATTTCTGCAAGATCCATCTTAATGTTTGTCTTCTCATCTTCGCCTAGGTCTACCAAACATTGTTAGGGTCACCAAGTGTAGGAGAATTAGGTGGGTAGGTCATATAGCCAGAATGGAAGAAAGTAGGAACGCTTTCAAAGTCTTAACTGGAAGACCAATCGGAAAACGACCATTAGGAAAACCATATAAATTATGTAGTTCCTCGCTATGAAGTTTCCTATTCCCCATTTCCGTTCCTCTTAGGTCCGAATATTCGTCCCAGAATCTTGTTCTCAAATACTTTCAGTATATGTTCTTCTTTCCTAGTAAGCGTCCATGTTTCGAAGCCATACTGAACGACAGGGATGATTATCGTTTTATATATTTTAAGCTTCAAATTCCTCGACAGAATTCGCGACCACAAGATATTTTGAACTGAATAATAACACGAATTTCCTGATTTCAGTCGACTTTTAATTTAATCGTGAATAGGTTTTCGTCTGTTAATATTGATCCTAGATATTTGAAAGGATCCACTTTATCAAAAGTATTATTTGATATTTTAACGTGTCCAAAATTTTGCCGTATTAAGATCCCGACGAATTTCCATGTATTTAGTTTTCTCTGCTTTTACTTCTAAATACATGTTCCTGCAAGCGTTTAACCCTAGAACGCAGAACATGGGTCAAAAATGACCCAGCAGTAATTTATGTATAGATTTTTGTCTGCAATATTTGTTGCACAGTAATTTTTCTCCGTGACATCTTCTATTGGTTTGTTTACTACATAAAAATAATGTATTTAAGTTTTTGGTTTAGTATTTATTTTTTACATTTTATTATATATATTTATATACTTAGTATACATAACATGGGTCATTTCTGACCCGCGGCATATTTTAGTATTAGATTATTATTATATATTAGTATTAGTATATAATACTAATACTAATCTTTATAGTAGTATTAGATTAGTTCTTTACTATAACAAATTAGTAATTGTTTTACTGAAATGTTATTGTATTTGTAGTAGTATTATTACTACTAGTCTTGTACTTTGAATTGGATTTTTTTAGAAATATATACTCTGAACAGACTAATCTTATGGACCATGTTATGGACCCATGAACCCATCATAAAGACCCATGTTATGGAAACTAAATACAAATCATGTCATGCGTTTAAGGGTTAATAAGACCTCTGCATTTCTTTCTATTGTTCTCCTATCATCCCCTATTAAATTTACATCATCAGCATACGGATATAACCTGGTGAATACTATCCAATTCTAGGGCCTGGTTGCTATATTTAATTTTCCTTATAGCGTACTCCAGATTAAAGTTGAATAATAATGGTGACAATGCTTCAGTTATAGAAGCATGAAGATTTCCATGTAGGGTCCTGTTATTTTCAATTATAATTAATTTATATTATTTATCAAATCTCGGATGAACTTAAAGAGGTGGGCAAGCTATCAGATTTCACAGTATTCAAAAGTATTAATCGTCATTCTACAGATTATCTAAACTGGTTTTGTGTGTGTGTTCACATGGAGCTTTTTTTTTTTTAAAGTGCTGAACCTGCAGCATAGGCAAAAAGCAGGGACTTGAAACTAGGTAGTCTATAAAATAGAACTTCATTTCAATAACAAAAACTTAATTTCACAAGATGTTCATTTCGGAACTCACATTGAGAAAAAACGTTTCTCATATTTAGTTCGTTCTTTTATTTTTCTAAAAAAATATTCTAAATCCAACACTGCTTTTGTTTCGCCATTTCAATTAAAATTGAATAATCTAGAATAGTAAGCTGAGGTCTTATATCTCGAAACTCCATTGAAGTGCTTTATTTTCAAATACAATAACACGTCAAAGTGCAAATGATCTCTTTGTCGTCAATTCTACAGCCACTCTGCATAATATAATTGATTGACTCTTCTAGAAAACATTTATCACAGAAATTCAACTGTATGTGAAATCAAAATGAAAGACATTTTATTCCCCTCAGTCTGTCTCAAAAGCGCTCACTTGATTAATGAATTATGTTCATTTTTGGTAGAATTTTTCCATTCAAGTTTTAGTTTGCAATGCGTTCATATTATTTCGTTCAAACTCGGATACGATATGGCTTTTTTTTTCTAAAGGATAAGTTTTGAAGTACGTTATAGTTTTCCAATGATAATGCTTGTATACAAGGTTGTCTACTGAGTTTCATTTTCAAAATTTCAGTATATTTCCAGTATATTCAGTATAACTATCAGCAAAATTCCAATACATAATATAATGATTTAAAAAAACTTCTTTAGGAATAATCACACTCTTGACGATTTCAGGTTTGTACAGTAATTGTTTTACCATCAAAAATATTTATTTTTAATAAATTTAGTTAACCTTGATATTTTTTAAGTACAAATGATGTTTTTAATCATTCTTTAAAGGCCCTCCAAACTCCCCTCACAGACCTCCACTCCACCCATTGCTTTAAATATCTAATTGCAAAATGTATACAACTCTTTGGAAAAAATTATAATGTCAATACATACAAAATTGTTTCTATTAAAACAATTACAAAAAAACATTAGCAAGTTACCAGTTCCATGATTTTTCCAGTATGTGCATTAAAATGTCAGTATATTTCCAGTATTTCCAGTATCAAAATTAAATTCAAGTATTTCCAGTATTCCCAGTATCAGTAGACACCCTATATACTAAGTTTTTATTTTACGTTACTGTAGATTGGAAATTACAGAATGTTACAATGAATTGGAAATTACAGGATGGAAGCAAAGCTAACAGAGAATAGTAACTAAGCCGAAAATTTAATAAAGCTTTACTCATGAAACCACTAACGAACATACATTGCATAACGATGAGTCAAATAAATTTGTAATGGGGGATAAAAAGCCTTAAAGTTGAAAAGAATGAAGAATTTTATGCTGACATTTAGAGCAACTTAAAAAAAATAGCTGAACATAAATATTGAAGCGTATCTATTTCAAACCACTCATCAAATTGTAGAGGAAGGGTAATTAAATATAGGTTAATCAATGACCATGCGACACTTGAATCAAATTGAATTTAAAAAAATGAAAAGTTAGAAAAATATATTTCTCATGAATTAAGAGAGGAACAAAAATTGTTACGAATTCTGTTCTGCGACTGGTTTGTGTAATAAGAGAAAATACAGTCACATCCGTGGGTTGTATTGCCACACGTGTAACTATATCTATCTATCTATCTATCTATCTATCTATCTATCTATCTATCTATCTATCTATCTATCTATCTATCTATCTATCTATGTAACTAACTATCTATCTATATACAAGGTGTGATCAAAACGTACGATGAATGTAGTTGCACAGTGCCATCTATCGAGTAACGATCAAGACGTCCTTCGACGTCAAAAAACAGATGAAAATGTACAAAAAAAGTAGCACAAATGATTTGTTTAAACACAGGCGAATGGGTATTCTTGAGCTTTCCGAAGAACTAAACATGTATGGGTCCGTGAAAAGCATTTTAAACGCCTATTAAATAAGCAAATATCTTCTTTCTTCACACGAAATTGCGCCGTGCCACACCTTGCTTCCGATCAACGAGTTTTTGGCCGAAAAAAAAAATATTCCTGCCTATCCACATTCGCTATGCTGTCCAGATATGGTACCATGCAACTTCTAGCACTTCCCTAAACTTAAACCCGTGATTAAAGGAAAAAGTGATGACATCATTTGCGACATTAAGAGGGCCACGACAGAGCAGCTGAACGTCCTTCCAAAAGAAGCCTTCCAGAAATGCTTTCAAGTCATGGATTCAACGTTGGGGTAAGTGCATTGCTAGCCAAGGACAATACTTGAAAGGAGATTAAATCAAATTCTATGTAAACTTATTACCTTGTTTCTAATAAAATTATTCATCATATTTTTTGATTACACCTCGTGTGTATATCTGTATTATATATAATGTATCAATTCTCTCTCAAGTGCATGCTGCACGAAAGGATATGCCAATAATGGTATTCAAGAAAAAAATACCTTATAATAGTTTTCAAGTTATGAGAAACTATTACTGTGCAAAAATTGACTAATCAATTCTCATTTTGAACGCTGAGCATGGATCAATATAAATAAATCAACTTTTGTTGCACGATTATAACTAGAGTTAGAATTTTGAGACATGCACATTTTTCTTTTCGAAAAAAAAAAAAAAGTGCTTTTAGAAAGTACGGTACCCTATGTGTCAAATGCTACTTCAGTTGGGATTAGAGATTATTTTTTTTTCACCTTTCTTTCCCCTTTTCGGGTACCTTTGTACTTTTCTCCCCTTAATCTGTCCCTTAATTCTATTTTTATCTTGTTTTCACTGCCGATTCTTACAATTTTATTTCAATGATTTTAATGAAAGGTCATATTTCATTCTATTGAATTCATTTTATGTTATAATAGCTGTAGAGCACAATAATGGGAGCAGTAAGTCTCCCATGTAGGGTATTGTTATTTTAAGTCAGAATTAATTTAAATTACGCACAGTGGCGGATCTAGCCCCTCAGTATTTTAAGTGAGAAAAGTAACTTAAGCTATTATTTACATATTTTCGAAAGTTTATAGTAAAATCATGATTACCTATCATAGTCTGGCTTACAGTTAGCCCCACTAATTTCTACCTTCTAGATTCGCCTCTGGTTACGTGTCAAATCTAGGAGACTCAGGTGGGCATATCATTTAGCTGGAATGGAAGAAATAAGGAACGCTCTCAAACTTTTTAAAGCTTGAAACCCAATCGGGAGAAGATCATTAGGAAGACTTAGGCGCAGATGGGAGGACAACATATTAGGATGTCGCAAAAATAGGAATACAAAGTAGAAACTGGATTTAGTTAGCTAGAGACTGAAATTAATAACGATCTTTTGTGAGTGCGCCATTGAACCTCCGGGTTCCATAGGTCATAGAGTTAGTTGCATTACAAATCATTTATCTTGGTTCAAAACGAGTCCTTTTTTTTTTTAAATTATAACTATTTATAATCATCTATTGTTATGTTTGTATATTTGCAGCTTTGTAGGTTATTTTGAGAAAATAAACAAATTTTTATTTGGCGCGTCCAGTGCACGAGGGAAATAAATCCAATTTTTAGGTTATTTTGGACATTTTTCATCTTTAGTATCTCTATCTGGAGCTCCTTTTAGAGTTTAAAAGATACATGTTCAGAAGTTGTAAATAACTCTTATGATGTATTAAAACAAAATAGTGTTAGCTTTTCCATGTTTAAGTGTACCGTACAAAACTTGATGTCCCTTTTCCTCACAACATTGGTAACTGTAGTTGATTCTCTTGTGCTCTGAGCGTCCGATTTGACATCTTAAAACTGGTTAATTTGTGAAGTACAATAGCGTTACAATTGTTCTCCCTGTGATGACAGCTTACATAGGTGTGTAATCTGCTGTTTGCACCAATTCTTATTGCTTCGTTAGCATGATTCTATAAGGTGTTTCAGAATCATGCGAAGTGTTGTTGGCAAATACTTTCTAGGAGCGGGAGATTCAGGTCCTCATGTACTTGGTCAATCTTCGTGTCCAGTGATTAGCCTGGCAACGTGGTCCTGTATCCTCTGTAGTTTGCGGTGATGGGAAAATTACTGCATGCAACCATGTCGGATGGGCGTACAGCATGATTGGCCGGATACATAGGGTGTAGACATTTCGACTGACAACTTGCGTGCTAATTTTCGTATGTGTTGTCTCTCAGCCACTATAATCACCAACAACATGCTCTCAGGATGACAGCATTCCGTATTCCGTATCGTTGGAATGTGTACATTATCAGTATCAGTATCAGTACATAGCTGAGTTCCTTGGGAGAAGCGTCAGGTCGGAGTTCACGTATTCCATTTGTTGTTGTTGTGGTGGTGTTTAGTTGGTTCTTGCATTCGTTGTTAGGACTGCTACTATCGTAAGTCCTTCGCTTTTAGTTATGGTGGTCATGGTTAGTTTTTTAAGGGGTATCCTGGTACACGATACGCTCTCCGGGGTGGGTTCTCCCGTGGCAATTGTTCGTATTGCTTCGTTATCGTAGTCTTGTACGGTGTTACAGAATCGTGCAAAGTGTTCTTGTGCAATACCTTGTAGGAGCGGGAGGTCTAGGTTCTCATGTGATTGATCAATCTTCGTGTCCTGGGAGTGGCCAGTGTTTGCCCTAGCACGCGGTTCTGTATCTTCTGTAGTTTGCAGTGGTGGGAAATTCCTGCATGTTGCCATGCCGGGTGGGCGTACATCATCATCGGCCGGATGCATTGGGCTTGTTATTCTGTTTGCTATCTCAATGCAATGTGCTGCAAAAATCACTTTCTTGTCTACAATTAATCCTAGGTATTTGATTTAGTTCCTATGTTCCAGCTTTGTTCCATGCAGTTTTATGTGGTATTCTTGTCGTTGGTAATTTTTAGTGTAGTCCACCAGGGTAGGTTTGTGGTGTTGATTTTAATTTTCCACATGTTGGTTTACTCCTCCAGTTGCTGGATGTGGCGGTTCAGGGTTGCTTCAGCGTATCGATGGCTGTTATAGCTGTATAAGACTACCATGTATT
Source organism: Thermobia domestica (assembly GCF_964235325.1). Lineage (NCBI taxonomy): Eukaryota > Metazoa > Arthropoda > Insecta > Zygentoma > Lepismatidae > Thermobia > Thermobia domestica. The sequence goes on along the minus strand of NC_137468.1, from coordinate 80,035,085 downwards.
CGGCGAATGTCGACAGCAGCGTGCAAAGCGTGGTAGGCAGATCCAAAGTGTAGGTTGTATATGGAAGTGGTGAAAAACATGATCCCTGGAGTATTCTTGTTCGGACTCCCTCGCATTCCAGGTCACATATCACATATTTCCTGGTCACATATATTATGGTGATCAAGTGTATTGGAGGGAAGATAGATAGTGGGACGTGTGTAGAAATATGCAGTATCTCATAACCGCTAGCGTAAAACTTCACCTTTAATGGGCAGTGGAGAAAAGGCGGGCAACAACTTACCAGCGGAGGTGAGGTTTCAGCTATTCTCCGAAATAGGCTACTAACTCGTGCCATTGGCTCTGGGAGAGTACATACCACCTTTTCACGTCCTCATGAGGTAGGTAGTGAAAATGTCGCCCCTATCAGCGGAGCTGAGGCATCGGACATCCTCCGAAATGGGCAACTAGATTGTGCCCTTGGGTCCGGGAGATAAGAAAATTAAATTTTTAAGTTTTACGTCCCACGGTTATGTTTGCTAGGCTAAAAAAGACGGTGATGATGAGAAATGAATGAAATGATGGAATGCATAAGATGGGAGAAAACGGGAGAACCCCGAGAAAACCCACGCACATGGAGTTTGTCTACCACAAAGGTAATTTGGCGCAAACTGGGATCGAACCCAGAGATTAAGCTCTACCACTGAGCCACCACGGTCCCTCCGGGAGATAAGACTACATGGTACCCCAACACGTAAGAAAGAGGGGTTGTGGTGTCTTTAAAGGGAGACAGTCTGCACCAGCCATTGGGTCTGGTAATGTACGATGCACTTCTATCATAATTAGAGGAAGTTCGTTTTGTTTGAACAAGCTTACTGAGAGAGGGTGGTGGTCCTCCCAATGGTAGCCTACACGTACCATTCGGTTCGGAATGTAGCGTTGCTACAAACTGTAGTGATACCTAAACGCGCTAAAGATAGGTAGCCCCGTATTGCTTGGGCGAGCCTACCTGAGGAGATATGGCTCCCAAATGAACATACGGTCTACATCAGCCATTGGCTCTGGTAATGTACCTCTACCGTAATTAGAGGAAGTCCCGTATTGCTTGGACAATCTTACCGGGAGGAGGGAAATGTCAGATTCTTGTCTGCAACGGGACTGAACAGTGACTGGAGAAAAGTGTATGTCCCAGAAATCTCATTAACGATTTCTAATCTCTGCAGAAGGGATGAATCTCTGTGGAATAAGGGTTGACATCAAATTCAAATGGTGGTTTAACACGTATAATTGGATCCGAAATGAGATTGTCTCGATATGTGCCTGTTACCTCTAAGTGCGAAGATGATAGCCGTTGAACGAATAGAGGTAGGCAGGGCCGGGATTTGAACAAGCCCCCTTGAGCATGTCTGGGGTCCTGAATTGAGTTGGATTTTGCAGGGCTGTGGCCATACCGTGGAATTCGGTAGCCTGTGTGAGCTTATCTCAGGAATCTGGGTAACGGCGAGCATGAGCGGGGAGTGAGATTGCCTTAACGCTCGGGCACCATGGCTCAGAGCATGGGAGGACTGGCTCGCTAACACGACCGCCTCCACCAGTAGGTAACTGGTAGACACTCAGAACTTCAATCTGGCTGTATAGTGGGCGCATCCCATTCCCTTACAGAATAGAGGTTACATCGCTAAGGCGAGGCAAGGTTGAGGGATAAAGCTTGATAGTGCACTTCGTGGACAAGGACGAATAGTCCAGAGAGAGGAAATATGGGCCAGGTGTCTAAGTTAACGGTACCAGTCCATGAAATAGACCAAACGGAAGCAGCGATTCCTGCCAGCGTGATAAAGCGTGGTATGGTAACTAGACCACTAGCTCCTAATGGTACTCCTCCTACTATTGGTCGTGAATCTAGATGTTCCGCATGCGAGACTGAATGTGCGATTGGCGATGAAGTACTGCACTACCTTCACTAGGTATTTGGGGAAACCCACCTGCATGAGCTTGTGCAGCGTGTCACACCTTCTCGAATATTTTTTCTGTCGAAAAATAAGCCCAGTTTGTGTCTGCCAGCACTGTACTGTCGCTTAATTAGGTCAACGTCCTGGACTAGCTGATGGGTAATGCTATGTCCGAGTAGAAATCCGAATTGATGGTCTAGTAGTATGTTGGTCTCTGTAGTCCGCTTGCAGTAGTTGCAGTAGTCGGCTTTGTATGATCCGCTCGACCACCTACTTTAGGTGGGAGAGTAGACTGATCCGGCGGTATCCTTTGAGACCTGTTTCTCTTCTAATTGGTCTTGGTATCATGCTGAGGCGGGTTTCTTTCCATACGGCTGGAAAATATCCTGTCTGCAGAGTGCCATTTTAATTTTGCCCAGAAGTACTATTGCCTTTCGTGGTGCGTGCTTCAAAGCGAGTAAAGGATGCTGTCCGGCTTGCTGTTCTGCGATTGTTGATGCGTCGTATTATGTGTTGCAGCTCTTTTAGCGTAGTGGGATTTCCTGCCTGGAAGTGGAATACGTCGCTGAGTTCTTGGATGCTTCTGCTGACTGCCGCTTTTGTCTCTACATCTAGTGGGACAGTATTTACTCTGAAAGTCTCCTCGAGATGTTCCGCGAAGACTGTTGCATGTTCCTGCGGAGTGTATAATAGGCCCTGTTGGGTTCGCAGGGGTTGTATTCTTGGTGGCCCTTGAGTTCTTGCTAATGTTCTGGCGAGTTTCCAGAATTCAGGAGATGGTGTTGTCATTGCCTGTAACTTGGCGTTTTATTGATCGTATTTCAGTCTCTGGAGTCGTTTCTTAACTCTTTTGGTAAGTGCGTTCCAGAGTATCTTGAATTATAGATGGCAAGTGTTCTGTCACTTTCGTCTCAACCAGCGCTTGAGGTGGATTAACGCTGTTATGCGGAGGTCCTCCAATTATAGTGGTGTGTCAATGGTCTGATGTCTGTTGGTATATAAAAGTAGTAAGTCGTAAGGCTGTTGTTTGTGCCCACTTCGATTCATGTTCTTAAGGAAAAATATTCATGTACACAATGGCGGCGATGAATACATAATTAACAGAAGTATTCACGTCATTTTTTAAATTAGAGAATATAGAATTAGACTCTATGAACTAACTCATTTTTGTCACATTGCTCATTTCAACTATTTTTGCTCCTTAAATAGAAAGCTCTAAACCTACTTTGTGTGTGAGGAAAACTATTTATATCGAAAATTGAAATAATATTGGTCATTCAGAACACAAGAAGAACATACATAACTTTGTTCAGTATTCTTGAATATATGGAAAAGTTAACACTTGATACGACAAATTACAAGTTTTTTTTTAACAATATCTGAATATGAATCTTTTAAACTCTGAAAGGAGCTTCAGATAGAGATTTAAGGATGAAATGTCTAAAACGGTTAGAAGTGGACTTGATTTCCTTGTGCACTGAACTCATAAAATGTACTTTGGGCCTGAACGAGCACATAAAGCATCGTTTCATTAAAATTTGCATATGTACAGCCGGAACGTACGCAGGGGGTCCGGAACCTTTTATTCGAAAATCCGACTTTTTCTATAAATTTAGTCTAATTTTAGAGGTGATTTTTACAAATTTTAATATAAATTATCATTGTATTGAATTTTACTGTCCCAAATCTTTGTACCCTTCCCGAAATAAATTCGGGTACAAGCGCTTGCGTACACAGTAAGCTAATTTAGAACGTAAATGATAAAAGTAATCTGAAGGAACAACACAATCCAAATAGGGTTTTCGTATTTCATCGAAATATATATCTATTCGTATTTTTTAAAGTATTATCTAAATCACAACGTGTGCGTTTGATATAGTGTTGTAATATTTTAAATAAAAGTTTCTTTTTCAAACTTCCAACTCGCACTCAGTACTGAAATACTATCTCTCAGTTCAGTTAAAGGCTCTCAGTTCAAGAAGTCATAACTTGGAAACCAATTGTGCCCAATTTGCACTTACTTAAGCTCACATAACGCGAAATCAGAAATGACAGTTCATTTTTGATTGTGTTTTCTAAAGATGTATTGTGTAAATAGTTGAACAAAATACCTTACCTCTATCAATACTTAATAACTATACTCTCACATAACCTTTTAAGCGTCACGCACAACACTAGTTTGTGTGGTTCCAGTTTCGAGAATATATAGGTATAAAACTGCGCACTGACAAATAAACAAATTGATATATGGATACAATATTGAGCAATAGTAGAAAGAAACAAAACAAATTAATGTATTGAGTTGATTTTAACGACCTACTAATTAACGTGGAATCCGAACCACATGAGCTCCCACCGGAAATCGAACCCGGGTCTCCCACGCCAAAGGCGCGTACGCTAACCGCTTAGCCACGAAGAGCTCTAAATTAATGTATTATAAAACTGAGTAATGACAGAAACAAGACAAATTAATATCAATTGAATTAGAGAAAGAACCTTTTTGGAAAGATAATGTATTTTGTTAAAAAATTGAATGTGATTAACATAATCCTCTAAGCTGTTATTAGCAACACTAGATACTAGCCAGCGAAAAACAACGCTGTTTGAAAGAGGACAAATGATTATACATATATTAATCCAAGATTGACATGTGTGTGAAGAAAAGTAGTAGTGTACAGGTTTACAATAGAATTCACCCATGCTTTTTTTTTTTTTTTTAAGTTATGTCTTCTCCAGGATTCCAAAAAATTAAATGACGGTGTACGAAAGTAGAACAGATGTTTGTAGAAGGCGGTGCGATAAAACAAATATGTTTTCTGCATCACGGCAAATATTTCTGTATTTTTCTCTACATTACGGCCATGAGAGTTAACGAACTAATTCTATGGCCTATAGGTCCCGGAGGTTCAATACCCCACTCACAAAAGCTCTCCATTGGCTTCTGTTCTTAGCAAACTGGATCCAGTTTCTACCTTGTTTTCCTATTTCTACGCGATCCCTCTTCATATTGTCCCCTATATGCGCCTAGGTCTTCCTAATTGTCGTTTTCCAGTTGGGCATTAAGTTAAAACTTTGAAAACATCCCTACTTTCTTCCATTATGGCAACATGACCTACTTACCAGAGCTTCCTAGACTAGATGCTCCTAACAATCCTTAGTAAACGGTATAAATTATGCAGTTTTATTCACATTATTTTTTAAAAATATAGCTCAAATGATATTCCCTATACAATATTTCATAACTCTACTCAACGATGACATTGAAAACCAAACATAGTCATCTTTTGAACATCAAAAGGCTACATAATACACAAAAAACATTTATTGTTTGATTTACTGTAAAATTTTTCAGAGAGCACTAGCGAAATCATTCCATTCACTATTTCATCCTTGTAATATGAGAATACTTTTATAACATAGTAGTACTAGTATATATTTGATAGTATTACGGGCCTAGGTATCCAATTAGTAGTAAGAGTTTGCGCGCAATGAATACACAGGAAGATTTATCAGCGCTTGATAAAGGTAATATATCATCCTGTTAAATTAGTGCTTCGATTGTGCAAGCGGCCGTAGTATAAGGGTCTGCACGGGCCAGAATTTTTAACCTGGGCCCGGTCCAATCCGTGAATTTATAATGTGAGGCCCGACCCGAGTCCGAAATATGTTTTCGCATTTAGGCCCGAGCCCGGTCCGAGCTTTTGTAATAATCAAATGAGCCCGAAATAAGCCCGAATTGCAGAACGGTCCACTAAATATCATTGCACAGTATATTAACAAAGTTAGGCCCGAAAAGCCCGAGAAATATGTTTGTATATTTAAAAATTTACGACACGAGTCCGTCCCGTCCCGAAGTGATATATGCTTTGTAGGCCTGAGACCGGCCCGCGAGCCGTGTCGGGCTTAAGCCTTCAGATTCGGCCCGAGCCCGTGCAGGCCTCTAGTAGTGTGTTGATGAGCAGATCATATAGCGAAAGTGTATCAAGACTGGTGCCAAAGCGATAGACAACGTATCAAGGCTGATTGTTGGTGTGAGTGTTCTATTCAGTGCCTGCTACAGGCTTACAGGATGGAGCAACTTACTACTCAATGCAACCGTGATCAACTCGAAAATATGTCCGATTGGTAGGGACGTGAAGTTTTCGTTTTATTTTATTTCTCAAATCGGTGTTATGTTTTGCCCAAAATCGGTGTTATTTTTCGCGATTTAATACACGCAAATAGGGGTTATTTGCTTTATTTTGTAATGGTTTTGAAAAACAAGTATATACGTATTGCAAACATAGAGAAAGTGGTCTGCAAAAGCTAATTAAAATAAAATATAATTTTAAAATTAAACGAATATTTTTAAATTTTGACATCTTAAATTTAAAAGAATAAATTGTATTTTTGGTCTTACCATCTGAGAAGAAAAGGACTCGATATCCCTAATAAATTTGGATTTATTTAATGTTTGATTTGAATACATATATCGACTAAAAACACACGGCAGTGTTTCTTAACATTTCTTCACTTCAAGAAAACAATCAATTCACAATACACTTGTCTAAAACGCAGTTCATAGCATAGTGTTTCTTAACATTTTCTTCACTTCAAAAAAATCAGTTCACAATATACTTATTCAAAACACAATTCATATCATTATCAACACATATTTTCACTTAATTTATGGTTTCTTCAATGTTTCTCATTTTTCAAAGGACAAAATTGTCAATATTTCCACATCTTCTTCTTTAGGGTTTTGTATCTTTACCTTAACTATGGAGTTGTATTCTGAAAAATATCTTTCAGAATCAACGTTCGAAGCTGGCAAAAATATTTCTTCAAGAGTACGGACAGCAAAATCTCTGGGACATACTTTCACTAACCAACCGGTCTAAAAATAACAGGACTGATGTACTTCTGTGAAACACATTTTGTTTCAAAGGAAACTTGTGTTATTTTAATAGTATTATCGACCAACATAGTGATTTCGAGAATCTATCACTTTATGCTGTTATTTCGGTGTTATTTTGAAAAAAGTACCAAATTCGCGTTATTTCACTATTGGCCTTCTACCATATATTTAGGTATATCTATATACTTTACTTTGCCTTTTTCAAGTTTTCGATGTTATCGTTAAAACGAAAACTTCACGTCTCTACTCATTGGTCATGCGCTATACACTCACAACTTTAAGCTATTCAGTAAATTGCCTCCGGCTCCACCCGTTCCTCACACGGATTCACAAGTGGCCATCATAAAGCTACTTCAAACATCAAACTAATTAGACACTAGGGGACTTAGCAGAGTCCTCAGATCGAGGGATAAATCCCACGTGGTAGAGAATTTTTTGACGTGAAAATGAATTGAGGGAGTATTTTAGCCAACATCGAAAATGAAGGGGTTTTCTGGTTGCGCTGCACTTGATGTAGATAATTGATTTAAAATTCTCTAAGTTTAAAATATTTCTACATTGTAGCTTTTGGTTATCGAGAAGATAGTATTAGTAAATTGTATAGGTTGTCTCTTGTCTGTGAGACATACATATGGAACTTTTATTCTTAAAGACCGTTGTCCTTTCCTTAAGAATCTTCTTCAAGAGATAGTAGGATTTCTCTTAGCATTGCTATCCACTATTGTTAGAATGATTGAATTAGAAATAAATACATGTAAGAAATGAAATGAAATCTTTGAGTTTAACGTCCCACAACTATACCTGATACTCTAAGGAGACGGATGATGGCAAATGAATGATGATGGAAGAATTGATGGAGGTTGTGGAAGGAAACGGGAGCACCTCGAGAAAAGCTATGGACATGATGTCCACCACAAACTTACTTGGCCGGGATGGACCATGGACCCCACGCACCAGAGATAAGCGCTCTAACACTGAGCCATCGTGCCCTCCCGCCATCGTTTGTTGAAGTCAGATAGTTTTCTTCCTTGTAATTTATCTAGTAATATGGCAAACTAAATCATCGAGCAAAATACCAGGGAGCTATGGTTTAGTTCTGTTTAGATCATTAATAATTTTTTCAGGATTCATTTTGTCATAGTTCATTTTTATAATATTTTTCACTTTATACGTAGAATTATAGTTAAGAAAGATAACTATTGATTTCCTAATACTTTTGTTTTTCGTATTGGTATTATGATAACATATGACTTGTCTTTCCCCTTTTCTTTACACTAATTGAAGGGATATTTTTTTAGTATGATAGATATTTGACATTCTTTAGAGGGTTTCTTGCTTAAGGAAACCTGACATCACTGGCTGGAAGAAGCTTCGACGATTTTTGCTGCACTCTGTGGGTGGCTGTACCCATTGCAAAACACAAGAAACCTGGAACCCGCATAGTGTCAACCATACAAGCTAGTGGTTTACTCTGAGTTTTTGATCGTACTGTATCGTGACTGAATGTTATGGATGTTCTGTAAATTTTGTATTTATTATAACAGAAGGCTTCATGATGTCCAAAGCTGAGACAACCAAAATTACCTTGAGGTCTCTTTTCCCTCATGGCATGCAATTACGCATTAGTAATTTAAAAGGACTCACCTATGAGATCAATAATGATCATGGGGTCTTCCTGGTACCTCTTGTCCCCGCCTTTCCCGTCTTTGTCCGCATCCGGTTTGCTGCTGAGAAGGAATGCAGCCACGTAGGGGGTGAAGATGGCGGTGTACATGACCAAGAGAAGGATGATCCAGTCCCATACTGCCTTGAATGGACTGTAGTGTAAAATGGTCCACTTGTGGATTCTCGGCGACTGAAGCTTGTACTCGGGCAGGACATCTGCACCCAGGGACAGCACCTATAAGCAGAAAGAAGTAAAAAATGTTAGAAATGTATAATTTCATCTGAACATTGCCTTATAATTTGTCAATTCAAATAAATATACAGTAAAGGAACATCTAGAAAAAATATTGTAATTACAGGAATAACACCTTAATATAACATTTAATTTGTAAAAGGGTACACATTATTCCATATATCTACTGAGTCAGAATCAACAATGATCAAAGGACTAAACATATGGAAATAAGATTAGCTTCCAGTGACTCAAAGAACTTATTAATTTATAACATAAAGTGTTATATTTGTGACATAATTTGTATTATTTGCATCTATTGGTACAATCTGAATATTCAAAATAAGTACTTTAAATCAACACATAAAGATTGATAGAGCATGTGTATTAAAAGCGGTGTCCTAACTCAACATGAAAAAAGTTATGTAGTTTACTATGTTAAAAATCGTACTTTACCTAAATATGCAAATATTAATGTAATCTGTGTTAAAAATTACTGTTCTCTCTCAACACGTACAGATTAATATGGTCTGTGTTAAAAATTAATAGTTTATCTCAAAACGTAAAGATTGATGCAGTTTATGTATTAAAATGTTGCTCTACCTCATCAAATAAACATTAATATACGTATGATATATGTTAAAAATTGGTGTTCCTCTCATTATGTAAAGATTGATATTGTCTATGTATTAAAAATCGCCAGTCTATCTGAACAAATGATGATTGACATAGACTGTGTTAAAAATCGGTATTCTAGGTTCAATACTTAAAGATTAACGTAAGTTAAAATTGTGCTCTACTTCAACACGTACATTTTGATATAGTCTATATGTTAAGAATTGATACACTTCCTCAACGCGTAAGGATTGATTATACGGTAGTTCATGTGTTATCAATTGATGCTTCAACTCAATACACAGATTGACTGGTCTTTACGTTAAAAGCATCGGTGTTGCCTAAACACGTAAAGATTGACTTAGTCTGTGTGTTAAAAAATCGATGACCTATTTAAACATATAAATACTGATATATGTAATATATGAGCTAAAAATATTGTTCTAAGTCAACTCGTAAAATGATGTTTATGTATTAAAAATCGATGCTATTATTCAAAACGTAAAGATTAATGCACATATCAATAATCGATAAAATGTTTTAACACAAGTTCACCGAGTCACTAAAAATCCATTAGACTGTATATGTAGTATAATGATATTACGTAGTCCACACAAATAAATAGTTTACTTCCAAACGTAAAGAAACACACATGCAATTAAAATCAACAATTTTCCTGTTGAAATTGACTGAATCTCTAAAACGTAATGTTGTCTACGCATCAATAATAAAGGATACATAATAGCAAACAAACCTTCGTATACATCAAGCGTAAAAGTTTATCAATAACATGTACAAGATACAATCACGCCTAAAAATGTGTTTCTTCTTAATGAACTACATTTAGAGAATCATGGGATTCAAGTTATCCATGATGTTCTGTATTTATAGAAAACTGTATTGAATTTGGCATTTGAAGGTTACCAGAAAAAGAAAAGAACATTTTCCGAGGAATAACTTTTTTTAATGTTATCATATATACACATGAATATACACAACATATATATGTCGAATATATAGAATTTACTTACATATAGAATACATACAGTACACAGAATATCTGAAGTGCTAGCGTTCCAGGTAGTAAGGGAAAACTGAACAAATACTTGTATCGTGAAAATCTATTGTAAACGGTCCAAATAGTGGTCCATTTATTTTAAGACTACGTTTGGTAAAGGAAAGAGGAACTACTTTCACAAACTATGCAAATAAACAAGAGTGCAATTTGATATTACTACTCCAACACCTTAAATGTAATATCCTAGCGTTTAGATAGCATTTAACTTTTTTATTTCGCCTTTACTACCTGGGATGCCTTACAGGTATATAGTACTATGTATGTAGATAATCCGCCATTTGTAATTAATACGGAATACTTCTTTTCCAGTCGTTAATATTGTTGTAAAACCAAAAGAGTGACCACAAAGTCCCGTTACCTCTTATGTACTACATACAATATATGTTAATGGATTGATATTTCTTATTATAGCAGGTTCTGATATAAATCTAACTCACGGCTGATAATTCTACTTATACCATGGAGGAACGGATCGTAATGAGGACGTGGGATCACGAACAACCGATACAGGAAAATCATGATATTCAACATTATGGGGTTTCATTAAACAAAAGGTTGCTGCCAAACGTTACGAGACAGTAGATGAACTTAAGGATGCTGTTCAACATGCATTTAATAACATCATGGCAGCAATGTTGAGAAGAATTTCACATTGTACATGGAGGAGAATTATCCCTGTTATAAAAACAATGGTGTACACACAGGCACTCTGGAATAAATAGTAAATAATAGTTACGCTATCTCAAAGTTGTCCTCTGCCATGATCCAACATTAATACAATGCGATTATCAATGAATAAATTGAATATGTGGACATGTGATCACTCTGTAGATAATCCGTCATTTGTAGTTAATATGAAATGCTTCTTCTCCCGTCGTTAACATTTTTGTAAAGCCAAGATACTGTATCTCTTCCAAGCAATTTCAAGAGAGAATTAAAAGAAAAATCTTTCTTGTTCTTTGGTCTCTGCTCTCTTGATTTCCTTTCCTTCTAGCTTGTCTTTTTCACTTTTAAACTCTTAACTTTTCCTCCTTGTACCATTCTCCCATTTTTAATTATTCATAAGATTTGGCATTAAACTGGCAACTTATTTCTTATTCGCAGCTACTACAACAGCAAGCGAAGTGTCTTTTAAAGGAAAGCTGACGTTTCTCAGCTTAACTTTCCTACCATTCTCTCAACCTATAAATAAAAGAGCAAGTGTTCCTGAAAACGCTACTAGTCAGACAGAGGATAATAATGTATTTCCTTAATGATCGTTCGATTTTTTTTTTAAAAAAAAACGTATTTTCAGTGTGATATTCTATGATGGCTTTAGAACATACAATTAGGAAAATTTAAGGTAGTGACTGAGGATTAACACTAAATAGTCTGGATCATCTGATAGTGTGATACTGGGTTCGAACCACTCGGTAGTGTTTCCTGCTTTGGGAACAAACCAAGAAATATTGGTTCAGATATCAGGTTAAAGTAGTCAGTTCCAACGGTGTAGTGTCTTTTATGTCTGTAATTGCCGATCACAGAAAATGCATGTGTTCAGATGAGGTCATTGATGGGATTTCTTGTTTATCTGCAGAAATATCTTAAGATGCATCATTTATACCCATACTGTAAGAATCTTTAGATTACGTTCGTTAAGATTATATTATATAGAGTGGATAAAAAATAAACTTTTATCCAAATACTTTTAAAAAAATAAACTAAAAAAACAATTTTCGATAATTTTTATATATTCCCCTCCTTCTCCTCTAAATTGCACCGTCAATGCGAAGTGATAAAAGTCATTCCAGGCCCGAACCTCACCTATGTAGAAAATTTGAGGGTGGTTCAAGAGTTATTAAGTCACAAACATAATTTCATTTGTATGTATTATGGATAGATTGATTTACAGAGTTTGCTAAACTTCAAACAAAGGCAGAGGCATAAGATTTTTTTCTTTTCGAGAACATATTTCGTTCATAATAAGGATGTACTCGTATATTCCGCATTCAAGATTGTATACAATACATTGTACAAAATTGTATACAATACGTCTGCTTATGTATATAAATTCTGGTTTGCTGGTACAGAACAAGTAGAATACAATTATAATTTATTAATTCAGTTCTGATAGCAACCAATAACTCACATAGATGGCAATTTTACGACTTCAACCGTTGCTGTAAAAAAATGAAAGAAAGAAAAGAAAAAGAAAAGAAAAGTACAAAAGTTTTGGACTGACTTTTGGTTTGGCTACAATTTTTCGTGTGTATTACGAAAATGAAAAAAATAAGGCACGATTCCATAAAGTTCGTTTGTTCCTCATTTTTTTTTAAACAAAACTTTCGTTTCGACTTACCTGTAGATACACACACGAAAAATTCATATTTGTAGCTGATAAAGTCACGAATATTCGTGAATGTCACACGTGAATTTCCGGTCTGTAATGTTACTTGCAAACATTTTCCTCGAAGAAAAAGAAAAAAAAATACAAATCTTGGTAGCAAATAATAACAAGCAAGAAATAATACGAGAGAAAAATTGAACATTACAAGTAAATGCATTTTGTCCTCTTCTCGTTTGTATCTTTCCACGATCTTCGTGTTTCTCATGGCAAATTACATGTTACCAATGTAAAAAAAAAAAAAAAAAAAAAAAAAAAGAAAATTCAGTATTATTTGAATTTCAAGGTTAAACATAAGAAAACTATAGATAGATCTATCAGGTAAATTTGAAATAGATTACATTTTAATATTTCTTTTTTACCCGACTTACTGGAAGCATAGAAAATGTAGTCCTATACTCGTAAGGGAATGAATGTCACAAATGTTAGACAAAAATATACGCAGTTAGTTCAAAATGTCCGCTACCAAAATATATGTTAAGAGAGTAAGTTGGAGTGTTTTGGAGCCATTTTCTTACACATATTAACCCTGATCCAACATATGTCCCTTTGTGATGTAAAAACTATTAACAGTGACACATGTAAACTCTTAACAATAGATACACATACTACTTATAACCATAATGTATTATTCCTTAAACTACACATCTTGTGCTTTAGCTTCAAGTACAAGATTATCCATATCTTATTCAGCAGTTTCAGTTAAGGATACACTCGCGATGAAACATCTTTGATAAAGAGGATGTTTAAAATTACATTAATGTGAAATAAGTTTAGCAATAACAGTTTAATAGTTTAATGTGGGAACTATAGACGAATTTCATTCACTGTACTACGTTATTTATTGAATCCCAGGCTAAGTTGTAGGTCCAAGTCTCATATTAGCCTTGGTGCTAAACACTAAATCATCTTTAGCAACAATCACGTTATCTATTCGCTCTGTAATAGTGATGGCCAAAATATTCGGATAACGGATATCTGGATATCCAATTATCCTATATCCGATTGTGAAGAAACTGATAATCCGGATACAGGATAATATCCGGATAACGGATGATACTCGAAGGACGGAAAACGGATAATATTCGAACAAAGGATAATGTGTAGATAACGGATAACATTCGAATAATGGATAATATCCGGATGACAGATAACGAATTATATCTGGATAACGAATTGTATCTAAACTACGGAGCAAACCAATATTATACTCACATTTATTTCAATGTTTCCAATTGTAGTCTTGCCTTTGATATAGGAAGGAAAAGAAATGGTTATAACTTTTTTGTGATCAGAACATATGGTGCTGATTTTTCATTACTTTCCACATGTTTCAAGAAGTATAAATACAATGATTTCCTTTTAAAATACAACTTCTGTGCATAACAATTTTTGAAACATGCTACTTTAAGAAAAGATTTGGAAGAGTGCACAAAAACTGACATGTTTTTTCCTTTTCACTAAAGAAAGGGACCTATCTACAGTTGAATATAAGAATATTCATACCTATTAAGGCAGTGGTTCGCAAACTTTCCGATAACACGGATCCTATATTCGTTTGAAAACTGATCTGCGTAGCCCCTTACAATGCTATCTGAAATTTCACATGGTATTAAAAAAATACTAATTACCACTAACAAGAAAAATTTCAAGAAAAATATTGCAATAAGTAATTTATTCTAAAGATACATGATTGTTTCCTAGTGAACGAAATTTCAATTGAAAATACATTAACTTTCATCAATCAACGTCCTTTTTATAAGGAAATCCACTTGATAAACAATGATCTGAAATGTGAGGAATGAAATTCTTTGTGTCTTTCCATAACTGCGCTGAAATCTGAATAGTTCCAGGATAGTTCCAATAGCTGTTCTTGATCTGTGTTAGACAGGTTCATACCTTGTAGGTATGTTATGGATTTCTACATTAGTGAAAGAATTTCCAATCCAATCATTAGCAGGTTGTGGGACATGAAAATATTTTCACAAACTTGCAGCTAGTGCTCTCAAGTGTCCTACAAGTGTTTTGTGAATTTCAGCAGAGAGTTTTTCACCTGAAGAATCAATGAAATCCTTGAGCATTGGAAATTAATAATAGTGATTGTTTTGTACTCGTACTGTCCACAACTGCAGTTTGTTAATCTTAAAAATATTTCTTGCATAATAGCTGTGAGTTCCATTTCATTACAACATATTTCAATTTTTAGGCGTCGCGTACCCCCTGGCTAGGTCCCGCGGACCCCACTTTGAGATCCACTGTATTAAGGTATGGTAAACTAAGAGGAAAATTAAAGTTCAAAAGTTCCCTTTCCTTGGTTATGAAATGAAAATTCTAGTTCTCACTTTTCTGCCCTGTAGGCTAAAAGAGGATGATGATTAGTGAATATGAAAGATTATTAAATAATTGGTGGAATGAGAATGTGGGAGAAACCTTGAGAGAACTAATGGACACGATATTGTCCACACAAATTCACATAGCTTGGTATCGAACTAGGGATATCTCACACCGGGGGTGAGCGCTTTAGTATTGAACCACCGTGAATCCCTTAATGTTTTTTAGGCGCCTTATCTTCTGCTATACTAAGTAACTTCAGGACGACGAAACAGAATTTCTTCCCAGTAAATTTTAACTTCAAAACACATGGTCTGCTTTGATTGACTTAGGAACCATAGATAACACTGTACTGTCCAAAACTAATACTGATAGATAAAATCTTGCAGATAAGTTAATTGGACCAGTTACTTTTGAGCATGTTGTAAAAATGGAAATAATTAAATATTCTACATAAATGTTCGCCATGATATTACTAACTTATTCGTAACTTAAAAAAAAAAAACATAATTAATAACTCTAGAAAGTTTCATTTAACAAATTCGGGTACACTAGGGCAGCAAAAGAAAGCAATAACTCTTGTACAAATTTTCGCCGAGAACTCTGTGCTCTTAGACAAAGACAAGTAAACCAATAGGGAAGAGTATTGATTTGAACTTTGGATGAAGCCCTCCAGTCATTTTTCCAGCCGTACTCTCTCCAGCATGAGCTTAAGTGAGAAACCCTTTCGGAGGCTCTGGAGAAAGCATCCGGAAGCAGTTTTCCCCAAAGAAGCCTTTCCAAGTCGAAGGGAGACAATGGACTAGAACTCTTTTCTCTATATAAAAGAAAGTAATGCTGGACATTCTCAACCAGAAAGTCACAATTTCAGAAGTTTGCTTTACGTGGTAAATGCCATCCATATCCATCCGTGGCTGGTCGATTCTTTGGCGTCCTAATCCTGTAGATGAGGAATGTTGTCTTAGCTTTCCCTTTTAAGGAATACGCTCATTCACAATGTTCCTTTTTTTTATGACTTTTTTGTTTATTTGTATTAAATCATGGAAAATAGGTCAAACTCTGTTTTTTTTTCTTTTTAGGACTCTCTGTGAAGTTTCTTTGATGATATATGAATTCAATTGAATAGTTTGTACTGAAAGTATGGAATCGAAGGGAACTGTCTGCAATTCTCTTGATTTATTGGAATAAGAAGATACTGGAGAGAAATACACGATTAAGTCTATCTTTTTTTTTTTTTTTTTTTTTACTTAAAATACCCATTAATTTGAGTTTCAAGACAAGAAAAAATTAAAATATTGTGTATTTTGTAAAATTAAAGTTGATGTACTAAAGCAGAGTCGTCATTCTTCGAAATTTTCTTTAGCACTTTGCATATTACTCGGCCCTTGCACTCGACAATTTTTGTCTGTTAAGAGAACGAGAAAATTTCACGGCAAAAGCTATAGATGAAAACGGTATTATCACCATGTAAAGACTCTGGTTAACTAGTTCATGGGGGATCTTTCTCAGCCGTTGATCGTACACTGAGAAAAATCCGTTATCCGGAGAGCGATCCATTGTACAAATATACATAATCCATGTGTTTACTACGAAAATATATATGATACATATGGTACATTATCCATATGGTACATACGTATTACCTTTTTCCTCACTTAAATGTTACATTATGCAGCTGTAGGATGTCTGACACTTAACAGTCTTCCGTATATTACATACGTCAGCTATATGTTACATACGTCCACCTGTATATGAGATCCTTTCCGCCTATATACAATCATATGAAAAGTACGTATAGATGGAACACTTATGCGGATAGTATTATAAAGCATACATGTTTGCTGCAAGATGATATATATCAATCCAAAAACTACAGGATTTACGCATGTAACCTACGTTTTTACGTACGCCACATACCTTTTTTTCTCTGTGTAAGTTGGGCACTCATTTGTCATAAGAACAAAACTACATAAGGCAGGACTGCGAGAGAAGCATCAGCTGTCAAGCCATTGAATACCTTGGAAGTAGATTTTGGCCAAAGAATCCCGCAGAGGCTACGAACTACCTAGAGAACTACACTATTGAAATACGAACTACGAGGGCTATCCAGAAAGTAGATTACGTTTTCGTCTGTGTCCGCTAGGGGCGGGGCTAGCGCGGGCATCTTGGGGTCAGAGCGTTGCGCAGCTCAGTCGGCATCTAGCCGTGCTAGTGAGAGGTTCGTGCTGTGCTCCGTTAAGATACTGTGACGGTTTGAAATGTCTGCGTTAATTGAAAATCCCGCGAGCTGCGAGGTACGTGCAGTAATAAGGTTTCTGACAGCAAAAAACTGTAAACCGATAGAAATCTATCGGCAGCTGTGTGAAGTGTATGGGGACAACATTATCACTGAAGGTGGAGTGCGACAGTGGGTCATAAGATTTAAAAATGGCCGAACCAATGTTCACGACGAAGATCGAAGTGGGAGACCCAGCAAAGTGACTGCCGAACTTGTCGAAAAAGTCGATGTTAAAGTCCGTGAAAATCGAAAGTTCACAATAACGGAACTTTCTTTGAGTTTTCCACAAATTTCGCGAAGTTTGTTGCACGAAATCATCAGCGAAAAGCTTGGTTACCACAAGTTTTGTGCAAGATGGATTTCAAAAATCTTGACAGAGGACCACAAAAATCAGCGAATGGCTGCAGCGTTGCACTTTTTGGACGCCTACAATAAGGATGGTGACTCTTTACTCGATCGCATCGTTACTGGTGACGAAACATGGGTGAAACACGTGAACTGTGAAACGAAATTGCAATCAATGCAGTGGGGGCAGATAGGTTCTCCCCAAAAACCCAAGAAATGCATGCAAACAATGTCGGCAAGGAAGATGATGGCGACTGTTTTTTGGGACAGAAAAGGTGTGATTTTGGTGGACTTCCTGGAAAGAGGCACTACAATAAACGCTCAAAGGTATTGCCAAACTCTGCAAAACCTCAGAAGAGCAATTCAAAACAAGCGCAGAGGAATGTTGAGCTCTAAGATCTTGTTGATTCACGACAACGCCCGGCCCCACACGGCAAATGTCACGCGTGAAGTTCTTGAATCTTTTCAGTGGGAGTTGTTTCCTCATCCGCCGTACAGTCCCGACCTGGCACCGAGCGACTTCCACCTATTCCCAGCAATGAAGAAGTGGCTGGCTATGCAGCGTTTTGATGACGACGAACAGCTGCAAGAAGAGGTAACGAAGTGGTTGAAGTCGCAGGCGGCCGAATTTTTCGACGAAGGAATTTCCAAGCTCGTACATCGCTACGATAAATGTCTTAATTTGAATGGTGACTATGTCGAAAAGTAGTATTTGTGTGTGGCTTTCATCTGTATATAATAAAATTTGTTTCCTATACTTTGTTGATTTTTTATTCCAAAACGTAATCTACTTTCTGGATAGCCCTCGTATAAAAATACGAGAGAATCCGAATAGGATAAAATTCAGTCCCTGCCCAGACCAGAATTGGGGGAGTACACAATTACTAGAGATAACATGAACAAACAGTAACAAGTTTCTGATTCACCATATCTTTCTTTAACCCAATTACATCCTGTTTGAAACTATAATCTCTGCCATTTTTGTTTTCTTTAATGTCTATGCCAAAATTTAAATTCAAATAATTTACCTAGTATAGTATTTGAAAATCTAGAAGTAATGGTTGCATAACTCCAGCGTTATCTTAATATTAGAGATCCTAGGATGTGTTCACAAAAGGCCTTTTACACGGCTGAAATTGATGGTTTGTGTTCGTTTGATCAGTTTACCGAGTTTTTCTACTTAGCCTGTGTATTGAACGTTGATAGCGCAAGTGAATTAAGCCCAATTAACAAAAGTTGTAAGAAAATGAGACGAGGTTTGTAAAGTACGGTTAAGTACATGGAAAAGTTAATACTTTTTAAAACATTATAAGAGTAATTATGATATCTGGACATGAATCTTTGAAGCTTTAAAATGTTAATAAGATTTTTAAAATGTCCAAAATGACAAAAAGTGGACTTGATTCCTTTGTGTAGTGAAAATGCCATATACTTTATAGTATATGAAAGCAAAGAAATAATCAAAATGTAGTCTTATATTTTCTTACAACATATTTATCCCTACAAATACAGTAATAACTCTGAGCAAAATATTGTTCAAAATTAGTATTGCTAACACTGTAATTATATATGAATTCCCGTAGCTGTATCATATACTCGGTCGTCTTCAATGTAAGTATGAGTCAGTGTTTTGATTCTTTGGTGGAGGTATATGTGATTCCAATCCAAATCAAATTGCAATTCCATCTACCATATTGTCTCGATGTTGCTGTGATAGTTATATACTGGAGTATTTCTTGTAATGTGAGCTCAAATACTGTCGAAACGAAACAAAATATAGGCCTATACATAACAGAAAACGTTGATCATTTTGTGAACGTTTTCGTGAAAGTAGGTTTTCAATATTGTATTGAACCAATAATCCGTTCGATTGCTGCATTGAATATATTATTGATTTGAAACAAAAGCTTAAGTTCTGTGTCTTTGAAACACAACTACTTTCAATATATTATCCATTTGAATAACAGAACTCAAGTTCTGTGCTTTTCAAACAGAACAACTGAATTTAACAAGCTCTCCGTTGGAAAGAGAGACTCAGTTCTGTACTTGTGTTGAATGCCAAGTTTATTGAGTTCCAATTGAATTTAATAGTTTATATGTTTGAATTAAAACCACTAATTATGTGCTTTTTGCACACAACAATTAAATTAAATATATTATTCATTTGTGAACAAAAATCTCAAGTTCTGTGCTTCTTGTGCATAACAATTGCATTGAATAGACTATTCGTGGGAAAGAGAAAAACTTAGTTCAGTATTTTTTGTACATACCAATTGTATTGTAATGGTTTTAACGAAAACCTTGAATTCTGTGCTTTTTGAACACAAAATTGCATTAAATAGTTTATCCATTTGCATGAAAAACACAAATTTTGTGACTTATAAGCACAACACTGGATTGAATAGATTGCACAACAATAGTGATAAGTGAGACTTGATTAATGGGGCAGGGGCAAATGTGGTTTCTTCCTCGGGCGCCGGATTGGGGGGCGCACAACTGGGCAAATATTTATTTTCACTATAAGGCAAGGAAAGCAGTTTTAGCAAACTAAATATCATAAAAGTTACCTCAGAAACTTAAAAGGAGAACAACGACTCACCAACTTTAGGGTCATATCCATAGAGCATAAGCTAGCTTCAGAGCTATCCTTTGAACACATTGTAAAAGCTTGTGCAGCCAAAAGATTCCACAAAGTTAAATTTTAGTTCCAGCTTTTTGTGTTTTCGTTTAACCTACATCTATTTAAGAGATTTGCAAACTATCTGAGTATAGTACTCGGGATGAGAGTTTGACTGTTTGTCATAATTAATTGTTCTATTTTAAAGCAACAAACTGTTGATTCAATCTACACATCCCGATATAATTCCAAAACATTGTGATTTGCAGTTATTTTGATAAGACTATAAGAATATGTCAAGCATGCTACTTTAAGATTATTTGGCAATCAAATACTAATTAGTTTGGTGTTTTATCTTATGCTAAAAATTATGTACTGCAATTTTGAAATAAAGTTTATCACTTGAAGAAAAAAGAATGGAATAGTTGAGTTCATGTTTGAAGACAGTATCATGTGTAGTCGAAGAGCGTTTTAATTTGGTCAATCAGGGAGGGGAGGGGGCCACTAAGGCGAGTTCACGCCTCGGGCGACAACTAGGCTAGTTGCGTCGCTGATCGTAATGAATATATTATCCGTTTGAAGCTTCAAACTTCAGCTCTGCACTTTTTAAATACAATTTTATTGAATAGATACAATTATATTAAGTGAAAATGAAGTTTTATTTAATACATAACTATTTATCTATGCACATTATTGCTATCATAATTATGTTTACATGTCAAATTAGAAATTCCTTCCTTACGGAAAGCAGACTCTTTACGTGATTTTTTTCTATCAGTTTATGTAGACTTCAAGAACATAGAAAGAAATTAAAGGTCATTTCAAAGATATCAAGATGAGGACAAACACATTTACATTATGCAAAGGACAAATAAAACACATGTGTGTTAGTAAAAGTGACTTATATCAAACAGAAAGAAAATAAAGACTACGAAAACGAACCATTATGAAAAACGCACAACATGAAAGCTTAAACTTACACGCATCTACATTCTCAAGGAAACACCTTTTTTCTCTCCTTATTGTTATCAGTCACGGTCATCTAAACAGTGACGCAACTTCGTGATAACCCAATAAACGCAATGTTTTGTAGAATACGTTTGGAAATAAAGAATTTGCGTTTGAATGCACAATAGTAGTTGTACTAAATGTTGACAAAAAGCTCGCATACAGGTTATTGCCCTCATGTAATGGGAGCTAAAAATGTTAATCGTCAGACGGATTTAAATCGTTGAAAGCTCCAGTACATAATTACTATCATTATTTAAGTTTTTGGAAAATAGGACATGATTACAAATTTCAGTGTACATGATCATTACACTATAATAGCTGCAGTACATTATAATCGGGAAATCTTACAAATGGTATCAGCATAAAGAGTGTGTGTGTCAGCGTTAAAAAAACACACAACACAGTGTTAGTTAACAAAGTATTTTGCTGCTTATAGAGCACATAAATAACACTTTCTTCCGACAAAATAAAAATAAAATGTTAATTATTAAGAGGCCCATCACGGCGAACTTAAAATACTGCTTATTTTACAGTAATTATGTGATATCTTCAAATCGATAAAAAGATAATCGAAAAGTGGAACAAGACCTCCCTAGACAATATTATTTTATGTGAGATACCATTATCACGACTCACTTATCTTCTTTCGATTTCCAGCCATTTAGAAAATCGGCATGTATTTTCGCGTTTCTAAATAGCTGCAAACGGAAAGCTACTAGGTGATTCGTGATAACGGTACCTCATGCACAATAATATTATCTAGCTCTTGTTCCACATTTCGATTATCTAATTACTGTAAAATTAACGGTAATTTAAGTTCGCAGTGATTAGGCCTCTTAATGACAATGAACTGCATACTTTTTAGTGTCACAAAAGTTTATTTTTATCGATTTTCGTGTACGCACAACACATATGAAAATGTACTTTCAAATGTGTTATCTTGTTCAGTTTAATGTGAAGGGTAAGGGTAAAAAACAAGGAATGTCCATGTATGTGCTTTTTCTGGTGCTTTGCCCTATATGTTCTATTGGTGACTCTTGGTACTATTTGACTGTATATGCTATGCATGAGTAAATGTAGAAATGTCCATGTAAAATGGGTAAAAGATTTAACTAACCTTATTCTTCTTACGCGGTTTTCAATATTAAAACGACGATTTCTCGAAAATGAAATTTTGAGACATTCCTTCCTTTTTCCTTTACCCTTCATGTGGTCTATTGACTAGGGATGGTCAATTCCGGAATTTTTGCTTGCTTTTCGGAATCCGGAAAGTAAAATAGGAAAAATTCTGGATTGCGGAGAAATTCCGAAATTCAGAAAATTCCAGATCTCGGAAAAATCCACAAATCGGAAAAATTACGGAATTTAGAAAACTCTGAATTTTGGAAAAATTCCGGGCTTTAAAAATTCTGGAATTCAGAAAAATTCCGGTTTTTTCCGAAATCCGGAAAGTAAAATTTCCGATTCCAGAAAATAAATTTTCCGGAATCCGGATAACTTTGGCCATCCCTAGTACCATCGATATATATCTTATATTTAGACAACATTTTAGTTGACCATAATTTAAAAGTTAAAGAGTTAATGATAGTTCTAAGCTATATCTCATTAACTTTACTATGTACTGTCATCTTGCTAAAATCATAATAGAGAGTTTAATGAAGATATATTTCAGAATCAGTATCGGTAAAATTGTCCTCAAACAATTGTATCATTTTTCTCAAATATATTAACGTTTCTTCAAAAGTGTTGATAAAAATCGATCAATATTATTCATCAGATAACGGAAGAAAAAACATTCAAGTAAAACAAAAATATTTGAAAATTATTCAAAGAAAGACGATATTATTTACTTTTCCCTTGTTTCCTCGAAAATAAGACCGGATCTTATATTAAATGTGTATGTGTGTGTGTCTAAAAGACGGACCAGGGTTCATTTTCAGAAGAAACTGTGCATCTCAACTCGGAGCGTTAACTGTTATTAAAGTGCTCTTTGATTGTTGTGAAAGAGGGTCACGGTTGCTCATTGGTAGAGCGTCCATAATTTCCTCCCACTTTCTTTATTCCACCATTTCATTCATTCTCATCATCCAATCGTCTCCTTTAACCTGTATGGTATAATTGTGGAAAGTAAAATTTAAATATGTATGATTATTGCGAGAAACGCGGAAAATAAGTTCTTTTCTCCTTTGTAGGTTTATTGTAGGGCTTATTCTTGAAGTAGAGCAAGCTGAAAAATTATGCTACTGTTTATTATTCTGGTTAGGTCTTATTTTCAGAGAAACCCGGTATCTTCTGTTATAGTATTGTAAAGAATATTGTTTACTTATGTTGTATATGTAGTGTATGGACTCCGAGTCAAGGGATGGATAATTTTATTCATCTATTTCATCTTTATCATCTTCACGAGCCTAGCTGTATACAGAAGTCTAGCCGTCTTCAACATCAAAGCATTGGGTCCTTTACCCTGGACTTCACTTGAAGTAACACCTATTCCATGATGCCACATCGAGAATAAACAAGTTTCGTTTCACTAGGTGTTCATTAAGCTTACTGCATTTTAGTAATTTTATTGTTGTTGAAATGAAGAAGAATTCAATTAGCTGTATTTAAATTACAGTAAGAAAATAAACCTTAGGCCAACAGCTGTCTCTCGAGAATAACAAGTACCTTTATTTCTCTTAATTGAACTTTGTTTCTTTACTTATCAGACCACGTGAAGACTTAGGCCAACAGCTGTCTCCCGAGTATAACAAGTTCCTTTATTTCTCTTAATTGAACTTTGTTTCTTTACTTATCAGGCTACTATGCAGACCTTTATCTGCATACTTTTCGGCCATTAATATGAATTTTGTGCTCTCCAACAGTCTGTTCCTTCCTCATATGCTTCACAAGTCATGCTATGTATTGACAAGAGCAAACACCTTTATTCTATAGAATGTATTAAAACCAAGCTTTGGTGGAAATCATCCGATGTTTCTTTATCTACTCCGAAACGTTTACCTTGCACTTCAGACTTTTAACACTTGGAAAAAAATATGGAAGTAACTCGGCGCTAAATTTAAGTCTGTATGGATAGTGGGCCAGCCATTCCTACCCTAATTGATCAATTTTGTGTCTTCTTTGCGTGCTAAGTGGGAGTGGGCGTTATCGTCAAGAAGAAGAGACCAGATCGCTTATGTCGAATTGCGTTTCCCTGAAGAAGAGTTCAGGTTTAACATAAGCGACCTGGTCACCTGTCAACTGGTGATGAAGAAGTGAAGCCGACTGTGACGAGAGTGCTCAATAACACTGATTTTTTTTTTTTTTTTTTTTACAAAAAGTTTGTACAAATTGGTGCAACGGTGAGACAAATGCCTGAATGTGAAGAGGGATTATCTGGAGAGATAAGGAAGAATCCGCCTACACATGTATGTGTAGTTTACTAATGTATTTTTAAAATTTTTTTTTACAGCTTAGGGAAATCTATAAATTGAACAACCCACGTATTTAATTTCACAAGGCAGATGTATTATAAGTTACAAAGCTTGGATCAGAGATGTAAGTTTTTGTTGAACTTGGTTCAATGTAGTAGTAAGACTACCAAATATTTTTCAATATTTCTTAATTTCTAAATAGCATTAATTTATATAATAAGTTAAGCTATGGAAAGATTAGAGTTTTTGCTTTGCAATCAGAAGCCTCAAAGTTCTCAAATCCATCAGACGAATGCCGGACCAATACCTTTACCTATTTCCATTTACTTATTTTCTTATTATCGTTTTTTTTTTTGGTTTACTGATTGTAAAATCAATTAGTCTCGCAGTTGTGCTTGAAAATTTGTTTTAAATACATAAAAAAAATCCTGGTACAACAGCCCATGGGAAAGAAATGACCAGCAACATGGTGATATATGCTCAGCCCGTCGTCTCCCAGTTCAATTCTATCTTACTAAACCAGTATTGCTACCTCTAACGGGTTCCCAATCGCCTCATAATACAGGATCAATACTAAAATGTTTCTGCCCCTATGAAGAATCGAATCCCAAAGTACGTACATTATTAATGATTTGGTTAAACAAAAACACGTTTACATATTACGCCTAAATTAAATGGTTATATGAATAGGGCAAATACGCAACTAAAGCTGTACAGTTGAAAAAGAAAATAAAAAGTATCCATTCAAGAAAGAACAAAGTATCCATTCAAGACCCATATGAAAACGAGAAATCCGAACTCGTTTCTTTAAAATGTAATTTCTATGATCTTGTTTCTTTATAATAAACAAATTTTTATAATCGTGTTTGTTTCTAGTATCTATGTTTAGAAGAAATTTTTCTATTCCATTTTGATTTTCAGAACAGGGTCTCAATCATTTTCCCCAATGCTGTATTACTTGTAACTCTTGTAAAACCTGTAACCACCTCATTGGTAACATGTCTTCGTAGAGTGTTCTCCTGGATTCAGTTTAAGACGGGGGTTCTTTTTTAAAAAAATCAGTTGATTCTTTTGGTCAAAACCTGCAATCTCCTTCCTAAATTTATATAAACTTGTAGGTTTAGGACTACTGTTGTAAAAAGGAATCAAATCTTGAAATGAAATAATATGCTTGATAATTATAAGTTCAGTATAGTCAGCGACTGATATTAATCATACTTCTCCTGTCATGTGTCTATTATTCGAAATGGGACAATATTTTGAGCTCTCCCGTACCCCTTTCTCTCTCTTTCACACACACACACACACACACAATATATATATATATATATATATATATATATATATATATATATATATATATATATATATATATATATATATATATATATATATATATATATATATATATATATATTAGACAAAAGCAGAGAGAACTTCATCAACTTCTCTTGGTAGAATATGACGAATGGTTTCAAATGACAAGGATGAGGTTATAAAGTGACGGTCGATGGTTCATGCATGAAAATACAATTCCAGTGACACATAAGAGCCATTGGGAGATTCCAAACATCTGTATGGAGAGGGGAAGCACACACACACACATACATAGAACATGTTCCATACACATCCCCACATATACGTATTCACCTACGCTAAACAGGAAGGTTTGGTGGATTTTAGGGTATGAGGAGAATAAAAAGGATGAGTCAAAGAGAGGGAGAAAACAATGCAGAATTTTGAACCAGAAACAAATAAAATTTTCTGCACCACCAACAACATAGAAAGTGAAAAATAAAACCTAGTGTCTGTGTGTATGTGTGTGTGTTTCTGGACGTGATGTCAAATGGTTTAAATTGGTATTGAGCGATACAGCTCACGCTCTAGAAGTCTATTGAATGATATGAAAATATTTATCTGTGTGGCGGTTTTGTGAGACTAAAAAAAGAACCAAGTGACAAGGAAAAGAGCAAATGCCAACTCACCAATTAAGTGAAGCGATGTGAACATCTCTCTAGCACATTTATTGTTAGCTAAATGAATAATGCGAAATGCAAAACAATATCAAGTTTATGTATTTCTTTAAAAATTGGCGCTTGGTTAGACATACTAATTATGATTAGACATGGAAATAAACATCTATGAGTCTGTAAGATGGATGCTTGAGTATATTAAACAACTTTAATCGAAACAACCGTTGGAAAAATTAGAAAGATTCTATTATAATATACAGGGTATCTCAAAAATCCCCTGACATCTGAAGTTACTGTTTGAAATGGGAGCTGACCATTGACACGTTAACGTAAAAGACAGCAAGTTCATTCACTTATGTGGTGGGTCCAGGTAAATGGCAATGCTGCATTTTCATTTAACATTGGGCGCATAAAGATCGTACAATCGAAACGGCTCGTCCGATTTAAAAAAAAAATCCTTTACTTCAGATCGAAAACATCACATTTGGAGACGGTTTCCCCCCTCTTACATTTTGTTGTAACTCTGATAATAACAGAGTTACCCTATGTTAGGAGACTTTTAAGACACCCTGTATTTAAGTTACAGAGACAAGGAAATCATCGCTAATGAGTACTTCAATACCAGTAAATCTAAAATCTAATTGATACTCATTTGAAACTTAACATGGTTTTGTAATATTTGACTTAAAATTTAATAATGCAAATTTATGGCTAATTCTGGATTCTTAATGTCCGGAATGGTACAATGACTATTACGTTTTCGCATTATCTTACTTCTGATCATATAGCTAGACCTTGCTACAGTTACTGTATATGCCAGATAAAAAAGCAACTCAGTTTATATACTAAGTAAGACATCAATTAGTTTCTCAGTCATAAACGGAAGAAATTTCACATGTGTGGGCTTTTAAGCATATGTAATTTAAATATGATTTTACGACGTGACTTGAACCAGGCTGTAGGATGTCACTGTACATTATATGGTGTCGGATAGTGATTGGTAAAACAAATTGAATGCTGTGTAGATTTTGAACGTAAGTTTTGTACTGGATTGTTTAATACTAGAACCAGTAGAAAATATATTGTTTGTGAAATCAGCCGTTTAGAAAATACTATGTTCTTTTGGGAACTTGTGTATTAAAATTATAACTGGAAAAGGCTTTAATTTAAATTTCTAAACTATACTGCTTATGGGAAATTGACGTGTTCAAATAAATGAATGCATGATAATATAAAATGTACAACTTTGGAAAAATATCCGAAAAGCATTCAAGAAAGTTCAGAGAAAAAGTTGTGCACTTTGTTTTCTCTTAATCGAAGTTCATCTCTGAATGTTGAAAGAAATTGTTACTTTGTGGGAACATGTGCTATACACTATAGTTTGGTACATCGTATTGTTACGCACAAACACATTTACATATTGCTTGTCATTATTCAGAAAACAATAAAATGCAGTACACAGCATTTACATTGTATATTCAGTATTAGTCACTGCAAGGAATCCACAGGAACCAAGTTTATACAAGAACGTACATAATATATTCAACTATTCTACAGGGTGGCCAGGAAGTCCCATTATACTCAAAATAAATGCATGTAACAACGTAATGTGTTAAGATATTTAAGATTTGAACCTCCCATCCTGATCATTGATAAGGCAACAGTGCTTCTCACGTGAATTGCCACGTGATTGCCGCCGCGTAACTGTCCGCGGACGGAGGAGAACAAAATCTGTCCGTTGACGAGTTCATAATCTCGCCTTTCTGTGTTTGGTGAACAACAATGGCGGATACAAGTGACTTCACTTTGGAAGAGCGCTTATTAGCAAGTGTGGATGCATTAACAGAAGCAAAACAACGAAAACATGCCGCTAATGATGGACAGGTTTCGTGAATGGTTCGGATAGGAACCACCGAGTCGTCAGACTGATCATATGGGAGGAGAAAGCTTTTCACCTGGGAAGTGTTTTGGGTGCCCCTCGTACTGGTTGTCCTTCAATCCGAAAGGAAACATATGGAGAAGTTAGTGCATCAGTGTTGCGTTCGCCACGCAAGTCGATCAGAAAGTGTTCTGCAGAACTTGGAATCACAAGGAGCACAATGCACCTCAACAGGAAAATGGACTTAAGCCTGCACGCATTCCGGTCAATGGCCATCAATAAACTAACCGACTAGGGCTTAAACGCCGGGAGGAAGCACGTAGGAGACTTTCTCCACCATTCCTGCTTCTGCCGGAGTTCTTTTTTCTGGTGTATGTGCTATTTATCAGAGTTCACGGGATAGGAACATCTTCATATGGACAAAGGAAAGTACAAGTGTAAAGGGACTTTCTGGCCACTCTATAATATCAGTGGAAGCTTATGTGTAGGCTGGCGACTGGGCATAAACTCCAGACAAACAAGGTAATCCATATACGATTAAACATGATTCTAATATTAGTACTAATTCTTGTGGATATAAAGTGGATTCCGTATGGCAGAACCGGATTGGGGGGCTTAAGGGGGCTGTATCTCCAGGTGGACAGGGGCCTTCACTCTAATCAAAATCTCAACTGGCTATCTAAAAAGAATCATGAAGATACAATCATCATAAAATAAAATATGACCAAAAATATGAAACATATTCCCTTAACTTTCCTACCGTACTTTCACAGAAATGTATTAGGTGAAGTCAGCAGGGACCATATATTCTTTTCTAGCCTCTGGCCTACAGATGGGTTAATCCAGCCCTGGCGTATGGTATTTGGAAATCTTATTTAGATATTTTGCATACTGAGAAAGAGTATTTTACAACCATAAGTATGCCAATTTTAGGGAAACTGAATTAGAATTCAGTTCCTATCATAAATGAAGCAGAGGTAGCAAGTTTTTGCTAATTTGCGAAAGATCCTTTTAGGTTATGTTTTCTTTAAAACAACACAGGAAACTCAACAATGCGATAGTCCTCTTTACATTAGTTGCATGACAAATAGCAAAGGATAATGAGAGAGTTGTGCGGAATGCTAAGAATCCACGGAAGCGTCGTCCTCTTCCCTTCAACTTTCACACTTCACTGCAGCTAAAGATATCTGAGTTGAGAATGTAAATGCAAGTGCCCTTGGCATTCTTCAGAATACCGTACCGAAGGTATGAAGAATACAAACACTTATTGGATTTTCAGTACGCTGGATGAATATAATATCTGTGAGTGTTGTTGAGATAGCGAACAAGGAAGAAAGAAGGAAAGAGCGAGAGAGAGAGAGAGAGAATAAGGGCGTGGAAAATAAAACGGATGAAATTGATGTTAAATTTTACAATTCTACCCTTCTAGGTACAAAGAAAGAAAAATGTTCCTTCTGAATTGAGAGAACATAACCAAAGCTTCCAGCACTTGCACAGATTATAACATTTGAAGACTACAAAGGATAAACGAGGAAAATATTTTTTTCATAACTTTACACAATTGCCCTGTTTTCCACTGACTTTCCTCCTCCTTTCCCAGTAGGCGAAATCTTTAGCATTATATTTCTTAACCTTCTTCTTAATGTGGGATGTAGTCCATGCAAACTATACCTTTCAGACTGCATTATTCTGCTGTTAACGTATTGTTGACCATTTCTTGACTCACCTTTTCCTCCTGTGATTTTCACTTGATGCAAGCTTAAATAATACACTTTTCTCATTAGTAGAAATTTAAAAAAAAATGATATTGTGCATTCGTAAATTTCTTATACAAATACTAACAAGAACTTTTATTGAAAAATAAGAAAAGTCTTCTGAATCTTGTAGTGAATAAATTTGTTAGAAGTACAGGAAGATATATAAGGACATTTGTGGGAAAAAACCTTTGAAATAAAGGACATTTATGATTATTTCTAAATATATATATATATACACAAATCACTCTAAGGAAAAGTTTAGAAGTTTCTTAATTCTGCAATTTCGTTGTCTTGAGTGTAATAATAAATAGTCATTTGACATAATTTTGACTCGTTACATGTATAACTGCATGAATTGAAGAAACATTGCAGTACCATGTACGTAGTACGTTAATAAATTATAATCATGGGCTCGTTGTTTATCATTAAACAACACATGAAATCATATCATTGTAAATATTAAATCAATGCATTTCTAAACATTACCACACCGATAATGAAAAATTAGTGTTTTTAAAATATGTGAAAACTGGCAAGAACATATGTAAATTATTTCGAAAGCAATTTTTCTTTTAAGATGGATTTTAATCTATATTTTTTAAAAAAGGTAGTATAAAAACCTTTGAGACAGATCGGACGTGAGTAGTCATTGAATTCCATGTAAATATAGCAGTTTCCAAATGTCCTAAAGTTTCACCTTTGATAAAGGATGAAACCGACGAAAGAGATAATTAAACGTTATTTTGATAAATTTTTAATAAGTTTGGCGCACTTACTTTTTAAGATCCACTTGAAAATTTCTCATATGAATAGGATATTAATTTGTTTTAAACAAACTTGTCTTTACATAATTGAAACCCTGAAATTACAATTACAAATAACTTTAAATTTCATGATATTATTCAACAATAAAGATACAAGTCATAGTAATATAAGTAGGTAGTAAGCCTGTCTTTCTATTATAATTTGAAGAAATAATTCTAATAATTGATGTGATCAAGAAAATATATAGAAGTAAATATATATTGGAAGTACTATTTTTCACTCCCTATAGTGACATTGTTGATTATTGGAAAATATGAAATCAGTGATTAAATATCGGAAAATGAATTTTGATTGTCTATGTTATGCAAGCGATGTAACTTTTCATATTTTTCATAGAAGTCATTTTGAGATTTTTTAAAAAAAGAATTGAAAAATATATCTAATAATATAGGTTCGCAGGGAGAATAATTCATGTTTAGGAAAATACATAAATGGTGCATAAATGGTAGTTTTTCTGAACAGCATCAGCATATATTTAGTGTTGTAGTTATTTTCTTTGAATCTTTTTTTTTTTTTTTTTTTTTTTGGCGAGACACAGAGATCATCATACCAGAAAGGAAACATGGAAACAGTGATGGTATAGAAAGTACTATTTTAAAAGAGAGTACATTATGCAGGCGGTACTAACTACAAAATTGTGGGAGAAAAAGCATATTCACGGACATAAAAGCAAAATTTAGTTTGCAAGATCTAGTAAGATATCTATTAAGAGTATACTCTTTTGACAGTATGAGAATTCATAGATCGTTACATCAGAGAAATCTTGGTTGATATGAGAAAATGAATATTCGTAAAATAACCTCATAACTACCCCAGTTCCTGAATTATGGCATGTACAATCGTAATTGTTCATTTATCCTTTTCAGCTCAGTTTTTTAACCAAGAAGAAAGGATCTGGTCAACCTACCCATGTCTACCACTAATCTAATAGCCGCGCCTAGCTATGTTAAAGAAATTGACAAGAGGTGCCTTTTAGTAGAATCAAGAGGCAAGATAAAGTAAGAAAGATCCCTTTTTCTTGCAACAAACTTCAAAATGTTTGGTTTTTAAAGATCTCCGTGCAAATATTTGATAAAAGAATGGAAGTCCTTTTGAAGTAACAAACCTTGTTCTACAATGCCAAAATTATACTCTCATTGAACACAACTTATTTATGATTGAATTAACAGCTTTATAATAAAGGTATACGCAAACGATTATTTAAAAAAATAGTGAGTGCATATTTAAGTGAACAGAAGATAACTCTTCATGACCTGAAGAAACTTAATTATTAATGTAAATTGAAGACACATTAAAATTCTCTAAAGTATTCTATATCTATTGTAAAGTTGATTAATATTGAACAATGAATATTATGTAAGAAACTGAAGCAAAATATAGATATGTATGTTTAGGTTTCAACTCTAGATATGGAGGTAAGAAAAAAAAAACAATTCAGGAGGATATATGTCAGAAGGAAAGACAAGGCGCTTCTGAGATGAACGAATAATATTTATTCCATGACGTTTCTTTATTTTGCCCTTAGGAGTGGAATGCAAGCTGTTTGGGGAGATGTGACAGAAATACTGGGAAGAAACACAATCTAGGGTGAGAGAATGTGAACGGAATACATATTACATAAGAATGAGAATTCATGCTGGCATCTTAAAGAAAAGCGAGAAGCAACTAAACAGGAGAGAGATACAGAGGTCAGATGCTAAGTATCACATTAACTTTAGCAGAACTTTGAAAATAAGGGGATATAGGATTTCATAGTTTCGTTCTATAAGAGATCAAGTTCGGGCTAACAGAGTTAATACAGCTAAAATGGGATTACGGAATTATAAGATTTAGTTAACCTTATTATTATGTTGACACTGATTCAAACAGTGAAAGAGAAGAGAAGTATTGAAATGATATACCATTTAACAGTTATCTTAACAAACAATACTATGTATAAGAATACACTTTTCTTCAAAGCAGATTGAAAGCTTTTGAAAGGCAATGGGAAAATTAAGAGGGTATAACATATACAGAGTGTTTCAAAACAACACCGACAACGTTTGGGAGGTGATTCCTGACACCAAGATAAGACAAAAAGTATAAACCAACCTGAGTGCACAAATGCTTCCTTTCGGAGTTATAGGCTGCCGAAAACATGAAAAAAATTAACTTTAAAGGTGAATAGCTCCAAAACTATGAGACCTACCGTAGTCAGGTCAAGACTTTACTTAGGAACGAGTATGTGCCCTATCCAAATATCAAAGTTTCGGAATCCTGCGGTACTTCCACAACAATTATTTATAGATGTAGTTGGTGAGTACTTCAAATTATATGCTCATAGTCAAACTCCTTCTATAATAAATGTTGTGTGAGTACCGCATTATTTTGAAACATGTATTTTAGATATTGCACATATTGGTTCCTACGTGAAAGCTTGATCCGACTACGGCAGGTACCATAATTTTAGAGCTATGGGCCTTTGAAGTTCATATTTTCATGTTTTCGGCAGCCTATAATTCCGAAAGGAAGCATTTGTGCACCCAGGTTGGTCTATACTTTTTGTCTTATCTTGGTGTCAAGAATCACCTCCCAAACGTTGTCGGTGTTGTTTTGAAATACCCTGTATTTTGGTTCATTATTAAGGATAGTTTGCGGTAGAGGGAAATTTTTAGGAATATGGTTCCTGCAAATCTGTTTCGGAATATGGGAAATTTTTTCAATGAGTACAAATGTTAATATTCAGAAAATACAGAAAAAACACGAAACATCCAACTTCCAGTATTCAAGATTTTGATTTTTACAACAATCTATCGAAATGAATATTTTCTTCTAATTAATTTTTATTGAGAAAACATTTTGTATATCCAAATCATTATTTTTTTCCGCTTGTAAATTCTTTTTCAAAGTATTTTTTTAAACCATCAGGCTTCAATGATTCGTTGTGTCAGGATAAATTAAGTCTAAGAGATACAATAGAATGTGCTCCTGGAGAAAATACCGAAATTTTAATTGTTCGATGGATATTGAAAATCTACCAAATATGTTATTCATTTGAAAAGAAAAGATGCTCAAAGTTAGTTATGGGCATTGTTGTTGAGTTACAACCATTTAATCTGTTTTAAAAGTGTTGGTACAGCTCCGTAAATTAAGACATGTAAAGTCAACAATTGAGTGCAAGACATTGATAGATTCTGCCATATAATCTATCGGAGATAATGTGAAATTATTATTAAATGCATCCATTCGAAATTGAATCACATTCGTCAAAGGAATGTATCTTACTTGAGGAGATCTCGACCTATTCCATTTGTATACCGCCATAATTCATACGTACCACCCGGCAGCGGCTCGCGTACCATCAGAGATACACGTACTATAGGTTGAGTAACTATGAACTAGGCTATAGAGAGGACCTAGATTTTTACAGGGTTCAACAAAGGAGGAAAAGTGTTTTAAATAAAGATTGGACACATAAGGTGTAGATTGTTAGTAAAACGCATATTTTGATCCGATCAACCGTCAAAAGTAACTTCCAAGAAGAATTATATGAACGCTATCATCTTTATCTTTGATGCAATAAATTTAGAACAGTATGGAAAATAATTCGGATTCTAGAGGAACTTTTGAACTGTTAGGTATGAATCTAGCACTTCACCAATATACTCGTACATTAAATTTAATAAATTTAATAAATTTTTACAAAGCATTTAGTATCTTGTTAAGGGACAAATATCTGAAGTCTTCCAGTTTTTTTTTTTTTTTAATTCATTCTTCTACTTTGATGTTGACTGCCCCTTTAGGTTTTAACAAAGTGTGGGGAGCATGCACATTTTTTTTAAGGGAAAAGGAAGGCAAGAAACTGACACATAAGCGCTGTTGCAAAGAGCATGCGGACACATTTTATGTTTGTAAAACAACAACTATATACGCATATTGCATAACATTCCTTTTTAATATAATTGATAGCTATCAATAATATTTTTAATAATATACCAATATACAGAATTTTAACTAATAATTTAATAATCTTATTAAGTTATATAATCTATTATTTATACGAGGTGTGTTTGAGAAGTTATGAGGCTGGCAACGTGTAACGAGTTAAAAATTTCGTTACAGAAATTATTTCATTTATTGCATTTTTAATTGGATTAAGTAATGTATGTAGATCCTATTTGTTTGGTTAAGTATTCTACCTGTAGGCAGGTCTTGGATTAATGAGTTTTTTCTTTCTTTCCTAGGTTCGGGTCTGAAAATGTTTCTTCCACATTTCTCGATCTTCAACTTCCTCTTTTAACTCTCAATATTTCCTTTTATTTTCAAATCACCCATCAGTTATATTCTTCTTTTTTACTTTTCGATTTTCCATTCATCGGTCCGTGTATGGCGGTATCAAGAAGAAAATTTCTTCTCAAGACGTGTCCAATCCAATGGGCCTCTCTTACGAAGGATGCTGGCTGGAAGTATTCTCTTCTTCCATTTTAAAGTCTTCATTTGTTACTCTCTCCGTCCAGTTTATCTTCTGTAACACCATATTTTGAAGCTCTATAAATATTTTTTCCCAACTTCTATAATGTTCAATTCTCCGAACCATAAAGTCTAATACTCTATATTTACCACTTGACCAGCTTTTTCCTTAGTCATATATATCACAACAGAAGATACATTCAGAACATAGTTTTGTAGGGCAAAAAGCAAAAGGAGATTGATTTTATGTGTTAAGCAGTCATTTTCGAAGGAAGACACGGGTGGTCAATTTTTAAAACATCTTTGTGGTGGACAAACACCATGTGCGTGGATTTTCTCGGGGTTCTTCTGTCTTCTCCTACTTTGTTCACTTCACTATTTCATCCATTTCTCATCATCACCGTCCCCTTTTGCCTAGCTGGCATAACCGTGGGAAGTAAAACTTACAGATTTTATTATTAAAAAAAAAAAAAAAAAAAAAAAACAAGATATACACTCAAAAAGGGTACTGATTTTTTCACACTTATTCTTGCATTGGTACCTATCATCAAGCTTTCAATCTTAATACATAGATGAGATATCATAAAAGTAAAAAAAATATATATATATATATATGGGTTTCCTTCCTCTGAAGTATACTGTGTCAATGACTGGGGTGTTTCTATTTGCGTAATGAAGTGATGACAAAGGGAATAAGGGAGATACAAAGAGAGAGAGAGAGAGAGAGAGACTGTGTTATTTCATGAGTTAACTCCGTCATTTTCTCTTTGACAGCTAAAAGCTTTCTCCATCTTCTGGCCCTCCCACTTCTCCCAATTTCTAGCAAACTGCCAGCCTACTCATATCAGTGTGGGCAGAGCTCCAAAGCACATGAGGTCACAAGTAAGGAAACGGCCGGAGTTTCTGCGTCACTTCCTATCACTTATTCATCACACATCAACGCTATATACTTTGATGTGACGAAGAACTTAACACAAGAACTATTACCTGAAAGGAATTTAGTAAGATGGCCTTTAATGCAGAACTCCATTGCGTGAAGGGTTTTCAATACAAGGTAGTGGAAATTAACTAGTTAGAAATAATTGTAATTTTGATATTCTAAAAGCAACTTCAAACATCTGCTTTAAGAGAACTATTTTTATATCTTTATGAAAGACCTGGGTTCAGTGAGGCAGAAACAAAGATAGAAAAAATTGAGAAAGACCTTTCTCAGATCTTACGTTATATTATATTCCTTCTTCTTGTTGCCCCTATCCAAAGGTCTTCCCTTACAAGCTCTCCAAAGCAACATTCTATACTGTAACGTTATAACACATAATACCTAATATATTTTCATATATATCAGCTATTATGTATATTAAAGATAGCTTGAGGAAACGTACGTCAGCCTAAAATGCACACAACTCTATATTTGACGATAATAATAACGATAATAACGTATTTTACTGCACTATTATGGCGACTCACACAATTATATATTATGAACATTTCCTTGACAACGAATTTCATTATCATAGCAACGTACAAACAAAAATTCATGTTTCAATCTACAGATATTGCTTACATTACTTTCTTCTTCTTCTATTTTGTGGCTAGTGCTTGAGCACTGCTGCCCTGATTACTGTCGAAATATTCAACATATAACGTTATAGTTGTAATACTTTCCTGTCGGATATTATGAATGCATATATAGGGTGTTCAGAAACAACAACAACAAACATTAGAAGATTCCAATGAAACACGAAAGAAAAATTATAGAATAACGTAGGTGGCACAAATTACTCATTATGGAGTTATACAATATAAAATTTGTAGGAACGATACAATAAAAAATCATAGTTCAAGAACGAAATTTTGAATCACGATTGGGTAAAAAAATATAATGATTATTTTGAGTGTGGATTTTATTGATGTAACCAGTTCATATGGAACATGTACCAGTTTTCAGTTCCTAATTTTTCATTGTTAGTTTGAAAAATACCTGATAAATGTTCTTCTATGCTTAGAAGCTAACCCTGTCACTATCTACCTTTATAATAATCACTGTCTACTTGTACTGGATCCCAATAACTCCAAAATAATGTTACTTGGGCTCTCGTTGGTCTATAATTTTATTTCAGGCTTTTTTCGTGAGAGGAATTGTTTGTCTTCGAAAATATTTACGATTTGATTTGCTATTGTCCAGTGATGGGACAGGTCAGGAACCCGGAAGACCCAGAGGCAGTAAGATGATCTATGACGCAATAGACCGGAATAAACCCGTGGCCCTGTGACCCGGATGCCACAGTTTGCGAAACACTATAATAAAAGAATTAAAGGGAATGAATTTCATTCCCTTCAAATCAAATTTTTACTGTACATGCAATTTCATAAGAATTATAGCTAATAATCTTGTTTTACGGAGAGAAAATTCTTCAATATCAAATCAAGTTTTCCAAACAAAGTTTCAATATCAAATCATTCATGAAGCAATACAACAGTACACAGTGTGATTAATGCTTTATACCCCCAAAATATAATTAACTCTTCAACTTTTGTTTACTTATAATATAGTGCAAAGATAAGACATATGTGGTTCGTTCAATATATGAGTTTCCTAAAGCTATAATATATATATATATTACATACATGTGTAGATGTTTCCTTCCTCACCTTTGCACATAAACCTCATTAAGATTCAGGCGTTTATCTCATCGTTGCACCGATTTATCCAAACCTTTTGAAAAAAAAAAAAACGGCTCTGGCTATTTAACACTCCCCTTAACATTCCGCTTCGCTTCTTCATCACCAGTTGACAGGAAATCAGGTCACTTTCGTCGAACCTGAATTATTCTTCAGGGAAACGCAATTGGACATAAGTGACATGCTCTCTTCTTCTTGACGATAACGCCCACTCTTACTGAGCGCACAAAGAAGACACAAAATTGAAGAATTAGGATGGGAATGGCTTCCCTCACTCTCCATACAGCCTTAATTTAGCGGCGAGTTACTTTCATCTTTTTCCGGTGTTGAAGTATGCATTGGAAGATGAACGTTTAGAAATAGATGAAGTGAAGTACGGAGAGTGCTAAGTAGCCAAAGCCCTGATTTCTTGCAAAGACTGTGGACAAATTAATGCAACAGTGAGACAAAATGCTTGAATCTCAATGAGGATTATATGCAGAGGTGATGAAGGACCAACCTACACACGTACGTATATCTTACAAATATACCTTAAAAAATAAATATTTTACAGCTTAGGGATTCTTATATATTGAAAGAGCCATATATATACCAATCGACAATTACGTATTGAGATATTGAGGATAAATTCTGAGGCACAGTTTTTGAGAAAATTGACAAAAAACAAACTTGAATGAGGCTAAGAAGGAACAATAATTGGTAAGTTTTGTTATGTGAACGTAATCGTTTATTTATTGTGAGTATATGCGAAATAATAAATGGCGAGACACATATTCTAACAGTGACGTAATACTATTTGTAATATACTGTAGTTATCTTATTCATATTTGCTGTATTCTTGCAAAAAGAAAAGTTTTTAAACCGAGTTGAAAACTGGTCATTCTGTCTCCTTTAAGGA
Organism: Thermobia domestica; assembly: GCF_964235325.1. Classification (NCBI taxonomy): domain Eukaryota; kingdom Metazoa; phylum Arthropoda; class Insecta; order Zygentoma; family Lepismatidae; genus Thermobia; species Thermobia domestica. The sequence goes on along the minus strand of NC_137468.1, from coordinate 79,995,829 downwards.
GATCCTAGAAATTCGTGTATGACCCCAAAGACATTTTAGAGAATCGAACAGCAGGAGGAAGAGAATCCAGCTGAATTGGGTAGTAGTGCTGAAGAAGGGAGGGGGGCTAAGGGAGCAGGAGGGAGACCGAAGCAGGACCCCAGATCAATATCGGGCGCTCTCCAAAACGGCCGGCCGGGCAGAGAAGAAGCATGTGATTGGGAAAGGTAGCGGGCAGCGAGAGAGAGGGTGTAGAGCGAGGGGAGGCGAGTAACAAGAAAATTTGTGGTGGTGGCGGCCTGAAAGCGAAGGGGACCGGAAGTATTTCAACTGGAAGGGAGGAAATGCGAATCTATCTAAAAGAAAAATAGGAGCTGAGACAGAAAGAAATTCTGTTCTGTTTTTCTATTCTGCGAGATCGTAGACCAAAACCAAACATTTGGTAGAGAATGAGGCTTGCTTCTGTTGGCACTCTAAAGTATATATTTTTTTTCTTTTTGTAACTCCTGCTATCCTTTGATAACAGACCAGACTGCGTTCTGTGGTTGTAGCCCTCACAGGAAATTACAGCATGACCCTCTTTTTCAACTGTTCTCTATCTCTTTCCACGCTTTTGTTCACGACAACTGAATTTTCCAAGTTCTCACTCACTAGAGAGAAAGAAAAACTTTAGTTTCTACCTCTCACATTCTGACCTCCCGCTCTCCTTCGTGTCTAAGCATACATACACATCACACCTATGTATAGCGGGCTTTTGTGTTACGATACGACCACCACCAATGTATATATATATATATATATATATATATATATATATATATATATATATATATATATATATATATGTAGGTATATGCTGTTTAACGAACACAAATCAACATGCGAATATTATAAGAACGTGATATAGCACCTTCGTGCTTTAGCATTTCGTTTGCTCTACTTCAGCAAACAATATAATTCAAACACAGGATATTATCTGGGATTACTTTTTCCTATCTGTTCTGTTTTTCTTTTTTTTCTTTTTTTGCAGATATTCGCTTCGTGGCTTCCACGTTATAACAAGCTCCAAAGAGATCTGGGTATAAACTGTTTAAAATATGGTGTTATTGTTTTAACTCTAAGATATTATTGTGTTTTCCCTCCTTTGGGCTGAACTTCATTTTTAAGCTTCAGTGTTGTGAGATTATTATTTCAAACTGTTTAAAATCGTAATTACAGAATATAAACTACAGCATCTTCAGAATCATACTTAGATTATTTCTTTCGTTCTTCATAAATTTCCGATCATTCGCTTCTTTTATTCAGAGTGGTAAACTATAAATCCGATTTTCAACGAATTAAAAAAAGGAACTGAATTCTTTATGACTATGTTTTCTTGTGTGTGTGTGTGTGTGTGGTGTTTGTGAATTTTTCAATTTTGAGCCCTCTATTCGAGTTTTCCGCGTCACTGTTACTGTTCTCGAGATATTGGTCAAAAAGTACGGATTTAGGGAGATTTAAGGAGCCATATCTCGGGAACCGTACGTTATAGGGAAATTATATTGGTGTTGATCAATATCTAAGAGGATGGCAAACATTTTGGTACCAAAGAGTAACCGATGGCCACTGGCCAACTTGCCACCGTTCCGCAGATATTGGTCAAAAAAGTTCAGATTTCGGGAGATTTAAGGAGCCGTATCTCGGGAGCCGTAAGTCACCGAGAGATGATATTTTGCGAATTTTCCAATTTTGTGCTCTCCATTTTGAGCATGTGTTTCCGTAAAACAACATATTATAGAACGTTTTAACAGAACTCTTAAACAACACACGTGGAAAAAAATTTAGTACTCACGGCAATTATGAATGGATATATATATATAAAACAAGAATTATGTAATGAGTATAATAATAAAATACACAGACCATTGGTATAAAGCCTGTAGAAGTTAATAAGAAAAATTAATTCTTTTTAAGTTCTTTCTGGGAATGCTGTTGGAGCATTCTCAACTCGTTAGCTACTTGAAATCAGAACACCGTCTAGTATCATATACGATTCCCGACAGGAGATTAGAATATTTCGGTTTTGATTCAGCATTGTGAGGCAATTAGAGGGTTACTTCAATGAATGAGTGACGCAGTTTCGTCACATCCGCTGTCAAGCTAAGTGCAAGGTTCCAAAAGGCACATTTTTGGTTTCAAACAGAACGTCTGCTGAGTAAACAAAGCATAGAACATTACGTGTTTCGTTTTATTTTGTTGTAGATACGTTTCTTTATATTCTTTTTCTTTAATTCGTTATACTCTTTAAATGACTTTCTCTTAGAATTTTCAACAGAAACTGCAACTATCTCTTTCATTATAGTATTAATTGATCAAATACAAAATATAACTATTGTTAAATTTCATATGTATCTCATTACTTTGAAACCCATCGAAAACAAATAATATCGGAGAGACCATATGGTAACTACACACCACACCACACTCTTTAAGTTGTGTATTTGACCATAAAAATTTGTGTAACAGAGAATGAAATACAACGTTGTGTAACAGTTAGAAAGTTGAGTTATTTTATTGAATTACGCATGGAAATTATGAAATTTTCTTTTGGAATTTTATAATATTTTAAAAGAAGCGATCCTGAGACTAATATTCGGACCCAGGAGGAACGGGAATGGGGAATGGCGGAAATTTCATAACGAAGAACTACACAATTTATACGGTTTACCAAACATTGTTAGGGTAATCAATTCTAGGAGGCTTAGGTGGGCAGGTCGTGTAGTCAGAATGAAAGAAAGTAGGAACGCTTTCAAAGTCTTAACTGGAAGACCAATCGGAAAACGACCATTAGGAAGACCTAGGCGCAAATGGAAGGACAATATTAAGATTGATCTCGCAGAAATAGGAATACAAAGTAGAAACTGGGCCTAGTTGCCTAAGAATAGAAGTCAGTGGAGAGCTTTTGTGAACGGGACATTGAACCTTCGGGTTCCATAGGTCATAGATTAAGTTAGTTAGTTATTAAAGGAAGCGAGGAGAGACTCTAACCTTTTTAAAGAATTATTGAAATTGATAAGGGTATTAGAACTAATTATTCGATAAGTTTTACGGTTTTTAAGTCAGTACTTTCCAACATATGAAGTAAGGAACACATTTTTAGATTCGGAGAAATGGCAGAGAGAACGTGAAGAGCAAATAAGAGAAAGGGATGAGATAATGGATTGAAATAAACACGTTTTTGCAGTGTATGAGTAGTTATGTATTAATGAGTTGGATATTTGTAAAATCATTGACAACACCGTCAACGTTTATGTTTGTCTATGACTATTCGCTTCATTAATTCCAATTTTCCTTATTGCTCCTTGCTTCCTGCATGTAGTTTACTGTGAATAGGAGCAATAATCTGTAACTCCACATAATAACTAAAAGTATTAAAAGTAACTAATAAACAATTAAATTCGTGGTATGTTAATTTTTTAAAAAAATGTTTATTCCCCTTCCCTACCGAGCGCAAATTTGCTGCACAAGGTCCGAGGTTCGATTCCAAGTGAAAGAATTTTAAAAAATTAAACCGATTGCAGTGGTTTGGATCTCACTTTAAACTGTCTCATATAGCCTCGGCGCTAAAAGGAACAGTAAACTAAAATCAAACCAGCCAAAAATGCTTAGTGAAATTTGAATCACAAATCAAATAATTAATCGCGTGCACGGGTCTTCGTTGTGGGAGATTTTGATTCGATTTCCGGCGGGAGCTCATGTGGTTCGGATTCCACGTTAAACTGTACGTCGACGTTGTATATAGCCTCAGTGGTGAAAGAGAAGCAAAATTCTAACTGAACAAGCCAACCAAAATAACTACGCCGTACTAGTCCGCAACCAGAATAAGACATCTAATATTCCGGTAAACATATCTGGGGAGATAACTAGGAGAAAATTTATCGAATATGTCGTAGCTTCTTTCATGCAAAAAAAAAAAAAAAAAAAAAAAAAAAAACTCAGTTATAATCTTCCGTTATTTAGAAAATTACTGTCTTTTATTTTGATTGTTTATTGGTATATATGCATGTACCGTATATAGATTTTCAAATTGACCTTAATTACTATACAAAGTAATAGTAACTTCTGCGCCTTCTGTCACACACACACACTCAAAAAACAGAATCGATTTTTTTAACATCTTGAGCCAATATCCTTTAACTGACTCCACCCTAAAAATATTTCTTTGCCGCTGAGAAGAGAAGAGGAAGAAGAAACGAGGAATCTAGGTCTTCCGTTTAATTTTCATCTCAAGGTTCACAACATTCATTGATGACTTGAAAATTGACAGCCGTCTAAATTTAGACGGTTTCTTAATTTTACCTTTAACCTACCTATCTTATCTATTGATTTCTATACCTATTTATTAGATAGAAACTTCTTTCGGATTTGAGAATTGAGAAGTTCAGAGCCTCCGGATAGATGTAATAGATTTAATGGTGAATGGATAATCAAAATAATTAATTCAATTAAAACATGATATGATATATATTACAGTAGGTCAGTCTCCTGAGGGCGGCGGTGGCTCAGTCATAGATCGCTTACATCTTCCGGGTGGTCTCTGGTTCGATTCCAGCTCCAGCCAAGTGTAATGGACAAACAACGTATGTGTGGATTTTCTTGGGGTTCTTATGTTTCCTCTCATTTTACTAATTTCATCATCACCGTCTCCCTTGGCCTCTGTGCAATGTTAAAATAAAAGTAGGTTTGGCTCGATTTTTTCTAAATGAGGTAATGGATACCAGGATAATTGAAGGTTTCTCGCTGTTATCCTTCTAAGTATGCTTACCTGCACGTATGTAATGTCATCCTGGTTGCGGACCAGTAAGGCGTACTTATTTCACTTCTCACAGAAAGTTAAAACAACACTCACTTTAAAGATTACCATGGATTTTTCTTCGTGTTTTGTTGAATACTTGAATGGGATAATATTTAAACCAAAAAACGGACGGATGTTGCCATAAAAGCACAGCGTCATATATCTTACGAGTTACATATTAATTCCGTTTACATGACAGGTTTTTATCAGTTTGTGAAGATCTATTATACGAGATCACCATAGTAAATTATTTTTTCCAACCCCTTCCGACGAGGATGATAATGCAATTATAAAGTTTTGAACATGAATCTGTTTAACTTTTTGTAGAGTCAGAAAATGTTAAATACAAGAACAGAACAAACTGCATCCATATTTTAATAGTTCTGTAGAACTGTTTATTCTTAATAAATATTTGGTGAGGAGTCTTACAATTTGTTAAAAAAGTTAAAAGGACTTAATCCAAAACATGCGCATATAATTCATATATTTACCGAATATTCATATATTTATTGTATTAAATATATTGACCATATTCATATATGTAATACAATAAAAGTGGTATATTATAAATTTTTGGACAAGTCGCCTCCAAGTGATAAATTTACTGAACCGGCTTGACTGCCGGGGAGATATTCCTACTAATTTTCATCCAATTAGCTTATTGAGATTTTGGAAAGCAACAATGTTGAAAGATTTTCTGTAAATTTAGCTTTGCAAGAAATGAAAAACATCAAGAACCATGTTTACAACTGACTTTTATGTTGTTAGCAAAAGAGGCGAATTTACCATTGCAAGGATAAAAATAAAATTGCTATAATTATGTCAGAGATACAGTACATAGGTATTTAATTTGTAAAATAAGAACTAATGCAGTATTATGTAACATTAAGGGTTGCAGATAAGTGACAGTGAGCAAAGCAAGTAAAAAGCTAAGAAAAGGGGAAGCACACGGAACGGAATTCTAACCAGATTAACAAAACATCATTATTTAATTATATGGAAAATGTTGGACTAACATAATTTTGTTCAAAGTATTTCAATATTGTTTTTCATTAGAACCAGGACCTTAGCCAGAACACTAGCATAGGAGTCGAGATATTTTTTGAGACGGAGGATTAACTTGAATTCACCTTACGTTCATAGTTTTCCAGTGTATACATGCTAATATTATGAAATAACATTTTCATTAAAAACAAAACTATTTGAAATGTATGTATGTATAATGTGTGTACGTGTGTATAATACAATTTCTTTTTGTTTCTGAAGGTTGAAAATTAATTACTAAGTGAATATGAAATTTCTATTAAGTGAACATAAATCAAGTCTGTCTGCCTGTAAAAGATAAAACCATTTGGAATTTTCATAAAAAAAAAAGGAAATACACGGAAGTATCCAGATTATTCCAATAAATGAAATGCTCCATCTGACAAAACATCTTAAATTTCTGAAAATAAGGAATGGCTAAATCCATCTAACCTTCAATGGAAGTAATCATTATCATATCAATAAGGATAGAGTCCTCACGACAACAGAGAACAATCAAGTTTTAAAAAGTCACATTTTCTCGAAGAAATACCGGCCAAAAATTTTAAATTTTAAATTGGGTTCTTTATTCCGCCCCCACATGAAATCGATATTTTTAATTTTTTGTTTGCAACGAAATAAGCTGTTAGAATTTCTGGAATGCTTATGTTTTGAATATATTCATGTAAACAAACAATTGCAAATTTCTGGAAGGTTGAGTAAATTTGGCCATCGGTGGCTACGGGCCTGGTTAGAACCATATCTTAGTTAATTGATTTTTATGTACACTGAGGAAAATCCGTTATCTGGACAGCGGTATATTGCACGAATATACGATATCCTTATGTTTACTACAGAAATCAGTATGAAGCATAGGTTATCCATATCCTATATATGTACTGCGCTTTCTCCCAGTTAGATGTTACATCATGCCGTTGCAGGATGTCTGACATCTGACAGTCTTCCGTATATTACATACGTATACCTATGTTACATACGTCAGTCATGCGTTACATACGTCTATCTGAATGTGAGATCCTGACTGTCTATATACACTTTTTCGTTCGTACGGAAAGTATGTTTATTCGGAACACTTATACGGAAAGTTCGTATAAAATATACTTTTTCAGTTATACGTTTGCTGTACATTAAGTCCAAAACTACAGGATTTACACATGTAATCTATGTTTTTAGTACGCCATATACAATTTATTCTGTGTGAATTACCTCTTCCGTTTTAGTTTTCTGGAACAGTTTCTAAGGACAAGTCTTCACCCTTACTGTTTTAATTTGAATAAAGTCAGTATTAGTGAAAATGTTTTACGAATTTGATTGTAAATAATATAGATAAGTCTGGTCAGACATATATGTATTTATACATTTAAGTGTTTATATATTCATATACTTATGCGTTATGTATTTTAATTTTATTTTGAATATTATTTTCTTCCATGTATGTGTATATATGTTTTTACTGTATATTTCTTTGCTTTTCTTTCAGTTTCTTTTAACGTATATGACATTCAAATTTTTTTCTATATAGTTTTTCATAGTCACTCGATGGAAAATTCCAGAGACTTGGAAAGCATTATCTACCCTCAAAAAACTTTTTTTGTGGATTTTTAAGAGAAAAATAAAATCACTAAACTTAAAAAAGAGAAGAGTGCAGATCATATAAAAAGGAAGCCCCAGCGCTCTTTCAGAGGACAGATGCCGCTCTTGTTTGACGTATGTTGAAGGTCCGCCTCGCCTTTGAGATTAAAAAAAAAACAACTTTTCTATCTTGTAGGGATCGGTCTAAGTAATGGCTGAAGACAGAGAATAAGTGATTTCTCTGGAGCCAGAGTGATGGCTATAAAATCTTTCCTACTTCTTGCTAGGAAATAATTAGAAATTAGTCTAAGTGATAGCTACAAAAAGGGATAAGTGATTTCTTGGGTCAGAGTGATGGCCAAGTTAGTTTGAAATGAATTTGAAATTTTAGTTTAGACAGGAATAAGCTTGAGTGATAGCTTACTGGGGATGAGTGATTCCCATTTCTTTCAGATAGGAGAGATTTAGTTCTGTGGACATACATATATTTTTAACCTCAGAGGCAGAAAACACTTTTTAAGGTTTTCTTAGACTTTGTCAGTGGTAGAGCGTTTACCTCCGGTTCTTGGGGTCCCTGGTTTGATCCCAGTTCGCGCTGTGTGGACTTTGTGGTGGACAAACACATAACCTTTTTCTTTAAAAGTTTTGAATAAAGACTATCCTTACTCTATTCAGATCTTACATCTTATTTGAGAATAAGACAAATCTTTATTTTTCATGGTTATTGTTACATTTGTTTGTGGTTTATTTTGATTGACTTACTCTAGAAGAGCCAAGTTATTTTTAGTGAGGAGTAAACCACAACAAGTTTCAGACATTACACTACGTTACTATTTTTCTCAGTTTCTGATTCTGAAAAAAATCATTGCTACTGTGATAAATCTTTGAAGATACTTTAGAAAAACTTATAAGATGTATGTGAAATAATTATGGAAAAACAAAATATTTGTCACAAAATGCTTTGACAACATAAAGAAACTAAATGTTCACATGTTTACTTCAATGTTGAAGAGAAGGAGAGAGAGAGAGAGAGAGAGAGAAAACATTACTACAAGAGGACTTTGCCGCTAGATGGTGCTGAAAAAAAAGGGTGATGATGGATGAAGGAACAGCTGGTCTTTTTCATAAAGATTCTTGCCAGCTCACACCAACTAATCTTTGGAAGCGCTCCTCGTACTAAGAAGTCCTTCCTAGCGGAGATAGGATGAATCTTCTTTGGAAGAATGATTCAAAGGACATCCATTCAAATAAATACCTCCCCATCCCTTCCGCCATAACAGTCTTCTCAATGGAGAAGGTCAACATCTCTTGCCATGTAAAAACTGGCAAAATTTTGTGTTACTAACTATCCTTCTTCAACAACTATAGATCAGTGCATTTATATAGACTACCAACGGAAAATACAAACCGAAGTTGGTATAATGAAGGTAAAGATCTCATTATGATTCTAATAAATTGATTGATTGACTGGCATTTACTTCTTTTTGTCGGCAGTGAGTATCAGACCAACATTTTGAAGTGGGTTCTGAACCACTTTATCCTGTTCAGTGCTCTCCCACCGGGAATCGAACCCTAGATACGCACTTAGCCACTAGATCAGCAAGGAGGAGGTCCTAATAAGTGTATTTCATAGTTCACAGAGGGAGAAATTTAGTTTTTTTGGCACGCTTTCCTGTTACTTACAATAGTTCAATGTGTTCTCAACTCTTGCAACCTTGATTTTACTCATTTTCTGACGTCATACAAAGATGAAATTTTGTACTTACTCTGGGAGACAATACAATATTCAATTGTTACTCTTATATATTTATATAGTTTTAAAGTTAAATCTCGTGTTTGATCTTAAAAATTTATATAAGTTTTTTCCCATACGCAACCAGTTTTACTATTCATTAACGTGGGATTGTTTAGTACACAAGGGTTACTAACCATCCACAAGTTCTGGCAAAATTTAAGATTTTCACTATTTTTTATAATACATTTGAAAAATAATTAGAAATATGATTTCTTTGAAAACATTAACAAACAAAATAAATCACACTATAAGTAAAACTAAAATTATTTTTTAAGAAACAAGTTTTCTTTTAAAAAAACAACAAACAAATTACAACATATCTTACTAAAAGGTAAAAAAATAATTCCTTTCAAGAATATTACTTAAAAAAAAAAAGATTCTTTTACGCATGGCTAAAATTAAAAGCATGTGGAGCACACTTACAAACAATCACTTAATTTACATGAGAGTTAAAAAATTTATAAATTGATTGTTCACGAAACCGCTTCTCGTTAACTATTGACATTTTTTGCTCTATAGTGACCAACGTTAAAACCAGAAATGATTGATTTCGACCACTTTCAACTAAAATACCACTTTCATGAAAGAACTCGATTCCTAATTTTCGACCATCTATATCCTGGCTAAAATTGATGGTGGTTCATAAATAGTGCTTGAGATTTCGCGTCTCTCGGATAAACATACGGATAAAAAGAATAGATAGATAAAAGAGTTTTTGGCAAACCAAACTCCTTAGAAATTAATGAAGGTACATTTTTTTTTGCACGAATCTTACTAATTAAAAACAATAATGTGTTTTATTTTGTACAAACTGAATAAGTATTAGTGTAGTAATTTTTGTTAGAATTTTTGACATTTTTGACTTTAATGTTTACATGTGATTATATCTTTTCTTGCTAAGTTTAAGGAAAACTAGTAAAATTAAGTATTATTGTTTCTTGTTGGTAAATTTGGATCCTATTTATTTATATCGTATCTTGATATGTGTGAGAAGAACTAGTAAAATTAAGTATTATTGTTTCTTGTTGGTAAATTTGGATCCTATTTATTTATATCGTATCTTGATATGTGTGAGAACTAGTAAAATTAAGTATTATTGTTTCTTGTTGGTAAATTTGGATCCTATTTATTTATATCGTATCTTGATATGTGTGAGAAGAACTAGTAAAATTAAGTATTATTGTATCTTGTTGGTAAATTTGGATCCTATTTATTTATATCGTATCTTGATATGTGTGAGAAGAACTAGTAAAATTAAGTATTATTGTATCTTGTTGGTAAATTTGGATCCTATTTATTTATATCGTATCTTGATATGTGTGAGAAGAACTAGTAAAATTAAGTATTATTGTTTCTTGTTGGTAAATTTGGATCCTATTTATTTATATCGTATCTTGATATGTGTGAGAAGAACTAGTAAAATTAAGTATTAACGTCCGTTGTTAGAAAATTTGGATTCTAGAGATGAAGTGCTCCTAACAACTTTGCTTATTAGACACTCTCATTTGACGCATAGCTATTTGTTGCCGATTTGAGTCGTCCGTATTGTGAAGAATGCATTGTTTTACTAAGTATTCGGCACATTCTTGTCGATTATCCTGAATACTCAGATCTCAGACAGCATCACGGACTGCCGCTTACGCTTGACCATACATTGGGCAATGATGTTGATATTGTTGAGCGTGTACTTGCTTTTATGCACGCTTGTAACATTGCTCACATTTTTACTGAGTTTTATAGTTCTTTGATCTTTTATTTATTGTTATTATTCTGACCTTTTATTGTGTTTTCACTATTTATTATTGTTGTTATATCTTTGTTATTCTCATATATTTATTATTTTATCTCTTCTTTTAGATTTTTATTTCTATTTTGCAGCAATGTTTTGTTTCAGATATTTTGATAAGCTCGTTTTAAAATTTTATTTACAGGAGTCTGTGTTTGAGTAGTCGTGTCCATTGTGACGAGGACAAAATAGCCCCAATACTGAAGTCACCACTTCACCTCAGTTAATGTTTGTATTGTATCTTCATATGAAGTCGAAAACTAGAAAGAATTACTCCCTAATTTTCCTTGATGGTAAATTTGGATCATATTTAATGCTAAGGACATAACACGTGGGTATCCTAGACTTGAAAATAACACCTGAGTTTCAACTGCTTTTCTTTTTTTAAAAAAAAGAAAAAAGAAAAGAAACTAGATTTTAATAGGCTAAAATCACTATATTACTGAGATTTGAAATAGCAGTGAGTGAACTTTGACCTTTTTAAACTCCTCCCTCGTCTTTGCGTGCAAGAGACAAACATGGGTGTGGTTTGGAAGATAGATTGTATAACTGTGCGAACTCGTCTAAAATACATAGTCTTCTTCTGAATTTCACAGATGACGAATTTCCCCTTTTTCCTTCTACCTTTGTCTATGTATTCATTTTTTTATGTTCTTTCTCGTGTGCATTCATGTCAACTTTTGTTTTCGCACCCTAGATCCATTGTGATGAGCATATTATCATTAAATTACACTCTAAAAATAACCGAACTCATTTTAATCCGTAGGAATGTATGAGCATACCTTACAGAAAGTAGACATAAAAAATAATGATAAAACAAACTTCAAAAATATTAACGAACTTAGAAAACATAAAATAATTCACCTACACTAACAAGATAAGTACTTAATTTAATATTTTATCATTACGTAATGAATTTATGAACCTACTTACTTAAATATCTATATTGTTTCTGCATATATAAGATTGATTAACTTTTATTATTCTATCTATATTTAAAAAAATTGAGGATCAATGATTAATACAAGGATATAGGTTCAATGGTCATTTTATGAGACTAATTTGTTAGACTTGGCAGAGATTTCAAAATGTTTTATAGACGACAGTAATAAAACTTAATCAATATTATATAGGTAGGTAGAACGTAATATCAGTATTAAAATAGACAGGTTAATAACTTTATAATAAATTAATATATAATAACTTTATAAGATATTGAATTGAATAAGGGTTTATGTTCTTATTGTATGGCAGAATCTCGGGTATACGTCTTAGCAAACAAGAGTTATTTTCTGTTTGCGTTTTTCCGTTTTTAGCACTTTTTTTGAAGTTCGTTAATATATATACACACTAGACCAGTGCTTCTCAAGCTAATTTCTATTACGACCCCCATTTTATCACATCCTCTTGCCAGCGACCTCTTATAATTTCTGATTTGTCATAAGCTTGTGTGGGATATTTAATATACCTATTGCGGAGATCTCACGATATCCATTTATTTTTTTTATAATAGTACAATCCATTTCTTGTAAATAGTGGAAACTTCTCTAAAAACGAATGGATTAAAACCAACTTTGGTTAGTTCATTCATATTACAAATATCGAATCCGATCCTTCATACTGTTTCAAAATGTTTTCGGAATTTTAAAACTTAATAACTCCCTTAATTTTGGGTCATGTGATAAAAATTAAACTGATTTCTAATTTGGCTTTTTTTTTAAAAAAAAAAAAACTTGGACAGTTGTGAAAAGGTTAGTGAATATTTTAAATGACTGAATAATGTACGTCACAAACATTGAACCGGACATAACCGGACTAGTGAAATTACACCATGGTCAGGTATCTCATTAGCTTTCAATTTTAATTGTATTTCAATAAGCAAGTAGCATTTGGTTTTTCTGGTATTTCAATATGCAGTTCTCATTAGTTTCATATCGTACCTCTTTCATTTAAATTGAATTTTAAACAAGTCTGCACCTATTGAAAATGTTTAGTAGACCTATTTTTTGTTATTCTTAATAGTATGTATAATTTTTTTTTTAAAAAAATGCCTATCAGAACAAAATTCAAAATGTTTTCCGGTATTAGATTCTAATTATATTGTCTCTTAAGCTCATCTTCGGGATCCTCAAGTCGAGAAACCCTGCACTAGTCTCTTACTAATTCGGCCATTTCTTGCAAAGAGAGTTGCTGAATTAGCGAAAGTACGAATTATTGAGAGGGTCTGAAATTTAATCTACACATACAATACTATACTTTACTAAATATAAAGTTACATATAGGGACTATTACAGAAAAATCGAGAAACTTAATGCTTAAGATTTACATAGATTATCACTCACTATAAATCATGTCCCAAATTTTCAGTTGAAGGAATGAAGTTGCTCGACGGCAGCATGCATTATCTGGCAACCGCTTTGCAAGCAACAATAGACGGAAGTCACAATAGTACTGTATGTATTTTTCCGCTACTACAGTATAAATAAATACAGTCGTTGATAGATTGTTGCAATGTTATGCGGCAGACGCCAATGTTGGGACCGGATTATTGATAGGAAAAACTACTGACGGCCGGAGCAAGAGTCTACTGTATTTGTAAACTGTATCATTTAATTTTCCACTCTTTGTTGCCCAGTAGCTTGGCTACATACCTAAACTAAAGGTACGATGCTAACTTCCCATAAAATGGGTCGGCCTACGAAACGTGTGTGAACATACCGGTATTTATATTCAAATCTTTTTATGCGGTACAGAATTATACGTGAACATATACACAATTACGATATTAACAGGATCATCCGTTCAGGAAATTCATAGTTTAGATTCGAAGACTATAATCAAATCCAGATGAAATTGACATGGTACTTAGAGGTCTGCACAGGCCGGAGTTTTTAACTCGGACCCTGCCCGGCCCGTGAATTTATAATGTAAGGCCCGATCCGAGTCCGAAATATGTTTTAGCATTTAGGCCCGAGACCGACCCGAGTTCGTGTGATAATCAAATGAGCCAGAAATAAACTTGAATTAGAGAAACTAAATATTAACGCAAACTTGTATGTTTATTTAAAACAGCAATTAGAGGTTTAATTCTGCAGTTGTACTTTGAAAGTTCTCCAGAGAGAACGGTCCAATAAGTATCATTGTACAGTATATTTACAAAGTTAGGCTCGAAAAGGCCCGAGAAATATGGTTGTGTATTTAAAAATTTACGACCAGAGCCCGGCCCGAGCCCGAAGTGATAAATGCTTTGTAGTCCCGAGTACGGCCCGCAGGCTCAGCCTGAGCCTGTGCAAACCTTAATGGTACTACGACGGAAGCATAGTTTTTCAAACAAAATAAAACAAAATCGGTAGACATGTGTCAAAATTGTGTGTGACCCAGAATATATATATGAGAACCTTTTTTAAGGTAGTTTAAATTCATATTTCTCAAGCTGTGTTTATAAATATTGTATTGTTTTTGCATGGACGCATATATTATTTGCACATATTCGCATATTATACTTCAAAGCATTATATCCTGGAGAATGTGATATATTATTTGCTATATTAGCCAGGGGCGGATCCAGGGGGGCATCGGAGCGATTCCCCTCCAGAAGAGGAAACTTTCTTATTTTATATATAAATAAAATCCATCCCAGAGTTTGGAGCTCTTAAAAGTAGCTCAAGTAGCAGTATTACAACCCACAGCCCTACTAGAATTCCGTCCTGGGTCTGTCCCTGATACTAGCAATTAAGACTTCCAACTAAGTATTACAGCAGGATAGTGTTCGTATATCCAGCAAGCCATCTGTCAACATATATAACAGCAAGCGTAGTAAGAAATAGAGAAAAATATGGTTTTCTGATTTAGCTTTCTAAAAATGAGTTATATCTCCGTACTTATTGAATCATTAAAAGATAAAGTGGTAGAAATCTGGTACCATGTTCAGTGTCATTATTTTCCATTGATTTTAACTAACCATTATCATAAATTTCACAGTCTGAATTTAAACTACACAGCGTTTGCACATGGTTCCGGACATTTATCAAAAACAACTTTTGGTCATTGTGTAACATGTCGAAAAACGTTCCCGAGTGCTTTAACAGTGAACAAAAATGTGTAGAATGTATCCTAATAGTAGTTTATTTCCCTGAACCTGGAAATGTTAGGACACTTTACACATGACTCTACAAGTTGTTTCTGTCCGTATAGTATATTCTCATTGAAACTATCACAAGTTCATGTACATTTTGAACACTTTTAGGGCAGTTCTTATTAACCACTGTTAGATAACATTCTAGATTTTTTCACTGGTAGAACAGAATACTTCATGACATTTCTAAAGTTATTTGTAGAAGCTGTCTATACACTGATTTAGTGTTTTCCAGTGTACTTAATGTTTAAAATTCAAATAAGGTTTAACAGCTTTTCTTCAAGCACTTCTCCCTAATTCTTGTTCTGAATAGAAACTAGTGATTTTTCGCGGTATTTTATTCTTTTTCAAAAATTCGAATCCAAACTTTGATGGCCAATAACTTGAGAACCAAAAGTCTGCATAGAAAAATACATCACACATACGTACTCAGGAAGTTCAGCTCTATCTCGTAGTGGCCATTAACTTTATTGTGACAGCGGAAAGTAGCCTAGCTGTTGATGTCCCCATTAAATTTTAACCAACCAATGAATTAATCAACTTAGATCTACATTCATGCCAAGATTGACAAATTCAGACGAGTTTTGTAGACCACGTACGATATGAGTGCACTTAAAAAAATGAAATGGAGAACTAAATTATTATAGTTGTGTCATTGTATGAACCGTCCTCCAATCACGTAGCAGTAGAGTCTATAGCAGAAGATAGCGTTTAGCCGGGCACACTTGTCGTTGGCTGCTGATAACTTCATGTCCTTGAAAAGAACTCCTGCTGTTGCCACGTCACGACAATGAGCAAAAGCCATACAGCTGGAAAACTTCAAGGGTGAGCACTAAATTGCAACACAGCATTGAACTCCATGTGCTTCCAAGTCAGCGAGGGGTAAACAGCTGGTTACAGCAAGTGGGTTAGGAAGGTTGATGGTAAGAGCGTCGGAAGTATAATTGGGTAATTATTTTATTTCATTATGTTTGAACAATATAGCCGCCACAGTTTTTGTTTATGTTAACTACGACCTCTATCATCGCTTAAATGTATGATCTGAGATAGATATACAGCATAGAAAATTGTTTATCTTGGTTAAAAAAATTGAGGACACAATATATTACTGCAATACGTTCTTTTACAAAGTCACAACTCACGTAAGTTATTGCAGTTCAGCCAGAATACATTCTTCTTCTAACAACTGGCCCTTCCACCCACAATCTTTTAAATCCACCTACTCCTCTGGGACTTTACGCCAAGTCTCACATGTCAGCCCAATACTCTCCTTGACGATTTATGTATTGACTTTCCAATCCCCCGCTCTTTTGTGAAGGAAAAGAAAAATATATTGCTCATTAAATTGATTCAACAGCAAACGATAAAGAGCCTGAAATGTTAAAAAGTGTAGTATATTATGTTCAACATCTTTTTGAGTTTAGTATTAGTTATTATATAAAATAACGCAAATGATCAACGATTTTTTTTTAAAAAAAAACATATGCTATTATTTATTTTAATATTTATTGTACAGCTGAAGTTTCATACACTGGGCGGCGAAGAAATCTAAATTGCCTAAGATTACTCGAAATTTGTCCAGATAACTCTCAAAACAGCCAAAAGAAAAAAAGCAGAATAACTCTCAAAACAGGCGACACTCGAGCTTCAGCCTTTCTTATACAGAGATTAAGTACCGGTATGGCTGTGCAAAGAGGGAACGTAGCAGCGATGCTAGGAACGCTTCCACCGGGAAAGGCATTGGAAGAAATCTTCCTTCTGTAACCACCCTCCTTTCACCAAACTCACGCAATTTCTGCTAATTAATAATATATAAAATATATTTTTGTAACCTATGTTGCAATTTTTATAATAATGAAGTAATTTTCATTTTTGGTGAAAAAATGTATAAAAGTATGTTGTAATTTGAAAAATTTACATATTAATAAAATACAACTATTGTAAAAAAAAGTTCATAAAGTAAAAAAAACCTCCAGATAACTGTATTTATACCCATAATAATTATGCCCTCCTAAAATAAACTTACGCTGAAAATTTTAACGTCGCTTAAAAAATACAATTTTTGAGGGCACTAAGAGTCGCTTTTTAATCTAAAAGAGATAAATTCGACTCCTAGTGTGTTCAAAATTAGTATTTATTAAGCTACGTTACAATTTACTATGTAGGTGTACTTTAGGAGGGCATAAATATTATGGGTATGAATACAGCATTATCCGGGTTAATTTCAAAAGATCGTAGGCAAATTAGAATTTTTTCCCGCCCAGCCCAGGTATTTCAGCTGCAGCAATACAACAAATATTACGTAATAGTATATTTTTTTAAAAAATTCGTTGATCGTTTGCGTCATTTTATAGAATCGGTAATGCTAAACTCAAAAGTACAATATGTCGCTTTCAGATTTCAGTTTCTTTAATGTTTACTGTTGAATAAGCTTAATGAATAATATATTTCCTTAAGATTGTTACTGTAAAACTTATATATTCATACTACCAGGGGTAAAAGTGTGGGGAATGCGGGGGTACGCCGTCCCCTCACCTCCAAAAAATATTTAAGGCGTCCCCCAGTTTGTAAAAAATTATAATGGGTAAAGATAGGGGCAGGGGTACGGTGTGACGTCATGCTGTTACCTTCCGTCCCCTACTTTATCAGATCCACTTTTATCCCTGCATACTACTACATTTTTAGCTAACTATAGGGGAGAATATATATACACAAAATCTTCATATATAGTTATTTCGTATTGGTACAAATATTCTTATTATGCATTAAGTACCCTGCGTTCGGTGAATTCTAAAAAGCATACGATTTCTCCCCTATAGTTAGCTAAAAATGTAGTAGTATGCAGGGATAAAAGTGGATCTGATAAAGTAGGGGACGGAAGGTAACAGCATGACGTCACACCGTACCCCTGCCCCTATCTTTACCCATTATAATTTTTTACAAACTGGGGGACGCCTTAAATATTTTTTGGAGGTGAGGGGACGGCGTACCCCCGCATTCTCCCACACTTTTACCCCTGGTAGTATGAAAACCAACGTTATGGATTTGTATACGGAACAAACAAATAAACATTCAGTTAAATGCGTGTATATTTAAAATGCCTTAAGCTTAGTAATTAGCATCTACGAAGAGAGTCATGCATTAATTAGGAAGATATCTAAGTAATCTGAGGGGCAACTTATGCTCAATCTGTGCAAGTGTATTAGTATTTACTCGCCATTTATTTTCTGTAAATGATGAAGTAACTTGCCTTGAGGACAAATTAGGAGATAATTGTAGACAAAGGGAAAGTATAGCTCGATCTGTTTTCGGCACGGTAGCTTATAATGAAATCAACGCTTGCACTTTCTTATTTTAATGAGAGAAAAACATTCATTATTATTTATTTTTGTACTAAACAAGCACACCTCTCTGCCTTGTTAAACTAAACGAAGGATTGGCTTACTGCTTGTACCATTCTGGAGATATAAATCATAAGTAGAGATTGCTACACTGCTTAAAATGCCATATTTGTACTGTAAAATCTCAAATATATGATAATAAAGTATTGTTCAATGCTTCACCATTTTACATCACAAGACACAAGTTACTAGACCAACAATGAAAAACTGAAGATTACAGGTTTTACAAGGTGGATCACAAGCAGAAAAAGGCTGAGAATCAATCATATAGGCTAATTAAACATTTTTTAATTTTGCCTGTGTTGCTGTAACAAAAACGTTAAATTTTGAGTTTTGAAATAACTGAAGGCATTTATTCCGAAGTTGGGCGTCCGGTTTCGCCACGTTTTTTTCACTGTCATGTCCTTTCCACACTTTCTGCAATTTGTTATTAGGTTCATTAATCCGTGCTCTTCACAAACTTTTAAAAGATTTTGCTCGTTATCAACGTATTGCTTCACAAATGTTAAAACTGTTAGTTCATTGTCCTTGTACATTCGCCATGTTGATAACATAAATGCTCGTTACTTTCCCACAATGCAACTGTTCGGTTACCTTGCGCCAAGTAGTTCCCTCTGCTCGCCGTATAGTCCCATGTTTATAACCGCTTATATATAACAAATAAACAGATTTTTCGAGACCCTTATATATTATTAACCACACAGACGATCAAATTATTCATATCTTTCCTGTAAATTTAAAAAAGAAATTGCTGGAAACGGACGCCCAACTTGGAACTTAACTCATAACTGAATTTATAAGAAGCTAAATTAAGTTCATTAGTTCATTGGATTCATAAGCCCTAATATCTATTAGAATGTATAAGCATAACTTACCTGGAATACCCTTTCCACAGCAGTGCTTCTTCTCCTGAGAAGTTGAGCGCGATTAGCGAGCTCTTCATTTTTCATCACTACTCACGTGTCTTAGAAACTAACTCAATCACTGTTGCGTTTGTTGAACATTCTTACCACACGTTATTTTATCCAATAATCCATTGTTTAAGAAAACTCAAAGAATTAAATTCAATTAACACGAGAAGTAGAGAAACAGTACCAAGATTGTTGGGCATTTGTATTTTCAGCACAAGAAAATTAATCAGATCTTTTCAAATAGACTAAACATAGCTATCACTTCACTAAGTTGGGAGAATTCTTAGTACTTATCTCCTCTTAAGAGATCAACAAACGCGGCATTTAAGAAAAACTATTTTGTAGTAAAATAATAGTACAAGTCTTCGCCTTGCGGAACTGAACGAGTTTATGAAGCAAAATTGTCTTCACATTTGCAGAGTAGTTACATTTGTTTAATTTTTCTAGAATATAATTTTAATTTGTTTTTACTATATGAATTTTTACTTGACAATAATATGAAATAGGGTGACGAATCGCTTTGAAGAATTACACCAGATGTTAGTGGTTTCATTTTATTATATTGGTCCGACTACAAAATCTGTACTCCAGAATTTCATCAAACACAGCATGGGTCGTCATTAGAACCGAATTCCTCGACCATTATATAATGTTATGTTTTATATCTAACACAGATTCTAGATGTGTTATCGAATGTTCATAACTAATGAATCGAACTTGACTTGTAAAATAAATCCCCCTCACCTATGCAACACTTAATATTACTTCATTCGAAGTCATAATACTTTACAAAACACAAAACTTATTTTTTTATGTAAGAAATAACAATTTAGTAACCCAATTAAGAGAAACACCATAAATATATATATATATATATATATATATATATATATATATATATATATATATATTTTAAATTCTTAGAAGTAAAACTAAAACTGACCATACACTATTGTGAATCAAGAAATCATTACAAAAGCTCAGACTGTAAGCCCAGATCAACAAACACCGAGAATACGTTTACTCCGTCATCTACCGGTTCACTTAGAACACTAACTCTTAGAGACAGATTTTTAACTCATTTTATTATTGGACGGTTAGATATAATGATGATTCGCAGCTGGTTTTTCTTCTATTCTATAACGAACATTGTTTAAGAAGGGGTAACAAATGCTGCATCCTGCATACGTTAAATGAGTTATAACATCTCACAGATCGTTCATTGCGGAACAGTGGTGTAGTTGTAAATTACCAAGAATCCATTCTAGACGAGCACACTCTGAAAATAACCAGAGTTAATTTTCTTGGCTTAGTTCCCGTATTAAAAGAAAACGGGAGAAAAGAAACCGCTCCTTTTTTTATATTTGAACTGTTATTAGATTTTCAAACTTTTTTTTTTATTAAAAAACTTCTTTTTCGTAACGTGACAGTGAAAGAAGTATATCTATCGATAGCCAATAAACCAATAATTCAAGTAAGTGCAATTCGATGCGGTGTGCATTTGCATGTGTGTTTCTATCTTCCATTCGAATAACTTTAGTAAAAATAGTTCGAAACTAGGCGAAACTTGATGTGTTGAAGATTCCTAGCCAGACCTATTGCTTAACGGTGCTTAACGCCATCTTTGTTTTTGCCCTATTGATTTATGTGGGAAATTATATTTCTTTTATCTTTCAAAGTAAACATTCTAAAATTTAAATTGTTTAATTTTACCGAGTTTCTCTTCTTCAAATCTGTTTAAATGCGTCTTTTCCTTCGTGAAAATTAAAATTTTGTTATACAGGGTGGGCGCCAAAAGTCACGAAGGAGTAGGTATAACTGTGAATAACTTTTTAATATTTATTATTAGTTTCCATTGATATTTCACAGATTTAAAGATCAAGGATGGGAGATCCTTTACGGTTATGTGTGTGGAATATAATCTTAGGGGTAGATGTCCGCCATTACGAACGTGACAGATAGGGGCCCTTTGTAGGACATGATTCATGACAGGGGGCTATATTTCTGGTCCGAGTATCCGTATTTCTGCACGAATATTTTCTTTTGGGGTTATCTGAAGGACAAAGTGTATGTGAACAAACCATAAACAGTACAACAGGTCAAGGACAATATTCCGTGCAGGAATACGGACAATTGGACAAGAAGTGTTGATCCTTGTCATGAATCATATGCTACAGAGGGACCATATCTGTGAGGTTCATAATTGCGGATACCTATACGAGATAAGGTGTAAACAGGTGTAAACAATCTCCCACCCTTGGTATTTAAGCATGTGAAATATCAATGGAAACTAATGACAAATAAAAAAAAAGTTATTCACAGTTATAACCCACTCGTGACTTTTGGCCCTAATAATATACAGTGGCGCTAATAGATGTCACTATCTGCACTATCATTAGCTTAGTCAATGATTTGAATTAACACAATGTTCTGTATAACGAAATACTTGACTAACTTGCATAAAATAATGTGGTATGAAATTTCGGGTGATTGGTGGACGGATTCCAGTTAAATAAATAAATAAATAAATTTGTTAAATCAGCATTGGATTTCCGACTAACAAATAAGGCAAGCTGACTAGAAGTGCAGAAGTCAAAGGGGCCGTATTTTTTGTTATAAAAATCAACATTTAATTTTTCTTCTAAATTACTATTGTAACGTTTACATTTTATTTTGTTTGGTTTTGTATGTATATTTCATGATTACTCTGAAACAACAGATCTAAATTTTATGGTAAAACGATTCCTTAGTTCACTCTCAATACTGGTCAGAAAGCGTTGTGTGA
The DNA here is from genome assembly GCF_964235325.1 of Thermobia domestica. Classification (NCBI taxonomy): domain Eukaryota; kingdom Metazoa; phylum Arthropoda; class Insecta; order Zygentoma; family Lepismatidae; genus Thermobia; species Thermobia domestica. The sequence goes on along the minus strand of NC_137468.1, from coordinate 79,973,587 downwards.
CGTTATCTATTCCAAATTTCACCTTTATATACGAATGTACTGCAAAACAGTCTGTTTCAAAGCAAAATTCTCAAAGATATTTTGGGACGATTTCATTAGTGGACAGCTTGTAACGAGGTGAGTGTAATGGCGGGTGAGATGCCTCCAGCTTTAAATTGCTTAGGGTCGCAAGATGCCTAAGCCCGCCACTGTGTTAAATGTAACCAAATAGGGCTTTCAGTTAAGCATAACTTTAACATATAGTGTAAAGCGGGGCCGTAAATTCGAGCGGAACAACTACTAGTAGTAATGCAAATTCATTTTGAAAAAGCAAGATAATTTAAAATGAAATGAAATAAAATCTTTGAGTTTTACGTCCCACGATTATGCCGGCTAGGCTAAAGGAGACGGTGATGATGAGAAATGAGTGAAATGGTGGAATTAATAAAGTGGGAGGAAACGGAGGAACCTTGAGGAAACTCACGCACACGGTGTTTGTCCACCACATAGTTCACTTGGCGGCGGATGAGATCGAACCTGGGACCCCAAGCACCAGAGGTCAACGCTCTACCACTGAGCCATCGCAGCCCCAAGATCATTTGAGAGGATTAATCACTGCGAAATTAAAATACCGCTAATTTTGCAGTAATTATGTGATATCTTTAAATAGATAAAAGATAATCGAAATGTGGAACAAAAGCGCTTTAGACAATATTATTTTGCATGATTTACCGTTATCACGATTCACCTAGTGGCTTTCCGTTTGCAGCTATTTATAAACGCGAAAATAAATTCCGATTTTCTAAATGGCTGGAAATCGAAAGCAAATAAGTGAGTCGTGATAACGGTATCTCATGTAAAATAATATTGTCTAGCAAGCTCTTGTTTCACTTTTCGATTATTTTTTATCTATTTGAATATATAACATAATTACTGTAAAATTAGCGGTATTCTAATTTTGCCGCGACGGGGCATCTACTTCTAGAGGAAATCGTAAAGTGACAGAAAATAATTCTTAGAAGCTTGTTTATATATACAGGTAAAGTAACAACCTGACTTCCGATGATAATTCTGAGAGAATTGCTGTAGAAAAATCTCGATTTTCCACATAAAACTGAACTATATAATATTAATAACGAAAAAATAAAGACAATAATCTATCAAAGGTTTTAGTAACAATATATATATATATATATACACAGGTCAGTAGCCAGCCCAAAAATGTAGGGGGGTCCGATCCAACCATATTATAGTTTATCATCGTATCGTATTATAGTTCATAGGCAAGCCTACCGTGAAAATTTTAGGGGGGATAGCGAAAATTTAGGGGGGCGGCCGCCCTGAATACGGGCCTATATATATATATATATATATATATATATATATATATATATATATATATATATATATATATATATATATATATATATATATATATATATATATATATAATCAACATATCTATCTGATTATACCACAACTAGATTATAGACGCACATTGTTCATCTCAAATTTATGAGATATTTTGACTATATACTTATGAAATTTTAAGTAAAACTTCTTGCCAAATTCAGGGACGGACCAAGGGCAGCCAAAACGAGTTTCAAAAAGTAAATTTTATAACCTGTTTTCTACTGACTTTTTGTTTATATTCTTGTAAAGCAGCGTATTTTCTTGTAAAATATTATTTTTCTTGAAAAATGGTTTTGAAATGTTAAAATCACCGTAATAAAATGTAAGCTATAAGCTAGGACTAGGGAACGCCAAGAAAAAGTCACTTTGCCCGGGTGAAAATTTTGGCTTGATCCCTCTCTGGTCAATTTTCAATCATAAGTGGGGAGAGAGGGGATGAATTCATACCAAATTAAAAGAAATGGTCCATAATAGCTTGAGATAAGGGAAAGAACAAACATAGATTCAAACTTTACGAAAATGTTTGAATGAAAGCTGTAAGAAAAGCGATTTTCCTTGTAATGTTGTATAGTTTTTGTTGTAATTAAAAAACGAAGGATGAAGGGCCATTTGTTAGAAAGTCGTTGCAGTTTTATTGAAAAATATTACAGCGATATACACTTTTTCTGGTCAACACATGAATTAGAAGTAGAGTATTTCGATTGACAGTTCTAAGAATCGTAACGTACTAGTTTTGTTCAAATAAGGTCACTGTAATTTTGTTTCTTATCCAGAGTGACGCAGGAAAACGGAAAATTTCGAATATAAGGTTAACAACATTGTAACTTCGGAAATCGTTCATAACCGATCCTACGTCATTGAGAAAGTGTTGCCATTTAGTAACGATGGAACGTCCGTTCACTGAAAGATGGACCATTTCACGTGATGATAGTATTTTATGGCCTCCGATATCATTTGAACTCAATGTTTGGGATTTCTTTCCATGAAAAATCTGTGCGGATATCACAAAAGCAAAGTGTACAACAGACGTCCTTCGTTGAACTAAAACAAGAGATTGAAGCAGGAATCACTGGCTTTTCTCGATACATGATACACCAAGCATTCCAGAGGTTTCCGTACGCCAGGATGGAACACATTTTTCCGCTGTTATCAAGAAGAAAGAGACAATGTGTCATTGTTAATAGCATATTTTGCACATGCGTTTCCATCATTAAGTGTATTTTTCGCAGTGTTTACTCGTTCATTTTACGTCATTTAAAATTTTCACCTTTCTCTGCGCCACCCTGTATATTAGACCACATAACTAATTCAAGAGTGTTGGAATCATTTCACTATGAAATTCATTTTCCCTCAGCTTTAAAGTTCAGTAGTTCTGTCTCTCAACGAAGCTAATTTTAAATTAATATACTTGCGAAGTATTATTTCAGCATCTCGTGGAATAACTTCTCTTACAAGTTTATCAACATTGGTCACTCTTATCTTGTATTACTTGAGATTTGAGACAGGATGTACTGACCTCGCTACATTGTATCTGTATAGATATGGACTTGACCTTAACATTTCATAATTCATAATTGTGCACATAATGTAAAGCCGGATTTAATTACTGTACTATGCATAATTCATTCTTCCGGTTTTACAGTGAGAAAACACACAGCAATGCTCTTAGAAACAAAGGTCTGTCCTTATCCATTTAATAAGAGAAGAAAGTTTATAGTTCATACATATTATCTGAGTCACATAATTAATTAAAACTTAGATCAAGTTTGACGTGGCAAGGCTTTTCTTGTCTAGCGTCAACACAAAGTTTCTTCACAAACAACTACATATATATATATATATATATATATATATATATATATAATATATATATATATATATATATATATATATATATATATATATATATATATATATATATATATATATATGCAACTACTAGGGATCAATGTTTTTAGTATATACCTGAGCAGCCCTGATGCTTCCTGCGGTAGACACAGCTCTGTCCTCCCCAGGCAAAATGCTATCATTTCTGCTGCACCGGCCGGCTTTCTCCAAACTTGATTGATGTTGCCAACTGCGAGGAGTGAAATCTCCTGATATTTCACGTCTGGAAGTGGCCATCAAGGGGATTTTTGTATTTAAACATTGTTGACTATTACGTTTTAACACCATAAACTTGTTTTACATATACATATATATTGTCAGTAATTTTCTACATAAAAAAAACTAAACTCTAGTTAACAGTGCTGAATAGCTACCATTGATTTCTATGGATATTTTTTCTAGTTTCCTCGGAATGATTTTAACGAATTAATGATAAAGGTTTTGGGAAAAAGTTTTAAATGGAAGTAAGGTTAGAATAACGTATCTGGAACTCACATTAGAAATAAGGTTTCTAGTAAAGTATGAACGCAAGACGCATATATGTTAATCACGCATGATCCTAGCCATAGGAATTAAATACACAGTTCTGATTGGTTGGAGTTATCCGTCTCCACTCGCCACGTAGCATACATATAGCACAAATCAAACGCCAAATGATGTCGGTCCTCGAAGCCGAGCATGCTTGCTAGTAATAAATATCGCTTTTGGTGTGGGTTCAAACCCGCCTCAAGGAAAGTTTATTTTTTATTTTTTAAAATTTTGATAACATTTTTACCATTAAAATGAGATGAAAATAATAATAACTTGTCCTTATACGCAATATATAACACAAAATTGTGCTTTTTTCATCATTTACCTAGAGACAGGGGCGTACGCAGGGGGTGTGTCCTGGGGGTCCGGACCCCCCCAAATCCCGACTTTTTTGTAAATGTAGTCTACTTTTAGGGGCAATTTTAGAAATTTTCATATAATTTAGCCTGAAATTGTATTTGTCCCCCCGAAACGCTTTAGACCCCTCCCGAAATAAATTCCTGCGTACGTCCCTGCCTAGAGAGTTCTGATAGCCGTTATAAACAATGACGTTATAAACCATCAGGAGAGTAAAAAGTGTGGCTCTCGCGAAGCGAGGGGTTGTAGGGGGAGTGAGGATTTAGAGAGGAGATGGTGCTGGAGGCACCAGGAGAGGAAAAGGTAGGCATACACTTCCTAGTCTTGTTTGGGATATAGTTAAATTTACATTGAAGTTGCAACATTCGGTCATGACGTAATGTCACGTAGTAATTAGTCCACTTTGCACACACAACTTTATTGATAAAAAAGTCATTTACCTACGTTACGAAACATAGCTGAGCAAGCGAACGGGGTTAGAAACCCCACAGGGCTCGTTTTATTCCACCTTTGCCCCATGATAATACCACATGATATTACGTCACAATCGGATGGTACAACTTCGATTAATGTGTGTACTACGAAGGCAGGTCAACAGATCACTCTAATCAATCAGAAACGTGTTTAGTTCCTATGGCTAGCGTCAAGCACGAAAAAAAATATGCACGCAAAACTGTTAATTTTATTGACTTCTTCTTATCTGTTTACTTACTTTATGAAACTAAAGTTTGTCATATATAATGTTGATACTTTATAATCAAATTTAAGTTCTATTAACTTTGGATATATTCTAAATTCATTTTGAAAAAGTAAGGGACATTTAACAACTAAACCTGAAGAAGAAATTAACACAGAAGTAGGGATCACTATTACAACTCTAGTCCATTTCAAAGAAAACAGAAAAAAATAGATCCTTATATAAATAAATGGGATAAATACTGTGCATACATATTATAGGGCATCACTAAAAAATGATTTATAAGTCTGATCTCAAAGGCAATTTATAATATTACTCAAGCTATAGCATAACAATTAGCTATGTTACAATGGAAGTTGATGAAAAAGTCTGAATCTATAATAAAGTATTTATAATAGCAGTAGGTTTTGTGGGGAAAAAGTTTTAATGGAAGTTAAGGTTTGAATAATGTATCTGGAGTCAGAGCCAGCTCATATTGGAAATAATGTTTCTGATAAAATATGGAACTCAAGACTGTTGAATAACGGTGCTAACCTAGTTTCAAATTTAGGTAAGCATAACTCATATAGAGTAAAAAAAAAACTTTAGCAATACAAAATAGTATATAAAAAAGAACGAATATATGACTTCTGGATTAGATTGATTGAATCAAATTTTTGTTAACAAAATTATCTCAAGAATCTGTTCTAAGCTGTAGTTTTGCGACTACGATAAAGGAAGCAGTTGAACCCTTTGGATTTTCAAATTGGAATAATTTTTATCCCTGGGATTTTTGAAAAACGAAGTTTTAAAGGAAAACGTACGAAGGGAGAATCCTTGAACAAACAAACGAACTTTCAGATCGCCGAATATCAGGCGGATAATAAATGGATACGAAAGACAAGACATGTCGCTCGTATGGATAATATGCATGGAACACATAATGTGGTATCCGATTATCATAAAGAAATATATTTTAGTAGACCAAGAAGAAGGTAGGATAATATAATTCTTTTGAAAGATGAATAATAATGATCCAAAATAGGTTGATTTGACAGAGAATAGAATCGAATGGTGAAATTTCACGGCTATGAACTTTCGAGCTGATTAAATCATAGTTTAGATTAGTGGTTTGCAATCTAGGGGATGCACCTCCCTATGGAAGCGTGAAGAACGAGCACAGGGACACTTACGCTACTTACAGATATAAACTCCGAAATTATGAACGAATCACCAACTTGTGATGACCTTTTACACATAATTGAGCTCCAATAAATTTCACAAACGATACCTGTTTGACAGTTTGTCTTTGACATGGGAAGGGTGGTGGTGTGAAGTATGCAAGGTTTAAGAAATGTCCGCCAGGTAAATAAGACTGGGAACCACTGATTTAGATTTTTTATACCGTGTTGTGCTGATGTATTTTTGAAATCAACAGTTTTAGTAATTTATAGAATAAACCAGTTTTGGTTATATTGTGTATATATATTTCTAATAATATAGTTGTTGCGTTCAATATCTAATTTTATAACTTGAACTCATTTCAAGTGTAATTCAGTTTTACATAAAGTATTATGTGCATATGGATATGTATGAGTATGTATTCGCGATTATTCGTTTAGGGTTTTCCTCACATGTAGAAAAATGAATTATGGACGTCTATTATATGTATATAACCTATTATGCAAGGCTCGGCGATTTATCTTCCTGTCTTTACATGATTTTTCAATTACAAGAAAGTCTTCGATTGTGTATCATGGAGAAAGATGTGGCTAGTGCTGGACAATCCTAGTGTACCACCACGATTGAATTTGCTGAAAAAAAAAAGGCTCTATAATCACAACATTAAGCAGCCATTAAAGTAGATGGAGTTCTCTAAGAATTCTTCAATGTGTCTCGTGGCGTTAAACAAAGGTGTATACTATCTCCTCAATTGTACAAAATCTACAACGAATGTATGATGCATTTGATGACTGAGAAAGAGGCTTGTTAATTAGTGGAACAAAAATAAGTAACTTATACTTTGCTGATGATGCAACACTCGTTGCTACCAATGAAACAGGACTCTCAGAAATACTGTCAAGAGTGAAGAATGGCAGTACACAATATGCCAATATTTGAGAACTAAACCTCAATGAATCCAAGATGACGATAATCAACCTAGCAGCACAGGTTGTTTGAGCGAGTTGGAAATCGTACTGTACATATCCTTGTCTCTCGTGGGCCAACAGTCAATGGCATTTGAAGTACCGAAAAAGGGATAAGAACAAGGATCATGCTTGGACATGTTGCAAATGCAAAAACTAAGACCATGAAGACATCTGAAAAAAAAAAAACGAATTGATGTATATGAAATGTGGTATTGGCGTAGAATATTACATATACCTGAAACGGAAAGAAGAAGTAATGTATCTGTCACTGGAGAAATCAAGATTTCTGAGATTCTTTCTTATCGAGTCACCAGAATTCTCCAATTCTTCGGGTATACAGCACGATGACCTAGAGATAATATAGGCCTACATAAAACCACCACGGGAGACAAAATTGAGGCCAGGAGAAGACGAGGATAATCCCTTACAGGTGGATAGGATAAATAAAATACATAACTGGCTTACCTCTTCAAAATTCCTTAAGGAAAGCTGAAGGTCGTACAAAATGGTGAAAGTACAGGCGTGTGACTAGTGAAATCAATGGGATGAAATGGTCAGAAATGAGGAAAATGACGGATAATAACGATTATAAATACTTAATCATAAAACTGAGAAATGTTCATTTCACATTTTTCATAATTGGATGTATTGCATTTAATTAAAGTGGGTTTAGAAGATTGTCTAATTTCAAATTCAGTTACCACTATATAGATATGCCAAGTGTGTGTACTAATTTTTTTTTATTTAAAAAAGTTAATACTGTTTGAACTAAAGTTTAGTGCATATTTTTCAAATGTGAATAACGCGAGGATATTTTTAAAGCGTTATTTTCAATTTTAATTTGCAAATTTTTATATTTTTGTAAAGAATAATTTAATGATCCCGAATAAAAGTAAATTTACACACACACACACACACACACACACACACACACGCGCACCCCCCCCACATATATATATATAGGCTATAATTTCGAATATAGAGTAGTGATAACTATCTGAACTGCTATTTAATTAATCACTAATCATCACAATTATTTGTTCATTTGAAAGTCGAAAACAATGAAAAATGTACAGAAATGACAAACCACAAGTTTAACTATTGACCAAGTTTTTTTTTCTATACATGAGACAAGATCATATAGACAAGAATTATCTCCCTGAATCTTCTGCTGGATACTGTTGATTCTACTATATTTGAACCTGGCTTAAATTTAACACCGAATCTTACATCTAGTTAGAAATACAATAAAGAAATGTGTACTACAATATTGAATACAAACAAAACATTTCAAGCTGCAAGGAAATGTGTGGTTGTGCTGGGTTAGGGAAATTGAAAACTATATTAAGCAAACATACAAGTGATTCATACTAAACACACAGTAAAAGAAAACTGTTTTAGTTTCTTGCTATATGTTAAAAAAAACTGTTCAACTTATGAAGTCAAAGTAACACATACGAATTTCTACATTGTTCTACAAGTGTTCGGCTATATTAAATAGTATTAACGTTAGACAGGTGACCAACTAAATTGGTTCTACTAATGGTGCTCAATATTTACAAGAAAATGTAAATGTGCTGTTTTACAGAGTGAAATATTGTGCAGCTCGTCTATTAGTGCTCATAAATGTATCAAGCAACTTAATTATTTTTACGAAATCTCTTCGTAGTTTTAAATACTTAAATTTTCAAATTATCACAAATGGAGTACATATACTGTCTTATTAGTCCCTACCTATTATTAGATTAACATACACAACGTAATATATATTTGCATTGTATGTATATTCTTGTGTGGTGTAGTGTAGAACAGTTCCCTTGTCATAGTTCATAACTTGGAATGTTTTGTATGATTTTGACTTTGATGTGGTTTTCTATTGAGTTTTCTTGTTATTAGAATTACGCAGGGGAAGTTACAAGGTTGTGCTGTTAGTTCGTCTGTCTGTCCGTTACTGCGCAGGACAACTCTTGAACGAAAACGAATTTCTGAATTGCTTTTTTTTAAAAAAAAAATAAATAAATAGCTAGAGCGATTATCTCCAACTAGTTCGTTATTGGACTCAATCCGTTATCATCCTAACGGGAAACGGCAACGTTAATGGTGACAATCTGCATCCCATCCTGTAAATGATTTGTTTATTTACTTATTTTGCAACACATAGCTACAACAATTATTCTGGCCGAGTTGTTAATTAAATCAATTTATTAATATGTTAATGGGAAACGTTGACTTCAGTGGTGGTTATCTATCCCTATCCCTATCTCACATATGTAAGTTTAGCGTGATTCTTTGCACTACCTTTAACAGAGTTTATCAATTAACTTAGAAAGTTTGTTACTGAATTCTTTATATATATATATATATATATATATATATATATATATATATATATATATATATATAGATAGATATAGATATAGATATATATAGATATATATATATATATATATATATATATATATATATATATATATATATATATATATTGTAATCTTTAATTGACAAACTTACCAATTGTTACTAATGACAAACCATAAGTATATTACTACGCTGAAAACCTAACAGATAATTGTACACAATGCAATTCATATCTCAATACAATCTTTGGTTTCTGTACTAATGCCAATATACAGAAGCGGGGACGGAGCTATGAAATGTCCACAATTTTGAAATTTTGATTTTTAATCGTGAAGATCTGTGGTTCCCCATTCCATGTTTTTATTATGTGCCAGCAAGTTTCTAAAAGTCTCTAAAATATTTGTTTCTATATGTCAAATCATTCTCCTCTGTTTTTATTTCTGGGTATGTATTAAGAGTAAACCACAGTGATAATTCAGACTGAATAATACAAAGTGCTGACTTTGTGTAAAAAGTACCACCAACACTACAAGCCTAACCACGTCAAAATTAGAAAATGCGTTAGTAAACAGTTAAGGAATTCAAACTTCTTGCAATAAAACCATAGGAATTCAAACTTCTTGTAATAAAAGCATATTTATGTTTTTGGTACTTGTTGCACCAAAAAATATACGAAAAATATTATGTACTATGTTTTCTACTTCTTACAGTGGATGTTAGTCCTACTGGCACGAATTGCCACGTATATACTTGTGGACAACTAAAATATGATATGGAAAGCACCATTTTAAAAATTAGCCTAAACCAAATCTCTCAATAATAAAATCTCGCTTCAGTAGAAGATTGTGTTTTAACATTTTTAACGCCTTCTTGATTCACATTGAAAATATACAGATACTTCAAACTTCGACGGTAAACCTTTGTCACCTTACACCTTACCCAACGATGGTCGTTTTCTTATTAGTAATTATTCTAATGTTACTAATATTTCACTTATTCAATTTGTATAGCAATAAATGTACACTTATGTCCAAAATGATTGTCGCATATCTATAACTGTTTCTTGTAACAATATAATTTGATAATGATTTTGCAGGGTACTTTTAATACTGACACTATGTGTATAATCAGGAAATGTATATTTGTGGTAAATTTCATAGGAGAAGAATTATAAATACGAAATTTAGAATGAATAAAACAAAATGTTGCTAAATGAACAAGGAAGAAAGTTTTAGTTTCGTTTTATTGTGATTTGTGATTTAAAAGTGTTGATGTAATGGGGTTTGCGATTTAAAAGTCACACTGAACGTTAAGATCGTGTTTTCCTTCGTTGTAGTAGGGTGTGTTCATTTTTTCACTTCAGTTTGCACCGGAAAATCCAATGTTACCAAGTCTTGATGATAAAGAGAAACATCTTAGTCCAAGAAAACTCAATTGAAGTATGTGACTTGAAAGCCACATCAACTGCCTGTGACTTGTTTCAATACTTTTTGAATAAATATGTGTATAGTATGTATGGAGTTACCAATAATTTACAGAATTCATTATACTAAATGCTCAGCTTTATGTAATAATAATGTAAAGGTTAGGAAAAATAGATTTATTACAAATTATTAGTTGTTCGCGTGGATTTAGTTTCATTGAAATTGAAGCATTATTTTAAAAAAGAATACTTTTTTATTTTAGAAATCAATCAAAATACATGGTTACTCTCCAGAAAGACAAAGTAGAAATGTAATGTTTTTTTCTAATTCTTTTGAAATACATTGCATACAGAGACAATATTTTTGAGTACATCGATTGATTTCGTACACCGACCAAAGATATGAATTCAGGTACGATTCTTTGCTGTTTACTGTACTTTACAATAATTGCCTTATCTATTTTACTACACGCCTCCTTTTTCTAACTTTCCTTATTCTGATGTAACTCCCTCCTCACATTTTTGTAAACATCTCTTCAAATTATGCATGTTTATGTTACTTGCTTTATGTTTTAAAATGTATTTACACATCCGATATCGCGGTGTATTCGAGCTACAATAATACATTTTTTACATTTTATTATATTTTATCACTCTCATTACACTTATCAGATCTAAATTGATTGTGTAAAACTTTTTCGTTCTTTCGATACCTTATTTATCATACGAGTAAACATCTCTGCTCTAGGTTAACATATATGAATTACTTTTGCTTACATAATATGATAAAGACTCAGATCGGGCTGACTATTAGCAACAATTGGAAATTAGGAATCTGTTGTAATGTAGTTGTCTGTCGTATGTTTCTCTCAAAACTGAAGTGTTTTCTATGAACAAATTCATACACTTTGTATTCGAATGAAAAGCATAACCAGTTGTTCACTTATTATTTCAGATTCCGATAGCGAAAATAATGATCTCAATTCTTCTGAAACATCAATTCACAAGCCAGAAACATCATTCCAGCATCAAGGAATATCAACCCAGTAAACTAGGGACATCAACCCAGCAACTAAGAACATCAACCCAGCAGCCAGGAACATCAACCCAGCAGGCAGGAAAATGAAGCAGCTCAATGTGCTGCGTCATCAACAACAAGTCCTATATGGCGAAGCATTTCTGGAAAATGTTTCTGAATTAATATCCTAGAAAATGTTCCTGGAATAGGTGCCTAGAACATTTTTGGAATATACATCTTCTACAAATGTATAAGAAGTATTGTCCTGAATCTCTGTATTTCTATATTTTGTTGTTTCAGCATATAAAATTTGTACTTTTTCAAGCATAAATGAAACTTTATGAAACTTATCTGTATATGTAGATTTACCTATATATGTAACCTTATCGCCCGATGTGATTTTCAATACACATAGCTTTTCTGAAAAGTTTGCATTCATTTTTTCCAAAATGATTATTTTTTAGTTTCTAGGGACAAAATTATATAATATATACCAGTGTTCGAAGTGGAAAGAAAGCAGAGGCGGTATGTTTTATTATGATTGTGACTCAACATACCGACTATTTAAATATTGTCTTGATCACTGAAAAAACAGAGACGGTATGTCCTCTTACTGAAAAACCAGAGGCGGTATGGCATACCACCACATACCGTCTCACTTTGGCCACTGCTATAAACTCAAAAAATATTTTTTTTTCGTGCGCTGTTAAATAATTCGGCCGGTAGAGGGTTAAAAAATCGGTTTTGTTGAAGAGTTATCGTGTGTAATAATCAAAGTACATACTGTACGTACGCACTTACTAACACTACAACTTTATAAGACCCTCTAGAGTGACAATAATAAGACATAAAAAAGAGAAATGAATAACTAAAATCAGATATCAAGTTCCATTATCTTTTAAAAATTACATGTTACTCATACGTTAAATAGATTGTCTTACAAAGACCTTTCAGACGAAATCTCACTTGAACACTTTCATATTTTTTTTTAAAATGATCAGTTTTCTCCGCCAACATCTTCTGACGACGCTCGTGATCACATTTTGTTTGGAAGCTACTTCTTGGCTATATGGTTAGCGGCATGGGAGACCCGGGATCTATTGCCGGTCGGAGCTCATGTAATTCTGACCCCTCGTTAAGCTATAGGCCCACGTCTCACATAGCCTCGCTGCTGAAAGGAACGCTACATTGCAAATCAACCAACACTTTGTTTGCTTAAAGTATCATCCCTTCAAGTTACTGAAATATAGTCTTTACTACTTCTTTTTACTCAAATTCTTCAGAAAATTTAAGATGAGTTACGACTTAGTTGTAGATCAATTTCTTAATTATGTATGTGTCTGCCATTCGAAATGAAAGTTACATAGAAAGAGATCTATCTTCCAAAAATTATGTTAAACAGAACGAAATGCGTGCTACAAAGAGATTAAGAGTGCAAAATCAATATTTTTCCTTTTATGCAAAAGAGAATCTGAACACAAAACTTAATGAAGTCGTACCAGGTACAACTTAGCGACAAAAATAAGTATGGATTTCTTTTTTTTAACAGGATGTTTATCCACATTCCATATTTATATTCACATCAGCATCCAAGGAAAGAAAACAATAAAAATTATTTTAGCATAAACATTCTTTTCATGAATATTTTATTAGTTTCAGAGTTTCAAATGAAACAAGGAAAAACGAGTCATTAAACTTGTTTTATCTGTATTGTAAATAACTCCTAATTTGAGAGTCAATTGGTTATAGGAAACTTGTTATCTTTATGGGACCCAAAAATGTGAGATGTTACGGAACCTAATATAAATTGTAAATTCTTGAACAGTAATAAAGTATGTGTTGTGATCTGCCGAAAAGGAAAAAAGTATTCACGTAATGTATCTTGCATTTGCAAATTCGAAGGAAACAATCGGATTATATAAAGAAATATTAAGAAGATGGAGGAAAACAGTGGCGTATACTCTAGGGCTCATAACAGGGTAGAAATTCTCCAACTAGCTGTCTTAAGGAATCCAAAGGTTCATCGCAGTAGAAACAAAGGCTTACTACTGTGAATCTAAACTAAATTACAATTTGTTTTCTCTGATCTTCGTTAAGGTCAGTAACAAGGTTTGTACACAAGAAGATGCTGTGCACCAGAAACTTACTTGATTGGGGATCGAACTAAGGACCTCACACACCAGAGGGAAGTACTCTACCATTGAGTGACCTGCCCCCCTGAGTTGATTTGGAATTTAAGTTTTTTTTAAAGCACAGAAGCTATTATGAGATGTGTATTTAAAACTTAAAATAAGATTGAACTACATGAGTTTATAGTAGGAATTGAACACGGGCTCAAAGTACCGAAGACTAATTTAATGTTCATAAGTAAATTTTACTATAATTTGGTTCAGAAATTCTTAAACTGTTATCCGCGAAGCTCTGGATATCCTTGAGCAAACAGTCACGGGTTTGCAAGTCACATTAAATTTAATTTAAATCCATTTTGTAAAATAGGAGTATAATAATAATACCGCGTAATATAATTGTAACTTCGTATTTTGTTTATCTTTACTGATGACAATCTTTGTCATGTAGCAGCAAACTTAAAATTGTAACAATTTGCATAGTAAAAATACTTAGTATCACACACACGAAAATATTTTAACGTTCAATTAAAGAAATGATTAGTAGATTGGCAACATTATATCAAAGGGGTTCCCGAAATCACGAAATTTAAGAACCACTAGTTTAGTTCACTATAGGAGATGTTTATGTTTTTTGGGGTGAAAAATCTCTTGAATTAGTGCAAATTGATAATAACAATAATGTATTTGAATATAATTGTTCTTGGGCAATCAGCCAAGTGACATCTACGTCGTCCAACGTTCCGAATACCGACAACCTTGGTCTCGTCTTCAGGGTAAAGTATGAGAAACCAAAATTGCCTTTATTATACTAGAAGAAGGCAACAATATCAATAGGGATACCGCTCTTCAACTCAGCCGGACACGGCTTCCTTGATTGGAAGAAATTGGATACAAAACAACCAATCAGGTCTAGCCAACAAACCCAGTCAATCAGGCAATCACAATTGAGGAAATAGACTGACGTTGATTGGACGTTGCCACTAGCCAATCAAATTCTGCTCTCTTCTTGCCAGCATCTATATAAGAAAGACATTTTCGTCATGGTATGGATTTGTCAGCAGAAGATATACTATACGGAGAGAGATCTACAATAAAAGCGGGACATGAACCACTACAGCATTTGATGCCCTCCTACTGAGAATCTTCCCAAGTCTTATTGAGCTAAGATACACGAGCAAGCCACTAAACCAACCAGAAAAATGCCTGTACACATAATTTTAAGAAATGTGCGATTTCATCCTTGGCGTTAGTCATCTTTCTCTTCCTGTGTTTCATGTAGTTTGCCCATTAAAAGATATAAATAATATATCACTTTTCTAAAATTATGCAATTATATGCTGTTCCCAAAGGAGAAACGTAATTTTTTTTACTTACAGCATGCACAAAGCCAATAAAAAGAATGTATATATGAGACAGATTCATTCAAAATTATATTAGGGCCATCTGTAGGTGGAAATAGTAATTCAAGCTTTGGCTCGTTATGTGTATTCCCAAAGCTAGTTAGGAAATAATTGGAAATGAAAAAATTACTTTCACTTTCTTTCGTATTCTTTCAACAAGGAGAATTTAATTTCTTATGTGTTCTTTTTTTTAAAATTCATGAAAGAAAAAAAGTGGTATATTAATATTTACTATATAATGAACTCTCAGTCGATATTTCATTAATTTTTCAACTATTCTTTGAAATAATTTCTACGCTACCTTGTCAGATGGTGCTTATGTATATTAAAATCAATTTAGATTTCTACATTTTAAGATGGCTATAAACCTAATACGCTTATTAAGAATCTTATTAAACATAATTAAATATTTTGTTAGAAAGGAACTTTTCCCATCTCATGGTTGAGTTGTTAGATCTTAATAATATAAAAGCACTTAAATTCACTTAGAATTTAGGGGAAAATGTCTCTAACTAAATTAACCATTAATTTCTAAATATGTCATAACTCATGTTAACAAATAACCATCGTGTAATAAAGCTCTTTTGTTTTTAAAAAGTTTAAACATAGCATAATGTGGTAAGGAATTTTAATGTACTAAATACTTCAAAAAAATTAACTCTTGCACATGATGTCAGATCTTACGTTTCCCTCGTAAGTTTTAGTTTTTCTGATAGGGCTTTATGTTATATGTTTTGTTTTCCCCCGTAAAACCAGGGGTAAAAGTGAGGGGGGACTTGCGGGACGTCGTTACCCCACTTCCGAAATATATCTATGGCGTCACCCCACTTTCTAAAAAATTACAATCAGCAAAGATAGGCATTGGGGCCGGCGTGACGTCATGCGTCTTCCTACCTTTTCAAATCCACTTTTACCCCTGCGTAAAACTAATTCTCATGGTAAGTGTAAAAATAAAATCTTTAATTAGTAAAATTGATTTCTCACAACAATATTAACAATCCAACCGAATCTAAGATTTAATTCAGTACTGAGAGAGAAAATAAAACATTTTTATCTTCTATCTAAGCGGCAACCCGAGCTTATGTTTAAGAATAATTTGGCTTTAGCATCTTAGCCTTAGTCTGTTAACACCGTCTCGATCATATTTACAGTTTAGATTGAGCGTGATATAGGCGTACTGATGTCATAAATAGAAGCTACTGTGAACTAATAAAAACAGAACTAGAACATATCCTGCATGAACTTTTTGAAAGCCCGGAAAAGGATATGAGACTGAAAAGAGACGCAAATTCTTCATTAGAATGAAATGAAAAGGCAACAAAGATTGGTTAGTTTGATTTGAGTTTAATGTCCCTTCCAGCTTCGAGACTATATCACGTTACTTTTTAAATATGCACATATACCGATATATATATAACACTCTACACATAGTGTTATCACACTGAAGAAATCGCTGTGGCGAGGATTTGTACTGAGGAGACTCTTTCTTAGGCGAGATTAGGTTCTGGTGAGGCGAGATTTTCTATGGCAAGCTGTCGGCTAGGCGAAAGTTTGGATATGGCGAGATTTTGGTCTACGAGGTTTTGGGCGGAAATGTTTTAGCCACACGGGATTTTAGCCCGCGAGATTATCGGTGTCGAGACTTTCACCACGAGAAACTTCGGTCAGGCAAAGATTTTGACATACGAGGTTTTGAGATATCCAAACCTGCTCTAACATGTAAATCAAAGAACTGAACCCTTCTCGAGAGTGAGAAATTACACTCTCCCATTCTGTAGTATTGTGAAACATAAGTATAAAGAATTCAGAATATGTAAAGTATACGTAGGCAAATTTCCGAAAGACTCAACCACAGTCAGTATTAGTAAGTTGATTTCATTTGATTAAGATTCCAATACTGTAGCCCAGGGACGCAAATAAGCAGCAAAATTTTATTAGCCCAAGAAAAAAGCTACTAGCCCACATTCCAAATAAAAGTCAATTACTTACATTTCGGTATGATATTAAATACTCGCCCGCACCGATTAACTAATCGCCCCGGGCGAGTGGTTATTTGCATCCCTACTGTAGCCATTCTCATTATGATAGCTAGGGGGAACACTTGCCATAAATTGAAAAGCTTTCGTGGAGATTTCTTGGGGAAGTTTCCGTGGAAGAGATTCCTTAAAGAAGTTTTCAAGGAGAAGTTTCCATGCAGACGATTTCTTGGAAAAGCTTATGCGGAGAAGATTTGTTGGAGAAGATTCCTTGGAGAAGCTTCCATGGAGAAGATCCCTTGAACAAGCTTCTATGGAGAAGATTAATTGGAGAAGATTTCATGGAGAAGATTCCTTGAAGAAGCTTCTATGGAGAAGATTCCTTGGAGAAGCTTCCATGGAGAAGATTCCTTGAACAAGCTTCTATGGAGAAGATTAATTGGAGAAGCTTCCATGGAGACGATTCCTTGAAGAAACTTCTATGGAGAAAATTAATTGGAGAAGATTCCTTGAAGAAGCTTCTATGGAGAAGATTAATTGGAGAAGCTTCCATGGGGAAGATTCCTTGAAGAAGCTTCAATGGAGAAGATTCATTGGAGAAGATTCCATGGAGAAGATTCCTTGAAGAAGCTTCTATGGAGAAGATTAATTGGGGAAGCTTCCATGGAGAAGATTCCTTGAAGAAGCTTCTATGGAGAAGATTAATTGGAGAAGCTTCTATGGAGAAGATTAATTGGAGAATCTTCTATGGAGAAGATTAATTGGAGAAGCTTCCACAGGGAAGACCCTTTAGAGAAACTCTCTTGCAGAAGCTTTCATGGAAAAGCTTCTAAGAAAAAGATTCCTTAGAGAAGTTTGCATGGAAAAATTCTTTGGTGAGTCTTCCATACCGAAGCTTTTATGGAGTTCCATACAGAAACTTCCATAGAGAAGCTTATATGAAAAACATTCCTTGGAGAAGCTACCATGGAAAAGATTCTTTAAAGAAGCTTCCTTACAGAAACTTCCATGCAGCACGCTTCTCAAGCAATTTTTAGTCTAGACGGGTGACATAGGAATTGTCTACTTTAATACTGTCCATTAATTACAATCAGTTCTTCTCCGACATTATTTTAAATACACCATATCATCCATAAAACTCTTAGAATATAATTTGTACTGAAACATGTTCTAATTACTGAATTACATTTTCCTTTTTCGGATCAAAAGATCCAATATGTTTCAACAAAAATTTTCTTGTAGGCCTTATATCTGGAGAACTACATATAGTGTAGCCAAACCCAAACTATTACTTAACTCAGTATGATGTGCTTATTTCGTAGAAAATACAAAACTCGATTTACGGGCCGTTCAAAAATTTTGTGGTTTCTGATCCAAAAACTAAATATTGGCCAATATCGCAATCTTTTGATTCATTTTTTGATCATTCCTAAAATTCTTGTTCATATAGACCTATATATTTCTTTTAATTAGTCCAACATTGTTCTCCCCACGATTCCTCTCACTTCCTCATTGGTTTCTCGTTCGACGCAGCTAATGTTCTTCGTTCTACTCCACACTTACACCACGATAGCATCTAATAGTTCTTCGTAACATCCATGTTTCTGCTCAGTATATTACAGTAACCTATAAACGAAACATTTTATGGAACTCTTTTCTTTAAACACCTTTTTTCCATCGGTACATCTTTCCTTTATCTTAAGGGTTTCTTTCGTCATTATTATTCTTGATTGTATTCTCTGCTCATATGTCATATTTTCACTAACAAAAATCACGCCAATTTTCCTTAATATCAACGCCATGCCAAATTATCAATGTTTAAAGCAAACTCTTTAAAAATCTAGTGCTTTTTTCACCTTTTTCTTTCAACTTTATAGTCTACTGGCCACAGTTTTTTTTTAAAAAAGAATTTATTATCATCTCATGTTCTTTGCAGATCATCTTTAAATTCTCTTAAAGTGGTGATAAGTTTAGAATAGAATTTTAACAATACAACTAGTACTTATCCATGTAAGTACTTGTACATATTTCCAATGGAAGTTCAGATGATTTCATCATCATCATCATCATCATAGGTATTCTGCCTTTATTGGTATGTCACTTGCCGCAGCTGAGAAGCTTCCATGCTCCACGGTCCTCCGCTAACCTTTTCGTCTTCGCGTAGATCTTTCTGTTTTAATGTCATCCATTAATTGTAGTCTCTTTCGCCCCCTCCCTCTCTTTCCCGCCACCATACTCTCTAGGACGTCCCTCATAATACAATCTCTTCTTAGGCAATGTCCCAACCAGTTTCTCTTCCTCTTCCTAATAATATCTAAAAGTGTTCTTTTCTCACCCACCATTTCTAACACTCTCGCATTCGTTTTCCGCTCGACCCAACTAATTCTTTCCATTCTTCTCCACACCCACATTTCGAAGGCTTCCAGTCGATTTTCGTCACCTTTACGTAATGTCCACGTTTCCACCCCATACAGTACAACACTCTACACGAAGCATTTTATGAGTCTTTTTCTCAACTCTTTGTTCAAGGTCCCACAAAACAGACTTTTCTTTCTTTTAAAGGCTTCTTTCGCCATTCCTATCCTTGCTTTTATTTCACGTTCGCATTTCATGTCATTACTAAGAACACTACCCAGGTATCGAAAACTATTCACTTGTTCTATTTTCTCCCCTCCTACTTTTATATTTGACACTCAGATGATTTAGAGATACTAATTGGTGGGGGATAAGACTCTCCGAAGAGTATCAATGCGATTAATCAAATCCCAATTATAGAACTTCCTTTACCTAAACAAATTAAGACTCCAATTCGGTGTTTACAGCTGTAGCCTTGAAATTGTGGAGCCTAATTGGAAACAGCTTTGGTTGAATCCCTGTTCCTAGACAACTTATAATTTGTAGTTGTTTCAATAAGCCGAGAATATATTTACACTCTAGCGCGCGCGAGGCTTCTTTCGGCACGTAGTTCTATTGGGAGCAAAAGTGTCGGGAGGCGAAGTTCTTGCAAACATGCAACAGAAAAGTTGTTTGTTTAAAGTTTGTACTTAGCCTTCAGTCCAGAAGTTACGTACATTAAATAAAATCAGATCTATAGTTTAATGTGCAATGTTTACATAACTCTTAGACTTTTTTTTTCTTTCTTCAGTTCTACTACGAAAATTCTTAGGGTAAAGGAAGCTGCCAATATTGTTTTTCTTCTTCTAATATTTGCGATCCTTTCCTATCACCCATAAAATCATCATTCTTCTTTACTGTTACATCCTACTTTTATGCCCTGATGGTTAAAAGAGATGTTTAATGACAGTGAATGGTTATGAAATAACTGGTGGAATGAGCATGTTGGCGAAACGCCAGTAGCCAGCCCAAAAATGTAGCGGGGGCCGGCTGAACTTAGGGGGGCCCGATCTAACCATATTATAATTCATCGCCATATTATAGTTCATTTGCAAGTCTACCGTGAAAATTTTAGGGGGTCAGCAAAAATTTTACGGGAACCAGGCTCCCTAAACCACCCTGGATAGGGCTTTGGATGGAAATGGGAAAACTTCGAAAAAATCACACGGATGTCCACCACAAATTCAAACGGCCTGAAATCAAACGAGAGACCACTCGCACAAGAAGTGCGCTCTGCTACTGAGACATCATGTCTCCTCACAATTAATGACTTCCGGGAATTTTAATAACACTAATAATAATTCGTAATAACAAGTGAGCTTTGTTTCACATTGCTAACCTAGGGTAGACTTCAAGACTATACGAATTCAATAGGCCTATTAAATTTATACGTAGTAGATCTGTAACTTCCAGTTGTAATAATGCGATGTTCCATTAGACGATTAAAGTCAGAGATGGAAATATATTCCTGAAATACTGAATTTATATAAAGAAACTGCTTATCGCTATGTATCAACTACCATTTTGCAGTATGTCGATTAACGTTAAAACCGCAAATGGTTTATTTATACCATTCCTGGTTTGAACAGAAGATGAGTGAGTTGAGTAGATTTTGAGTTTAACGTCCCTTTCAGCAGCGAGCTACTGATTAACGTCGAATCCGAACCACATGAGCTCCCACCAGGAATCGAACCCCGGTCTCTCACGCCAAAGGCGCGTACACTAACCGCTTAGCCACGAAGGAGCTTTGAAGATAAGTGAGATTTCTGGTACTATTATTGGGACGATCAATTGTTTCCTAAAAAAACTGCTTCTCGCTCTCTCTTATCATTTTCGATCTATGAAAATCAATGTTGAAACTGAAGTAGTAGTGATTGTCAATTACTTTCGGTTTTTGTAGACAGAATAGAGTGGATATGGATAGAATAGAGTATTTTTCGGATACTTAATCCATTGCAGAAAATTGCTTCTCCCTATCTTTGAACATTTTAACAGTATGACGATGAACGTTACAATCGGAAATGATTAACTTCTACCACTTCCGATCTAAATAGAGGATTAATGGAGTACAGAGAACATATTAATGGGATGTTCAATCGATTTCAGAAAACCTGTCTTACCTTATTACTGTGCGGCGATCAATGTTGAAACCGGAAGTAGTTAATTTCTACCACTTCCGGTCTGAATAGAGCGATAACAGAATAGACTGAACCTACTATTAGGACGTTGAATCGATTCCAGGAAATCATTTCTCGGTATATTTTATTGTTTTTGCTCTCAGGATATCTGCATTTAAACCGGAAGTAGTAGTAAGTTTCTTACCATTTCCGGCTTTAGTAGAGAGATGTGGCTGAAGATGGACCAGCTTGTCATTATCTGTTAGCATTTCGTTTGATGGCCATCAATCCTGAATAGAGGATTAATCTAGGAGATGAAAAATATTTTTGACACATTGAATCAATTCGAGGAAACTGTTTCTCGATATCTTTTACCGTTTTTGCTCTGATGCCTATCGACAGACAGACGGACATAGCTGTTCTGTAAGACCTTCGATACTTATACATAGCACAATTTGGAAGTACAATAACCATCTGTATACGATGTAAGCCTTTGTAGTAATCAGCTTTACAGAGCTTCGTATGTATCTAGTTGACCTTTCGTCCCTTGAGGTTGAAAAGTCATCTACTGATTCCTACCATAACTTTCCCAAGTTTGAATCCCGGAACACTACTGACGTCATGAAAGGATCATAAGGGAAGCTTAACCGGAAAGGTCAAACTCCAGAGATAATCTGGGGATTTCTGACCAGATAGTTCTAGAGAAACTGTTTTCCTGGAGTTGCTTCCTCTTGGAACAAAACCTTCTGCTAAATTCAATAAAAACGAATGTTTTCTTTTTCTCTTGTTATTCGTAAATATTATTTTGCAACGCTCACCTACAGTAAAGGGAGAAATCATGGTCTAATGAAGAAAATTTCTTTGTAGACGAAGTCATTTATTTTCTTCGTTAAATGCAATTAGAGAAGATAAATGGTTGCGTACATTGTTTGTAATTGGACAAAATAACGCTCAATTTTGGGTTATAAATCATATGATAATAATCTTCCTTTCAATAGACGCAAAATAACTTTGTACCTTTAAATCAACTATTTCCCACATTTGTTTTAAACGGGTTTTTTAGGATTTTTCGCCGGTTTTGTGCGCTAGTGAAATTTATACAGGGTGGATAAGTTATCTTGATACACCCTTGCAACCTTTAAATTAATAAGTAAAAAGACACTGAAATTTTAAACCATGCAAACATTGAAAGCGAATTATTGTTTGATATACTTTATTCTTCTGCATAGACCTTTCTATTAACATCTTTTCGGTCATTAAAATTTGATTGAAGGTTGATAAGAAATACCTCGTTCTTTTAATATTCATGTAGTTTGATACCCGACGAAAGATGCTGATACTCAGCAATAAATACCTAGGTAATTTTTCTAAAACGAGATAAATTGGTCTTAAACCCAATGACACCGACTTCTGTATAATTTTTTTTGGGGGGGAGGTAAGGGATTAAAGGTTTGTAAGATATAATTTAAGAACACATCAATGTGGATTACAATACAATAATTAGGCCCAAGCAATCCTCAGGGTAACCCAGGCCTTCTCATTTGCCATGAACAGCGCCCATGCCCAAATCAGTAGATTCACGAGCCTGAAACCTTAGTACATAGCTGAGAACAAAGTGGCTCAGTCGTAAAGCACTTACTTTAGGTGCTAGGAATCCCTGATTATATCACAGTATATGATTTTATGGTGGAGAAACTTCGTATATGTGGAATTTCTTAGGTTCTCCCCGTTTCCTTCCACATTCCAATTTCACCAGTTCCTTTCATAACCATTAACTTCCATTAATCATTCCCTTCTTTAACGTAAAGGGCATAAACATGGGAATAAAGCTGTAGATTTAAATTAATAAGTAGTTAAGTTCACATGCAGCAATGACATGGTTTTAATATTTTTTTGCAGTTACGATTATGATTCCAGATAATTTCTACAGACAGGAATACACTAGACTCTCGCTAATCCGGCCACTCCTGGCACATATGAATGCCGGATTAGCGGAAATGCCGGATTATTGAGTGTCTGACATTTATTTGATTTATTTACTTAACTTTTTTATTTATTTTGAAAACATAGAGGATATAGTGTACTGTACTTTATTAAATCGAAGGATATAATTTTAAAACATAGCAGATATATTTTATTAATTCCAAATATACATTAATTTTCAAAGAAAACTTAATCCTTGAGTAGTATCACTCACTATGAAACATGTTCCTAATTTTTAACTGTCGCAATGATGATACGCGACGGTGGCATGCTTTATTACGTAACCGAACTGTAAAGAGTGCTACAATTTTGAATACGTACAGTATATAAAGCATTGTTTAACTAAGCATTGTTGCGCATGCTCACGATAATTCATTGTGCACGCGTTTTTGGTTGAATGTGCGCCGGATTACTGAGAGGCCGGACTATTGAGGGCCGGATTAGCGAGTCCAGTGTACTGGAAATAAGTAATCATATAGTTATGTACAAAAGTACTAAAAGAAAGATATATATTTTTTTCGAAATACATTCTTAAATGCGTAAATGTTTGGATTAGGGTTAAAAACTTCACACTTCTGAGGTATTCAAGAAATAATCAAACAATAATTATGGTTTGCGAAATTTCGTAGAACTTAGCTAAAGTCAAAGATACACAAAAAATAATTCAAATATTGTCCTATCATTGTTAAAATCAAGAAAGACTTACGTGATGTGGAAAAACTCAAAATTGTAGAACAACGTAAATGTGAAGTACATACATTGTTACGTGAGGTATTTTTTATATTTTAATCTTTTTAAATCTCGTGTCTGCTACTGCAAAATCTCTATCTACTAGGTCTGTGGAAATATTGACATATGGGTTTGACAGATAAACATCGAAAGTTTGATGTCGTTTATGATATTTCTAACATACAGATATCATAGATTGTGTAAATTCTCAAGATCACATTTTTTTTCACCACTATTTTGCCCCTTGATTTTTAATTCTTTCCGAAACTAAAATTACAGCTACCAAACACGAATGTAATTTCTTGCCTCAGTGGATTAACAAACTTAAAAAGTTTTTGAGTTTTCTTTAAGTACGTTGTAGGCGAGGACCTCATGTTTCAAGGGACTTCAGTTGCTTGATCCTTTCTTGATGTTAGGAAAACTCGCAATCAATAGACAATTTCTTTCCATGTCGAATGCAGAAATAACTCCTATTTTCTTTTTCTACCAACTGTCTGTTGGATATTCTCTCTCTCTCTTGCTTGAATCTTCTGGTTTCTCATAGATCTAAAACGTTAAAAAGCATCAAATGAAGGATTGATGTACGAATATAGATCTTTGCGGTACACTTAATGAAGTTTACGATTTAAATTAAGATATTGATGATGCTTCTGCGAAATTGTTACGCATGGTATATGGAAAAGAGTAGGAAACTTCTAAAAATGGATTATAATCAGGAGTAAAAGTGAGAATAAGGCGAGGAACGCCGTTCTCCCATATCCAGAAAATATTTTGGCGTCCCTCCACTTCCTAAAAATATGCAATGGGCATAGATACTCACAGGGTACGGTGTGCCGTTATCCGTCCCCCCTACCTTTTCAGGTCCACTTTTACCCCTATTATCATTTTATATTTGAGCTTCTAAGAAAACTTCTTTCTTTTCATTTTTGTAAATTTAGATAAATCCCAACAAGTCACTGAAATACACAGAGTGAGAAAAATATAATCACCAATCTAAGGCTGGTCTTCTAGTATAAAGACGAGAACATTTGTGTGTGTGTAGATAGTTTATCACTACACCATACTGTAGTTTTTGGATCGCCGATGGCCAATTCTTATCATAATAAATGTTAAAATATTAAGCTCGAAAGAGTAACAAATTTCACTATCGTGTACTTTGCTTTCATCTTCTGATTATATATATATATATATATATAAAGAATTCGATAGTTGGAAACCTTTTTCCTTTCTTAATTTATTATTTACTTGCACCAACATAATATGGAAGATATATGAAGAGGAAAACGTTCAAAAATACTTCATTTAGAAGTTAGCTGGCAGTTATTTTCATTATCAAGACAAGACCATCAGTTGTGAGTGGTTTCAACATGTTTAATTTTTAGGCACTCTACTTTGAAGGAGAAAAATTTTGTTATTACGTGGTTCTTTTGAACCAATGGACATAAAACTTGAAGCAGTAAGAATTTTACTTGCATGAATTTAACACTAATGATGTACGGAGACGGAATCTTAACTGTCTTTTCAAATACATCGTCACCCAAAACTGTGCTCTATTGCCCAATGTGATTTCTGAAAGATGAATGACTTATCAATTGGAGAATATTCTCACTATTCTCAAACTTTGGAAATCACACCTCGAATGAAAAAAAAAACAGTATTGCAAGATACTTTTGATCCATTCCAAATAAAAGTAGCCAGAGTATTAACCATGAACGAATACATCCGTTATTAGTAACATGTGTCTAACTTTCTATTTTGTACGGTGTACATATAGCATATAGCGATATATTGAATACTCAATTTCATGTTTTCTTCAAGTTATTTTTACCTTAGATTGTATTCTCTCTACGAAGAATTTTGTATTTTTCTCGTAGTATTTTAACTATTTTTCTTACTTAATGTAATATTTGTTTACATATGAAAAACATATAGGTTAAAATCGTTTTCTTTTGTAATTATTTGTATTACTTGTGTATTATAAAAACGACGCAAGTGTGTATATGGTTAAAAGCTGCAAAGCCTTAACTTTGCCACAAAAAAGGCACGAAATTTCATATATACTACTTTTCTTAACACATAATAAATTTTACTTGTGCGAATTTATTACGAATAACGCGAAGAAAGGACCTCATACAAGTGGTTTTGAAAATACCTCATTACACGAAAACTACTCCATATTAATTTTTTTTTGTATGAATGACGGGGCATTAATTTGAAAATGTTCTTATCACATCAAAAGTTGTCGAAACTCCATTTCAAATAAAAAAAAATGAATTATTAATCTTTTCTTTTGAACTATTGGTTATCATAAATCTACTAAACTCCATATATATAGTATTTTGTTCAAGCAATAAGGACAATTTCACTTGCAAGAATTTAACATGATGATGTGATGTAAACAGAGGAAATTATGTGTGTTTGTAAATGCACTGTTACACGAAAACTACCGCATGGGAAACATTTTTCTTTATACAATGACTATCAATTGGAGGATGTTTCTTATCACACCAAAGTCCTGGAAATCGCACTTTGACCGGGAAAACATTTAAGATTTCGAACCATTGGTCATAAAAACATGCAATTTATAGCACACCAATTTTGTTTTCTTCAGAGCACATGTGGTTTACTTGCACGAATGTAATATGGATAACAGCAGGAAATGAGTTCAGGTAAAGAAGGAACACAAAATATTGCCCTGAGCTACACTTGAAGGAGTTTGATAGACTTGTATAGAATGTATGATTATAGAATGTATATATTTATTTGTTCAACATTCTTCCAGATAAATACTCTGAGGCATATTTACATGGGAATCAGTAACAAATTTAATTCACAACATAAACAATGACAATGGGTAGAAGGACAGTCGGGTAGGGTATAATTTAAAGGATACAAGAAAAGATTAAGAGAAACGAAGAAGAGTAAAATAGAAACACTTTGTACTGTATACTGCGGTTGTTCACTCGTAAAGTGGTGGTGTAGCTTGCTGTATAATAAGAAGATACAGCTTTTTCTATGTTTGTTTGAAAAATGAAAGTTGCTTAACTTTGCAGTCTCCAGTGGAACTGAGGAATAACCCTGAACAAATCTCAGCCAGGATGTGTGGCTACGCAATTCAAGTCCGAGACCTCACAGTCAAAAAGAAAGAACCCGACAACAAGCTCACACTAATTTTTAACCGATTTCATTCCATAAGAAATTTTAACCGGTAAACCATCGAAAACTCACATTATATATGTTATAATTTGCGACACATCTAATTGACTCATCATCAACCTGAATGTTGGAATTATGGTGGTCTCGTCTCGAAAAGATGTGAAAGAAATGTATCATCTCGGAAAAAAACATGTATTACTATTAGAAGAGCTCTGTTTTACCTTGCATCTCGCAAAAATTGTCTCATTTCGTTTCGTGAACAATTGTATTGATTCCAATCAAAGTATGAATTCTTCTATATATGTTTACTTACTGTTAGTAAGACTGCAATGGTGTAGTTTGTATGGTCAACTTACACTGGGATCACAATGAACAATACTAACAAGACCACAGCTGATGAAGCTGGGGAAGATGAACTTTATTCACGAAAGCTGACTGCAATACTTGAGCTCAGGATCAAGAACCCCACACAAACATGAACACAAGGTTGTATCCATTACAAATTCACATGTCCCCAGGTTGTTCCTGCCACCCTTACCAATTTCTATTACATAACCATCTCCATCTAGACAAATCTTATGAATTCTAACTAATTGTGATGTGGTTTTGGCATAATACATTTGAAAGCAATACCTATATGTATGGTATCAGGCTAAAATATATTGCCAAATAAGTTTGTCACTTATTATTCTATAAGAATATTTAACATATAATTTTGTATTTTTCTAAAATTGGGGCAACATAAATTTGTAAAGTTAATACAACGTCGTTAGTTTAATAATGAGCTAAGTAAATCGACACAAGTTTATGACACAAAGAAATTAAAGAATAGGCAAACATATGCAAATTACTATACCTTAGTACATACATAGTTCATATACGTTACAGAATTGTTAATCCTATATTTCATTCAAACTGAGCCTATTAGGATAAAACAAACGTTAATGTGCAACTTGTCATTATAAAACTAGTTTTACATTTATCCTAATTAGAATTAGAGCCCATATTTTTCTTAAGTTCTTCGTTTAGGTGGCAAAAAAACTCAGGTACAAGTGGATAACACAAAGAAACACCAAAAATGCCGATATACATTTCTGGAGTGACTTGTCGGCGCATTCCCGTGGGAAAGTGGTGTAGCAAAGAAGATTGTTATTATCACGCAATATTCTTCCAACACAACCAGTGATATTTTATTGCTAAAGTGCTACCAGATTTCGTAGTTACAAAGACGCAAAGAGGGTTGAGGGGAAAGGTGAACGAGCCAATGAAGATCCCTTCCCACCAGATCAATAGAATTGAGCCTTACAATTCTGTGTACCAGTCACGACAAACTAAAGCACTAGATTGCACAGGCGTTATCGGTAAAAAATGTTAATAAAAATGTAAGGAAGTTGTTCGCATTTATTTCACTGAAGAAAAATAAATTTGAATCAGTGGTTCTTTCTTGTGAGAATGTGTATGTGTAAATTTATTGCAGCTGTCTATCTCAAAGCTAACTGAATTTATAACTAAATATTCATCCCGTCAATTTACCGCATTTTTGGTTGTATAAGATGCAACAATATGTAGGGAGAATTAGGGCAATGGAACGAAACGTTCTAGATGTTATTCGCTGTAGTCTACTTAAAATTACTTCAATTTCACACATTTTGATTCCTTTCTAAAGTTATATCGAATCTGATTTAATTTATGAAAAGTTCTAGGTGTTCGACAGGGTTTTTTGTAGTCTACTTAAAACTATTTCAATTTCACAGATGTTGATTCCTTTCTAAAGTTATATCTAATTTGATTTTCCTTTTGAAACGTTCTAGGTGTTATTCGAAAGAGTTCTTTGTAGCCTACTTAAAACTATTTCAATTTCACACATGTTGGTTCCTATCTAAAGTTATGTCAAATTTGATTTACCTTATTTTTAACCGATTTCAAAAAAAGAAGATTCTCAATTCGACCCTTTTGCATGCTCTGTGTTCACCTATAACTTCAACATACTGTAAGTACATTGATTTTGGTTATACTTTGTTTGAAAGAGAGCAACCGTAAACTTGGTTTAAAACAAAATATATCAAGGAACAACATGGTACGAGTTCGTTCAACTTTGAGAAACAAGGAATGGAATGTGTTCTTTTATAAAGTAGGTAACACTAAAGGAAATACTTTATTTTTGTTCAAAAGTAATGTGAATCAAACTAATATCATTTGTGACACAATTTTTTATAACATTGTTTTGAAGGAAATGACATTAGACTGACACTGTCTTTATCACAAGCAAGATCAACGTACACGGGATTGAACTTGCGATTTCATAGGTGAACTATGTATCATTGTCTAACTGTGCTGTTAGCCGGACATAAAAAGGCCAGTGCCAGAAGCTATAAAAAATTGTTATGGCCTTCACCCTTTCCAGAGTTCATTCTACAGAAACCACAGTTACGAAATATTTTTTTTTTAAAATCACAAATCTCTTTTAAGTTCCATTTGTACAAAGGTTCAAGTACATGTAAAAAATAATAAAATCAAGACACGTTTGAATATAAACGTAAAGCCTAATTGCTAGTTCTCGTTAACGTCAAAATCGATATAACAATGTAAATAATAATAAAGAAATTGAGACAACGGAACATAAGGTGAAATTGTTGGGCTAGTTTCCAACTGGGATTCTGTCCAAACGAGAGAGAGAGAGAAAGAGAGAGCAAATAGTATACGCAGTCCATTTACTCCTGTTCGCGTGTGTCAGTCAACATTACAGCTGCACCTGGAAATATGTCAACAAATGTTGCACCTTCCGATACACAATCTGGTACACATGTTCAATGTTTCGCCTCAACTAGGAGCCAAAACATGTTTCAAACTATTGACATGACAAAGATATGTAGAATGTTAATGCTACAGTAATTTCTTTATTTTTGTCTTATTTAACTGTTATAGTCGATATATTATATCTTCACTGTGAAAAGGAAACATTCTTAGAACAGAGAATTCACAGTAATATTCACGTGCCTAATTTATTTTTGCACTACTTCAGTGTTATCTGATTTCCAATGCTCGTATCTTTGGATCAATTCTCGGTATAGCAGAAACTTTTTTCGGAGTTAATCCAGAATTATAAATCAATTGGGGGCCACTTGACTGCTTCATCCTTGTTTATCTTACATAGGCTTACCCATAATGGGTTAAGCTGCCTGCTTCCTTTGATCGCGCCTCCATGCTGTTGTACGAGATCACGAGCCTCGTTCTGCTCTGAGCCGGAATCACATTACAAAGGTTGGTGCGTGCTTTTTGCACGAAGAACCATTTTGTGGTATATCATTTCGTATGCATATTACACAATCTGTATGTAAATAGATATAGAACAGTCCCGTAGCCTTAATCCTAAGAGAGGGAGGCCCAGATAATTTTTGGGGAGCCTTCAACATTACGTTCATATTAACATACCAACAAAAACTAAAATATTCCGGAGATTTGAAGTTGGTCGTTGGGGTTCATCTTCCCTGGCTACCCTCTAGCTACCAGCTTGGTATAACATCCTAGTAAAGTTCGATTCCAGCTCACACCAAATGAGCTTCGTTGTGGATAAATACCGCGTGCGAGGGTTTTCTCGGGGTTTTCCCGTTTCCTCCCACTTATTTCATCCCATCATTTCATTCATTTCTCGTCATCACCGTCTCCTTTAACATAGCCGGCATAACCGTGGGACGTAACGATTTCGTTTCATTTTCATCCTGGAAAAGGTAAAAATAGGCGGTTTGCGTTGCATTTCGCCAAGAAAACGCTGCATTTATAGTCCTAATATTATGCACGTTTCAACTTAACCTGCAGAACTGCTCCAGACCCTATATTGGATAGATAAGAAATATACTATTATAGAAACGTTTTCTTAATTGAGTAAAGTTAAAATTCATTAGTTACGAATAGCATAGATAATTGTACTATTCATTTAAACACAGACATGAATATCATACAGTGTTAAATTTTATATCCCTGGTGCTTTCTTGAAAAAAATAATATTTTGTAATTAATTATAATTAGACCTAATCCTCTATCTAACCTGCAGCTATCTAAATTACTAAATGTACGTATTTCCACCATTTTGTTTGTTTGAAATACGAATAATTAACGGAATGTAATCACTTTGAAATATCTAATTAATTGCATGATAATAATGGATATGTTGACTGCTCTGGTAAAATAATTTCATAATAGACATTTCGGGAGGTATTTAGAGTCGTTTCTAGTGTCATATTAAAAGTTTTTCTAATACGTGATGTTAACTTACATATTTAGAAACACGTTAGTGAAGTTAGCAACGATTTATATCGAAAAGGGCCAGAAATGACGTTTCCGAATGGTTGTCCAGCCATATTAGTGGAAATTAAGCTAAGAGAATTAATCTTTCTTGCTTTGATTTCACTTAATGTGTTTGGACAATCCTGCGGAAAAGTTATGGCTAGCCTTTGTCGATATAAATCGTAGCTAACTTCACTACTGTGTTTCTAAATGTATAAATTAGCACCATGCTTTAGTAAAGCTTTTAGTATGACGCTTTTAGTATGACTGAGTGCGGTGCTTCGTCTTAAATAAAATCAATGTACATTTTACTAAAACTGTATTCTAATTAACTAATACGTTGACTAATAACAGATGTTGCTCTGCTACTTCTAAATGTAAATCTTTCTTAAATAATGGAATTCTATGATAAGTAAATTTAAAATACCTGTATTTAATAAAATAGTAATAATAACGCCATGTGACCAAGATGAATAGTTAATAGAATTAAATAATTGATGGTGACGATGTGATAAATTTGTAATGAAATTAGTAGATATCAGGTGTCTACAAGTTATCTTTACAATTTTAGACTTTAATAACTTTAAAACTATATTGGATAATAACAAATGGTTTTCAACATGTGACAAGATACTCATTCTCATACGGCGCAGATTTTACAAAGAAAACGTGAGTGTCACAGAAGAAAGCTTAGTGTGCAACCTGGTTCATAGAGACGAAGTCCAATACTCAAGTGCAACTACCATCTGACCCCGCACCATTAGACTTCTTATGGGGTTTTGTAAAGAAAGGATCACGTGTACCGAACCTGCAGGACTTGAAGACATTAGTGGCCCCGCGTAGAGTAGTCGTTAAGTTTATTGTTTTTGGTGCGAGCGGTCCCGGGTTCAATTCCCGGTGAGGACACTCGGTCGAAAAGTATAAAAGCCCGAGTGAGGATTTCCTGGATTTCCTCATTCACACCAAGCAAATGTCGGGTGGTAACTAACATCCGAGTTACTTCGTTCATTTCCTAATCCTTTCTTCCTTCCCTTTCGCCGTAAAGTGTGATCCAGGAGGGACGTCATTCTTCAAACGTGACGGCCTAACACGTCATAGATGCCGAAAAACCAGAAATCTAATTCCTAATCCCTACTCCCTTAAGACATACATTCGCAATCCATTTGAATATGTCACCGCGGTGTTCCTGGTGCATACATAGAGAGAAATTGTATTACGGATAGGACGTTGTCCGTGCCAAAAGTGGCTGCACACATTGACTTGTAGGTATGATGTGTATGAGAAAACAAAAGCCTATCTTGGAACATTTTTGAAACCGTTTGTTATTATCTAGTATACTTTTAAAGTTATTAAAGTCTAATGGTATATTGTGGTATAATTATAACCCGCTTTCTTTCTGAAGTAATTTAATACTTCAATAATGATTTATTAAGTGTAAACTATTCTTAATAGAAATATATCTAATCTTGTGAAAAATTATCTTTTATGTTAGGTAAATACATATGCTACTATATGATGACTGCGAAAGATTTTTATAATACAAAGATTCGTAAAGATACTATTCAACGTATAAACTTTTAATATGAAATAAAATGATCCATTTGTTGTTATTCTTTGCTCTCTTTAAATTTAACACCCTACGATTATGCTCAGAGGTTACAGGGGACTGTGATTATGACAATGAACGAAATAGTGAACTGAAGAAACTGGGAAGACCCATAGAAAACCGACGCATACAGTCTACCACAAATTTCAGTTGGTTTGAGGTAGGAACGAATCAGGGACTGCACTTACACTCATGTCCAAAATTATTGTCGCATGTCTATATAAATATGTTATTGTTGGGATATAATTTGATAACGAATTCGCCTGGTATTTCTTACAATGTTAGTATGTGTATAATTGGCAAAGACATGTATGTGGCAAATATCGTCAAAAGAGCAGTAAATAAGAAAAATAAAACGGAAATAAAACTTTCTTGTCCATTTAGCAATATTTTGTTTTACTCATTCTAATTTTCGTATTTATAATTCTTTTCCTATGAAATTGACCACAAATGTACATTTCCCGATTATACACATAGTATCAGTATTAAAAGTACCCTGCAAAATCATTACCAAATTATATTCATACACGAAGATAGTTATACTATATATATGCGACAAACATTTTAGACACGGGTGTACCAGAAGTGATAGCTCTACTACTGAACCACTACGGCCCAAAACATTTACTGATCAAGTTTACGATTCTCCATAAATTTTAACATTTTTCTTTTATTAACATTTTTTTTTTCAATATAATGTACTGATGACAGAAATAATATTATTTTGAGGAATGTTCGGAACTGTTGAGGACATGGATTTGGAGTCTAAAAATTAAATTTGTATACATATTAGAATTTTGTTTCCCAGTGGCGCAAACTAGACCCAATCTAATTCATGGTCAGGTTTAGATTATTCACGAAAGTCGATCTAGTCATGTGTAAGAGAAATGTGGAAAATAAAATCAGAAGTCAACAGAAGTTTTTGCAAAATGGCTACCAAAGATGGCTATCATTAGAATTCTTTTGGGGATTGTGTATAGAGTACTGCAAGTTTTGCTTCCCTACCTATTGTATTGTGTGGCTCATATATTTTAATCGCGGCCTTCTTCTGGATATTTTAACTTCTGTTATTTTTTCCATAGCTGATAACGTGAATTTTCCATGTCTCATAATGTGCTATATATATATATATATATATATATATATATATATATATATATATATATATATACATATATATACACACACACACACATATATATATATATATATATATATATATATATATATATATATATATATATATATTCTTTCAAAATTATTCTTCAGTTTATTCTTATTTAGTCCACTATTTACAATTCACTTTCATTTGATACATTAACTACATTTAATTTCGAATATTCTTCATAGCAGTACAATTCGCAGGCTTTCATTCCTCGTTTTTTATTGCTCTCTTAAAAGTCCATACCTCACATTCGTATCTAGGTGTATTAACATTTTCTTCACTTCTATAGGCATTATAGTTTATTACGTAGTTTTCAGTGTCAAAGCGCTCACCTCTGGTATGAGCGATCTCTTATTCGATTACAGCTCGTGTCAAGTTAAGTTTGTGGTGGACAAACACCTTGTGCTTGAGTTTACTAAGGATTCTCCCGATTTTCTCCCTCTTTCTTCATCCCACCATTTGATTCAGAATCATCACAACGGTCTCGCCTTAACCTCGGAGAGTAATCGTAGAAATTTAAGATCAAAAGAAAACGTTTTAGTTTATTATCTACCTTCTGTACGAATAACTAATATATAGCCTCGTCCTACACAATAAGATAGCCTTGCTTTTCGTTTGCTTTAGTTCTTCAAAGGCTGTTAAAAATTATTATTTTTCGTAAGTATTCAACCACATTGGCAGATACCGCACATGAGCTGTAGAGGTAATCAGATGTTGATTTCAATCATTAAATGCACATACACTACAATGCAAGTGTATTTTGGTACATCAACAGCCCAGTTGATTAGAAACATTGTTGCAGTTAATTATACTTGTGAGTAATTAACTCTCAATTCGCTGATCAACTGTGAAATTATTTGCCAGCACAAAACGAATTAGTTATTCTCTTGATTTGCTGAACGACTCACTCGGATCTCTATTTCAATAAAGTGAGGAACTTTTTTTTTCTTAGAATCATTCGGAAATAATTTTCACAAGGTAAACAGGCGATCCATTTCAAAAAAAAAAAAAAAAAGTTCATTTCATGATTTTAAATCACAAGGAACTCGTAGGCATGGCTACAAATTGTTGCAACGACATCGGAAGCAGCATGTTAAATACACTGTAAAAAAAATGGCACGTAAATTATCGAAAAAGCGTGACAATGTTCTTATCTTATGTCCGCCATACAAATACAAGCACTATGTCTGCACTGATGACAGAACAATTTATTTTATTGTTCTTTAATGTTTGTGTATCATTTATATACCACGCACATATGACAAAGGGGCGATATGCGATGTATATTTTCGGATTCTACTGATAACCATGAATGACTATGATGCAATGTTTCAGTAGACTATTTTTGTACTTGTCACAGTGAGTAGTTTCACAGAAAAGGTGGCGTAGAAGAATATTACATGTTATTTATAAAAAATCACTAATAGGAAACAGTGTAAAACTAACATTTTCTCGCTAAAATTACCAGATTTTTATTATTGTAAATGAAAACAAAAAAATATTATAAATTGACAACAAATATATAAGCATACAAACTGAATCATTTTTTTTAACGTACGAGTTTCGTTCTTTTAAACACAGAAATATTCTTCAGTAGCCAATTGTTAACAAGCATAAAGGTTTGATGTTAAACATTTTGTTTTATTTTTTAAGGAGGTTTGTTTGCCAGAACTACTTCATGTCCATTAGTCCATGTGTGTGTGTGTGTATATATAAGTCTGGGAGACAAAACAATTTCAAGAGATGCGATCCATCAATTTTGATCAGGATGTAGAGGATCAAAAGTTATCAAACCGTAAAGTTTTATGATAGAGGTGATATTCAAACCGTAAAGTTTTATGATAGAGGTGATATTCAAACCGTAAAGTTTTATGATAGAGGTGATATTCAAACCGTAAAGTTTTATGATAGAGGTGATATTCAAACCGTAAAGTTTTATGATAGAAGTGATATTCAAACCGTAAAGTTTTATGATAGAGGTGATATTCAAACCGTAAATTTTTATGATAGAGGTGATATTCAAACCGTAAAGTTTTATGATAGAGGTGATATTCAAACCGTAAAGTTTTATGATAGAGGTGATATTCAAACCGTAAAGTTTTATGATAGAAGTGATATTCAAACCGTAAAGTTTTATGATAGAGGTGATATTCAAACCGTAAAGTTTTATGATAGAGGTGATATTCAAACCGTAAAGTTGTATGATAGAGGTGATATTCAAACCGTAAAGTTGTATGATAGAGGTGATATTCAAACCGTAAAGTTGTAAAATGTTGTATGTTAAAAAAAAAAAGTCAAACAAATGTTATTAAAGTAGAAGTATTGGTAACACTGATATATTGGTAACTATGCCATCTAGTGAGAGTTTTGAACGTGAAATTCTATAGATACGGTTTACGTCAGAATTCAGGGAAAATTGAAACTGGTCGGACCTTTTGACCAAGTGTTGTTAAAGTTATAATAATGGTGTATAATATTCATCTGTTATTAACGACTAATTATTGTGATTTCCGGAATATAACTTTGAGTTAAACATCTAAGATTGGGTGAGTTTGTTCCATGATTTTGCTACTTTGAGTTAAATATATCTTTAGAATCTGTTATAGACCGTCATTCAATTAATTTGTTAACTGTAACCTGAAGGTTAAATTGCTTAACAGTCAACTTGTAAATTCAGCTTTTGTCTTAAAATTTAATTATATATATATTTCATAATTTCGATATTTCATGAGCCAAAAATTAATATTAGAAATTGTTATAATTATTAATACTTGAAATTTCATGAATTATAGTTTGAGCTCTTGGGGTAGTTGACTACTGGAACCATAATTGAAGGTTACATTTTTTGAAAGTTGTTGTACCTATTTCTTGTTCAATTCGAAAATAATAATTATTTACATTAAATTCAGAAACTTGTTATTCAACCTAATTGATTATGGATATTTGAACACTCCTTACTATTTTTGGTACGTGGAATTGAGAAGTTGAAATTAACTAACTTGATATTGTCTATGCAGATTAATAGCGTAAATTAAAAGCTGAGTGCTTATACATGCTTATATACTTATTTAAACGATTTAATGCTGATTACTCTCTACTATAATTTTTGGGGGTGGCGTATTGTGACCCTGACCAGTGACGATGCGATATTATTGTTTCAATTCTTTATCCTTTTTATAAAACGCACGTTACACATGATTTTCCCTGAATTCTCTCCTGCCAAAAAGTTGCATTTGTTGAAAATTAAAATTTTGTCTATGGTTGTAGTTAATTATTTGATATGTTTGAAATTGTGAATGGTAGGATTATCTAAGTAGGGAGTATCAGTGTGGAACTACGACTCACCATATTAGATTTATAGGTTTTGACTGGAAATATTACTAATCAAAAGCGATTCATTTTGGCATAAGTTGTATCTTATAACTTATTATATTATCTAAATTGTAAGAATGCAGGTTAACCGAGATTATCCGATTAGGCAGCAATTGCATTTAAATTCTTTCCCAAATGGCGATGGAGGGATAGTGGAACCTTATAATCCCCTTGATTGGGATTTATCATTTCTTGAAAATAGAGGAAATGTTTCCGTAAACGCTACCTTGCATAGCACAAACCCATTTTTATCTTCAACTTCGTATCAAGAAATACGAAGAGAAAGACATTCGTCCTTGACTGATAATGCCAATAGATTACGTGTCGTTGATAACCATTTGGTTGGTCAAGGTCAGTTACCTGTGCAAACAGGTGTTCAGGGCGAATACTCAAACCCGTTCTTCGATACTCACGAAGAAAAAGAAAGCAAAGGTGCTTTTGTTCTACCAGCTGGTTGTGCTGGATTAACTTTACGTACAAGTCTTTCAAATGTGACTCAGTCAGCTGCAAATGTTAGCTTTTTAGAAGCAATAAAAAGTATTCCGCAGTGTGATGGTTCACGTTATGAAGAATTATTTAAATTTTTGAAGGCAATATATTATATTAAATCCACTGAGTTATATCCCGACGAGGCCTTATATTTTTCTGCTCTATCTCGGACTTCGGGTAAGTTGCATTCGAAGTTGATAAGCGAGTTTTCAATTACAAACGATTGGTTGGTTATTGGTGTTCATATACTTAATGACATGGTTTCGGTGCTGGGTAAACGAGAATTACGAAATAAGTTTATTGATCGGCTACAATATCCTAATGAAAGTGCTTCTGAATATATTAGGGAAATACGCCTTTGTTATGAGTTGCTGGAGGGTAAATGTGCAATGGATAATATAGCTATTCTTCGGCAAGTTTATTATGGTTTAAATCCGCAACTTAGGTACGATCTATTTCGCGATAAAGAACCGGAAAGTTGGCAAACATTATTGAGTGCAGTAAATCAATATGAACTTTACAAAAACGATTTGTTGGTTTATAAAGGACTGACATCCACTTCGAGTGTTAAAGAAAAGAGGCAGTTACAGTGCTATGTTTGTGGTGGTGCGCATTCGTATAAATATTGTAATGTAAGGCGGACAGTTGGCGTGAAAACAAACATGGGCGTGAGTGATCGGCATCGCTCCTCTACTCGTAATGTACATTCCTCAAATCAATCCCGGCCTACTAATAGTGATCTGATGTGTGAAACTGGTTCTGTTAATAGTGGTCGTGGGGAAGGAACTTCTACTATAAACTGTTCTACCAAAATAAAAACTTCAAAAAAGGGGCAATTTATGTCTGAGCATAACACGGAAAAACAACGTAATATGATATGTATGGGGCGCACGAAGGTGAAATCCCGGTGTGATTCAAGTGTTGAGGAATTTATGAAACCTTCAAGTTCTGAAATTAATAAACAGTATCCAGATACCACTTTACGTCAAAAACACATCGTTGCTGTTTTTGTTCAGGCTTTTGTTATGGGACAAAAATATTACGGTGGTTTAGATAGTTGCAGTACTATTTCAATGGTAAATAAAGAGCAATTTGAACGTTGGAACTCATGCATAACAAAACCTATAACTGTGAAAAGTGAAACTTTTACTGGTGTTGGTGTGGATAATAAAACTTTGACATTAAATTCATATGTGGTGTTACCTATAACTTTCCGTAGAAGGGTCTATAATTTGAAGTTTTTTCTTGTGCCTAATTTGAGTCCAGTTTTTATTGTGGGCATAAGGGAACTTAAGCAAATTCAGGCAAACTTGGATTTGGTTGCTAACAAACTGTGGTTGAAATTAGAAGGACAATTTGCGCCTTTAACTTATTCGCCGGTAGATTCAATGAGAGGTGGGGGGTCAGAAATTTCTCCTACTTATCCAAGGAAAGACAACGGTGATGCTGGTGATTGTTTTGGTTTTTCCAGCCAATTTCCGAAGGGGTCCTTGTCCAGATGGTTTATTGGAGAATCAACATCCAATGTGAGTGGCCCAATGAGTAGCAGAGTTGCCAACTGTACGGAAGGAAAAGTACCAAATTCTTTACTGCAGAGCGGTCTTGGGGAGAATAGCTGTACAAATCCTCTGATGGTAGATCCAGTATTATTGGAACAAGACAATACATTGCAAGGGTATGTAGATGAACTTGTTAATAATTATTCTGACGTGTTTTGTAAGAAAATAGGGAAGGTGAAAGGTGTAGAATATCAAATACGTGTTAATAATGAAACACCAATTAGGAAAAAGGCGTATCCATTAAGCAAACAAGATCAGAAGCATATGGATATTATTCTAGATGAATTGTTAAAAGAGGGCGTGATTGAAAAATCAGATAGTGAATGGTGTTTTCCAAGTTTTTTGGTTAATAATAAATCGGGGGACAAAAGATTAATAGTTAATTATCAGGATTTAAATTCCCGGTTGTATTTAAATCCTCAATACACTCCTAGGATGGAGGATATATTAGCTGAGATATCTAAAGGTAAAATAAGATCAAATCTTGATGTCCGGAGGGCGTATCTACAAATTCCACTCACTGAAAATTCTAGCAAATACACTGCTTTCATGACTCATAGGGGGCTGTTTCAGTGGCGTGTTTTGCCATTTGGTTTGGCAGCAGGTTCCCATATGTTATCAAAAATTATGACAGAAATATTGTATCCAATAAAACACCTAGGAATTGAGTGGTTCTTCGATGATATAATAATTTTTCAAGATACTATAGATGAACATAAGCGTGTATTAGAATTGGTATTGCAGAAATTCAGAGAAGCAGGGATAACGTTATCTTTAAGTAAGTCAACCTTATTTCAGACTAAGGTATCGTACCTTGGATATATTATTGACGGAAATGATTTGTATCTAGATCCCTCTAGACTTGAAATTATTAAAAATTTGCCTCCTCCCAAAAATCGAAGAGGTTTATTAGCTTTAACAGCGTTTTTACAGTATTATTCCAAATTTATTCCACATTTTCAGGAAGTTCTGGAACCCATTAACCGATTAAGGTCAGCAAAAGTTGAGTTTGTATGGGGTCCTGAGCAGCAAGCGGCACTTGATAAATTAAAAGAATTATTCGAGACTCATATTGTATTATGTTTACCTAATTTAAATGGTAAGTTTGTAATTAGTTCAGATGCATCAACAAAATCCTTAGGGGGATGTCTCGAAGAATATGATAGTAATGGGGTGTTACGGCCTATTGCTTATTTTAGTCGAAAACTCCGTCCTTATGATTTAAATAAGCCTATATATTTATTGGAATTAATGGCCTTGGTTGAATGTATGGAACGTTTTAAAACATATTTACATAATAAATTTGAGGTACGAGTTGATCACCAAGGATTAGCATATGCCATACGAAATTTAAAGAAAGTAAAGAACTATGGAAGCTTATTATATCGGCTGTTAGGGTTTGATTTTGAAGTCAAACATGTACCTAGTGTGTTAAACACGCCTTCAGATTTTATTTCCAGGGTCCATGACACGCAGATGTTCGAGTCAGTTGATTTAGAACCTACTTGGAAAGATGAGGTAACAAATATGTGTAAAATTAACTTGTGGTTAATGCCATTTGCGTCTCAGGCTGTGTTTACACACCAAAGAAGGGATGAAGAGTTGATGAAAATAATTGAACAATTAGAAAATAATGTAAACGTAGATGGATATAAATTGGTAAAAGGGATATTATGTAAAAAGACGAAAGCTATTAAAAATCCCTTTAAGATTTGTATTCCTAAGAGTTTGATAACATCTATAATTGATTATTATCATAATAATATATTACCGGGTGCTCATGCTGGAACGCAGAGAAGTATCTCTAAAATATGTGCAAGATACACGTGGAATGGAATAATTAGGGACATTAGGGATTATGTTTCAAGGTGCAAGGAATGCCAAATAAATAAAAGTACTAATAGACAGCCTATGGGACAACTCATTTCTCAATATGAGAAAATTCCGAACGCCCTATGGTATTTTGATGTATGTGGGCCACTATGTGAATCAAAATCTGGCAAATACTGTCTCATTGTTGTAGATTCTTGTACTAAATTTATGTGGTTAGAGCCTTTTAGAACTTTAAATGCTAAAACGGTACGAGATAAGCTGTATAAAATTATGTGCCGATTCGGATTTCCCCATTCGGTTTCCCATGATAATTCAAGTCTCTTTGTTTCATCTTTATTTAAAGATTTTCTGTACGGACAAGGAATTAGGGATATTTGTATATCTCCGTACCACGCTGCTTCGAACGCATCGGAGCGTTATTTGCGTGTTTTGAAGGATTGTCTGAAAATTTATTTCCGGAATAAACAAACTAAGTGGGATCAGGGTATCCATGAAATTGAATTTTCTATAAACTCAGCAGAACATACTGAATCAAAATGTTCACCAATGGAGCTAGTGTATAATTATAATGTATGTGATCCCCTAGATGTGAAATGGGAAATTGATAACTATGAAATCAGACAAAAGGACAAAAATTTATTGGTAACAGCTTTAGAGAATTTGGAAAAAGCGTGGCACCGTAAGAAGAGAGAATATGACAGGAAAAGATCTCCTGTAACATATCAAGTTAATGATAAGGTTTTAATAAAGTCCCAATTTAAATCTAGTCTAGCTGATAAGGTGACTAAATCATTATGTCCTAGGTGGCTTGGCCCATTCCAGATTTTGAGATTACTTACAAAAAATACATTACAAGTTAGATCAATTGAGAATCCTAATGATGTAAGAAAAGTACATGTTTCAATGACAAAAATTTATCGTGAACCTAGATTATCTGTTAATAATTAAGATCAAACCAACTGTAATTTCGTTTCTTGGATCAACTGTTTCTAGTCAGAATCTTAAATTAAGTAAATTAAATTAAATATAGAATTATACAAATAAACAACTTGGTCAGCATATATTTTAAATATTGTATGTATGTGATGTTAACATATTTTTGTATTCCAGGCCTGGAATGAATGTCGTGTGACTGTCCTTTTCACTTTGTACTTCGTGTATTCAATTTGGATTGTAACCTGTTTGCTGTACGCAAGTTTTGTTATCCTGTAAATTATTCATTTTGATGTTCTGAAACTACCCGAGCTAATGTAATGTAAGTTAATTTTTTCATTTTTATTATAAAATTCTGTTATTACTTCAGGAAATTTATAATTATATTGAAGGTCTCCTATTAATGGAAATTATTTAAAATTGGAAATATAATATTGTGGAAATCAGTGTTTCGATCTTATTGGAATTGTTATTATAAATTATTTTCGATTATTTACTCATGACCTTATATTACTAATACGGGGATATGCTAGGTCGGGCGAGTCAGATGGATGCATGCTAATTAAATGAGATTTTGGGGGAAAATATTTTTTTTTTTTTTTGCTTTTAGTTTTTACTTTTATTTGGTGGTGCATG
The DNA here is from genome assembly GCF_964235325.1 of Thermobia domestica. Classification (NCBI taxonomy): domain Eukaryota; kingdom Metazoa; phylum Arthropoda; class Insecta; order Zygentoma; family Lepismatidae; genus Thermobia; species Thermobia domestica. The sequence goes on along the minus strand of NC_137468.1, from coordinate 79,930,034 downwards.
AGAGAATGAGTCTGGTATTAGTAGTTGGTGGTGGAGTAGGTGTTGATATTCTAACCAAATTGACACAAGACTGCTATAATCAAAATAATTTATAAAATAAAAGTACCACTTTTATTTTATGGGGGCCTCTCGATGTTGTTGTATGTTAAAAAAAAAAAGTCAAACAAATGTTATTAAAGTAGAAGTATTGGTAACACTGATATATTGGTAACTATGCCATCTAGTGAGAGTTTTGAACGTGAAATTCTATAGATACGGTTTACGTCAGAATTCAGGGAAAATTGAAACTGGTCGGACCTTTTGACCAAGTGTTGTTAAAGTTATAATAATGGTGTATAATATTCATCTGTTATTAACGACTAATTATTGTGATTTCCGGAATATAACTTTGAGTTAAACATCTAAGATTGGGTGAGTTTGTTCCATGATTTTGCTACTTTGAGTTAAATATATCTTTAGAATCTGTTATAGACCGTCATTCAATTAATTTGTTAACTGTAACCTGAAGGTTAAATTGCTTAACAGTCAACTTGTAAATTCAGCTTTTGTCTTAAAATTTAATTATATATATATTTCATAATTTCGATATTTCATGAGCCAAAAATTAATATTAGAAATTGTTATAATTATTAATACTTGAAATTTCATGAATTATAGTTTGAGCTCTTGGGGTAGTTGACTACTGGAACCATAATTGAAGGTTACATTTTTTGAAAGTTGTTGTACCTATTTCTTGTTCAATTCGAAAATAATAATTATTTACATTAAATTCAGAAACTTGTTATTCAACCTAATTGATTATGGATATTTGAACACTCCTTACTATTTTTGGTACGTGGAATTGAGAAGTTGAAATTAACTAACTTGATATTGTCTATGCAGATTAATAGCGTAAATTAAAAGCTGAGTGCTTATACATGCTTATATACTTATTTAAACGATTTAATGCTGATTACTCTCTACTATAATTTTTGGGGGTGGCGTATTGTGACCCTGACCAGTGACGATGCGATATTATTGTTTCAATTCTTTATCCTTTTTATAAAACGCACGTTACAAAAACCAATCACCTCTGTTTTTAACGTTAATCAATATAGTGGTAAAACGGTAATAATAGATAGCGAGAATCGATTATCCTGCAATCGGTTATACGTACCAAGTTTCCTTTCCATCCTCAACTCTTTACTAAATGCAAGACTAACAAGAATTGTACTACAACTTCCGGTTTTAATATTGAACTACATAGAGTAAATACGATAAGAGACAGTGAGAATCATTTTTAAAAGTCGATTTAACGTTCTAAGAATAGGTACCTCCTCTCTTAACCCTCTACTCAAACCAGACACTGCTGGCTTTAACGTTGATCGCTATAAAGTAAAAAATGGTAACACATAGAGAGAAGAGATTTTCTGCAATCAATTAAGCATCCTAACAATATATTCCATATCCACTATAATCTCTCTACTAAAACCGCAAATTCCAGAAATTTACTATCACTTCCGTTTCGATATTAATTGAGAAAATGTCTAGACTGCGCAGGAGAAACAGTATGTCAGAAATTAGCTAAAATGAGATAAGTCAAAATTAGAGATCTACGTGTCATGTTCCACCTCTCGTTTACTTGATATAAGTCAATTCTAAACATGAGTTGAATAATCGTGTCTTGTACTGTGGTATGTCTTTTCACGCCATCCAAATTTACGTTTATTTTAGAGTTCCAAGCTCGAATAGTTGGAGAATTTTTGCGAGAAAACACGGATTTTTTTGTTAGTCTCGTGCTTGTTAAGCTATGAGCGCAACGTTGATATACACTTTCTTATTTATATATTATACTAGGCATGTAACAACACATAAAATATAAGTGATTCATACTAATGCTTGGTAAAATTTAAAAAAAATCGCCTCATGAAATCCTGTATTTTTTGTCTTATAATGTTTCTCCCGCGCAGTCTAGATATATTTATGATATGTGGCCATTTTGTAAATACGAAAATTAATAAAACATACTCCCTAATTTCACAATCTAGCATATAATTTAACGGTGTTTTTGAAATGAAATGAAATATTTCAGTTCAACGTCCCATGATTATGTCCTTTAAGCTAAAGCAGACGATGATTAAGGCAAGTGAATGACGATGGAAGAATTGGTGGAATGAGAAAGTGGGAGGAAATGAGAGTACCCCGAGAAAACTCAAGGAGACGATGTTCTTCACAACAAACTTACTTGGTCAGGGATCGAACCAGGAACTTCACACAACTTAGGTGAGCCACTGTGTTCCCTTAAGGTGATTTTGAATAGTAAATTCTTAACTATGGGAATTAAGAAAATCTTCAAAAACTACTGCTCGAAAAAAACAATGAATATCAACACAGATACCCTAAAGTTTTGATTGGATATTCAAGAATGCCAAGGTCGTAAAAGCAACATTTTTCTCCCAGGAGGAATAAAACTTTTGACTTCATTAATACGTATAATATTGTAGATGAGTTGGTTGATTTGGGGATTAGCATCCCTCTCAGCAACGAGGCTATACGAGACATGAACTTACAGCTTAACGTGGGTTCTGAACCTCATTTACTTCCGCAGGGAATCGAATCCGAGCCGCCCATACCGAAGACACAAGTACACGAACCATATAGCCACAAGGAAGTTTGTAAATATTGTAGAGTAGGAAAGAGCAAGAAAGTATCTTTGTACAATATATATATACAGTCTAATATGAAGCAGAAAATTGCAGTCAATTGATTAATTGATTGTAAATTGATGATCGTATTCAGCGCTGAGGCTACATGCGACAGTACCTACAGTTTAAAGTAACTTCCTAATTATACTCGGCTTTGTATCCGATTTAAACAACCCCCCCCCCAGATATCGGACCCGAGATGATGCACCCATAACCTACACTCATTAACCATGAAAAAGCATAATAGCTGGAATATAAAGCTTGAGGAACAGGATAGCATTTATTTTCATTCAGTACTTTGTAAATAATTTTTAGATCAAAAGATCTAATAATATTTCAATCAAAAATGTTCTTGTAGGCCTTATATTTGAAGAGCTACATATAGTGTAGCAAAATCCAACTATCACTTAACTCAGTATGATTTGCATATTCCGTAGAAAATACAAAAACTGGATTTAGGACCGTTAAAAAATTTTGTAGCCCTTGATCCAAAAGCTAATTATTGGACAAAATCGTAATCTTTTGATGCATTTTTTTTTATCATTACTAAAATTCTTGTTATTCAATATTTGCAGTCGGATTTAGATATTTTTCCATTCAAATGTGTACCCCTAGATTTTAAACTATTCAATTTTGTTTTCTTCGCTTACTCCTAACGATTCTTCTCCATTCAAGCACGTATCCCCAGATTTAAGCTATCCTTAATTCAAATTATAGATAGCTATATCAAAATAATTATATAATTCATTTCCCATTATTTCCCATTATAGTTCCCCTTATTTTTCCCATTACTGTATATTTCCCATTTTCCATTATTCTAATTGTTTCTAAAAATAAATTATAAAGTTCATTTCGCATTAAACAACCAAACTTTACTATCAACAGAAGAATCTTGATATAAATTTAATAGAACTATGTTGCACTTACCATGGAATAAATGTTGTATTATGAACTCAAGTGTTTCTGATCTATTAATGAGATTATGGATCAGCTAAGAAGTTGCATTTCTCTGGTGACAAGTATACCTTAGGTTGAAAAGTAGTGCGATAAAGCATTAGGGAAAATATTATACTTTTATCAATGTGATCCGTTTTATACATACGAAATTATATATACAAATGTATCATTGACTTTTCTAAACTAAGGGAAGGAGTTAAATATCTCCCATTAATAATACTTGTGACTGTTCTTGGTTGTGCCATCAACATTATTCACGTGAGAATTTTCAATTATATCCCAGCTACACTTGTAAACCACAATTATGGAGGAAATAAATATTACGGTTGTCATCAGATATTTGACAAATTGAAGTCTTTAGATTCAGTATATTGACCTTGAGCTTTAGAATCTCAGCTTTAAGAAGAAAAGAGTCCATTCTGACGTGATAAAGGTTAGCTGAACAATTAATGTTCTTGCCACTTAATCAGAAGATTCGATTTTGTATCCTGTTACTATTCATCATGATTTTTTAATTTTAAAAAATCAGAATCACGTGGCCATGACGGTACAATCTCTTGAAATATTTACGACAAACGATATTACCAACAATTTCTTATCTTTTAGCTGTTAAAATTTCAACGGATATGTGGACTATAGACCGTGTCTTGAACCTAGTAATAAATAAATAACATTTGTATTTTTTTTTTGTAAGAAATTGAATACTGTAATAGTTGGTGATCTGGATTTGATACTTTGAACTTGTTATCAATAAAATGGGATGGGATGGGACTATGGTATAGTTTATCTCTGATAGGTCTCTAGTTCGATCAGAGATCACACGATCTTGTTCGAAAATCATCGAAATGTTGTTTCTTAACGCTGTTTCTCCTACTTTCGCATACCACTATTTATACCATAATTAATCATTTATTTCCTTTAATCTACATAGCATATCAGTTTGACTTAAATAATTTTGCTAAATTTCTTTTTCATGATTTGTCACCATCTTTTAAAAGATAAAATCATCTGTAAGTCCAACTCTATAAGTACATCTATAAGCACGTCAATTAATATTGTTAATGAGGAGTCCATTTTTAACTAGGAAAGTTAAAGAAATAGACTTAAATCTCTTTGTACACCGGTTACTAGTGTTAGCGACATTATTCTTGAACTCGCTAACTACGGCTTAAATAACAATGTAATCAAGCCAGATGTTCCGAAATCATGGCTACATTTAAGTGTGGAATCTAAACCAATCTAATGTGTAAGTTATTCCACCGGGAATCGAACCCCGGTCTCAGTGTACGAGCGCTAGCCACTAGACCAGCGGGAAGGGTTCCTAACAAGAAGATAGGGTTTGAGTTAATTTAGAAATTATCTTAAGTCTATCTAGTAAATTACGTCCAGGAAAATATGGTGAATAAGAAACAAGGACACTGGCTTCTTATCGATTTCCAAGTAGCAAATAAAGCAATAACAAAGTGACACACTGGTCGCAAAAATTACGGTATGTAATTCCCCAAACAAACGCATTAAGCTTTTAAAGAATTACAACTATAAGTATTTTCCGCAAAATGTCAGCAAAACTACTGAGTATTGTTTGGGGTAAAGAAAAGTGAAACTCCAATATAATGGATTATAAGTAAGCAATCAATTATTAAAAAAATAAAAGACTTTCATCAATCAATCTTCTGACATTCAGCGGGCGTTATACGTGTGTGATACTTTGATTGTGTGAGTGAAAAGTTGTGAAGGAGTTCTACTTCTAATTTCAAGGCAAGAGCATGGTGATGGTGCATTTCTACATTCCACAACGTCAATTTGACTAAACTACTATTTTAGAAGAAAGAGTAATATAATCTTTTACCTGGAAAGCCGGAGTTTACCCAGAAGGCCATTGGCAATAGAGGTAGTAAGTGACGGTCGCGGGGTGGGTTCTGTATAATAGGTGGGAGGGGGTGTTTGAAAGGTGACGTCACCACGAAGTGGGGTAAGAACAGGAAGCTCCCTGAGTTCTGGGTTGGACCTGCGACTGTCCGGAGTCGGCGGACTCCGATGATCCTCAGTGGTTACTTGAATCCGGGGCAGGTCATAATGTGAAGTGCAGCGTCTTCCAAGAAGCATGGTCACGTGACCCTTGACTTATCAACCATGGCGCTCGGCCGGAGAATTTCCCTTGGCCGGTGAAGCACCATGAGGATTGTCTAGATTTTCCTCCGACGATATACGTCTCACTTCCAATGCGGTTGCACTTAGACTGCTGCCTTGAACATAGGACCCCAAGATCTGGCAACGTTGATAGCGCCACTAAGACGCTCCGGTAGTTTTTTATCCTCTGCTGTTCTTTTTCTTTATTCTACCTGACAAGGAAAGCACGTGGTAGTATTGGTAGTAGTAGAAAGGAAAGAAAAAATGACAATAGCTCTTCAAGAACCAGCTAGACTTAACTTTTAAGGCTTCATGTTCGGTTTTTCTTTCTTTTTTTATCTTTTTGCTGATGTACTAACTTCTAACAATCACAAGTACAGAAGATAGTATCATTTTTTAAACACCTTTACTCGCAATTAAACAAGTACGTTTAGTAGCTACAAGAACTTCAGAAGAAGAAGATTACGAGTACCTTCGTAAGAAAACTTTGAACAACTCAGAAACGTAGTAAACTACAATAAATAACTCAATTTGTAAAGTTTCCTTTTAGTAGATTCAAAGAAAAAAGGAAGACATTTTTTTTGACACTAGAATGATCTATGATCCAGGAACATTATTATATAAGAGTGAAACTAATTATTAACTTTTAAGGTATATCATGAATTATGGAGCCTCACGCTGGGCGCCAAATATTCGAATATATTTTATAAGTTTTTAAAACAATCAAATCAACATATGTCTATTCTGTACTGATATGTAGTTTAGCTATAGCCGTAAATGTTATAATTACAATATAATTTCTTAAGATTTTGTTGTAATTAATGTAAGAAAATATATTTTTCAGTTTCTTCACACAACACTCAATATATTGCAATTGAGGCACATTTTCATGAGCTTTATAGTTAAAATGACAACTATTTTCTCATAGTAACACAACAAACTCTTGTTCCTTGTTTGTTTTAATGGTACCCGGAAGACTATATTTGATTATTCTATAAATTATGGGTATAGTTTTTAATGACGCGAATTATGGTGTTTAACTTGTTGCAAAAATACGTGTTCTCATTGCGACATTCAAGTGGAAATAATGTACAAATGATGAACGAACTATCATAGCAAAAACACCACATACGTAGTCAGATGATAACACTATTTCATATGTATAAACACAGGTACGTTAGAATACACATGTATTTTGAACCAGAAACGGAAAACAGTTGTGTTATGATCGAGGCCATGTTTTATCACTTCACTTCTGTCTAGCACTGAATTTCTGGATTCAGTTTCTGTTGTGTCTAAAGAAGGATTAGGTAGGTAGCTAGTTTTTTGTGCACAGTACGTCAATCAGGTACTGGTCTCATTCCGCGCATTAACACACAAAATGCACCTGTGTAGCGGGTCTCTATCATCGTTTCGTTTCCCGCTTTTTCGCAGTCACTATTCTCCTACAACGTGGAAAGAACCACTGACTCCAGCGAATCGGGCAGCAGAATTTGTGGTGGTTAACTCGGCGCTCGCGCGGTGTTCTCTACACACTAATAGAAGCAGCACAAGGACGAAACGGTGAGTGAGAAAACGAGTTTATGAAACTTTAAAAAAACATAAACGACCATCAAACTTTCTTTCTTTCTCTCTCTCTCTCTTCCTTGTCAAATCTGACAAGTTATCACACCCTGCATAACCAACCACTCACACGCAAGGCAAAGTAAAAGGTGAGCTCTAGCTTACATTATAGCCCGGCAGGCATAAATTAGAAAGTGAGGAAACAGAGATATTTTAAAAAAATACAACCATAAAGATTCATGACTTAACAAAGGAACTTCATGCTTGTATTATTTAAAAGCAGAAATTAGACACGAAATAATATAGTTTTACTTTCCTTTTTGCTCCGTGAAAATTCTGTCTTTCCTTATTTAGCTTTGTAAACATTTATAAGTTCTTTTACAAGGCAATTTTCAGAGAGAAAATGTCATTACTGATGTGTATGAAAAATTTAGAAGGAAAAACTTCATTTTTCGTATTTCGTACTTCGCATTTTAAAATTATTATTCTTTATCCTAAGATGAAGTTCTCATTTTGAGTTCATAATTATGTCTTAACCCATGATTTGTATGCACTGTAATATTAATTTTCACGGCATTTGATTTACGAAAACTCCTTTATATATATATATATATATATATATATATATATATATATATATATATATATATATATATATATATATATATAAAGAATACCGGTTCTTCGCACGAGGTAATGGAGGCTGAGTTTGGATTTAAAAGTCATCAGAAGTAATAGTGTTCATCTCAACGCCTCCGAAAACTATGGATTCAACACTGATATTGGTCATTTTCGATCACATTTATATATCTCCCCTTCCCAAGTTGCGGGGTTGAATTTGGATTTAGATGGAAGTGTCACTGTCAATCTCACCGACCCAGAAAACTATAGATTCGATATTAATATCGATCATTTTCGATCATTTTTAAATATATCCCCCTCCCCTTAAGTTATACCTTCAAAGTGATATGATAGAAACCATTCCAGGTCCAAACCTCTGAAAGTGTACTTGAGATCGGTCGGCTGGTTCAAGAAATTAGGAGTCACAAACATAGTCACTTTCAATTTTATTTTATATATATAGGAACATGTCCCCTTTTCGGACCTTTATCCGCTTACCATATATGGCACATCCCCTTTTTTGACTTTAGCTTTTCTGTGATTTATCAAAGGTACCAAGTGACTGTTTTGTCTGCTGTGTGAGATATTGACGTGTATGAATAAGAAATTTTGGTGTCATCTGGTAGTTCTTTGTGAGTTGTAAGTGTGTCATATATGGCACTTACTTATTTCTCGTCGGAATTAAGTGAAAAATCTAAAATTCAAGTTTTAATTCATTTTTCAAGTTCCCATATGAGGATTTCCAATACTGATTTTTTTTCGCTAAAAGAAAAAAAAAATCATGCAGAAAGGGGTTAAAATATTCCAGGCAGGTTTGAGGGAAATTTGATATATAGGTACAGGTACAGATATATAGGAAATTCAGGTACAGAAAACTGTTTCAATTTCTAAATTTGTAATAATATTATTGAAATGCAACTTATAATTTCCAAGAAAATATAACACATCCAGCTGTAAGCGTGGGTCCTGGGTATCGATTTCTAGTGAAAGAACCTTGCAATTTCAACGTACATTACTTTGGTTCGGATTCTATCTCAAACTGTGGATCATGCACCCTGGATGCTGAAGTGGGATAGTAACTCAAATTAAATAGTTTGTTGTTTATAACTATATTTTCGTACAAGAGGCGTATTTCATTGAATTCAAAATGGCGGATTTCAAGATGGCAGCCATGGACATTACATGTCTTAAAAGTACAGCTAACCTACAGCGATACTTTTGCAATACTTTTAAAATCTTGCCTTTTATTTGGGTGTTTCTACGGTTTTGGACCACTTTATATATTATATATTGTTAATACAATATACGCAATAGTATAGTATAGTAATAGATTAACGAAAATTATAGTAATATACTAACGAAAAACATGAAACTCTTCTTTTTTTATATCACTGGCGAACCTTGCCTTCCACCCGCCCCCCCCCTTTAAAGCAAAATCTGAAATGACGCTCTTGTTTCTCGCTATGTCAATAACAGAATTGTCAGCTAATATAATCTTTTTGTGAAATCCAAAAGCGTTTTCGTATTTGGAGTCTTTCACATGGTAATACTACTCTTAAGTCGTAGAATTGATTTCAAAATACCGCATCATACTACGTAACTACCTATTGCCGTCTATGTTGTATGGCATATAACGTTGAAATCAGAAATTTATTTATTTCTGACATTTCTTAGATGAAGTCAATTTGTTGCTCGAGGCAAAAGCAGTTTTTGTAGTTTATATATATATAATGCTTTTGTGCGGTCAACGTTGAAACAGGAAATGGGTAATTTCTAGAATATTCAATTTTGAAAAGTAGCTTAATAGATGAGAGAGCTTATTCTTGCGTCACTGAATTTTAAAATACTTTTCGATATCTCTTACAGTTCTTGCTCTAATAGCTGTCGACAGACAGACGGACGGATATAATTGTTCTTTAAGACTACCGACATTTGTGCATTGCGGGCGGCATGGTGGCTCAGTGCTAGAGCGCTTACCTCTGAGGTGTAGGGTTGCTGGTTCGATCCCCGACTAAGTAAGCTTGTGGTAGACAACATCGTGTTCGTGGCTTTTCTCGGGGTACTCCCGTTTCCTCCCACTTTCTCATTCCAGCGATTCTTTCATTATTATTCACTTTCCTTAATAATCCGTCTCCCTTAGTCACAAGGGCATAAACGTCGGAAGTTAAACTGAAATATTTCATTTAATTTACTTATGCATAGAATAGTTTGGGTGTCTAAAAACCAGTAACAGATAGGGAGAAAAACTGTTTTCTGCAATCCATTATAGTGTTTCAAGAATATATTGTATCTCCACTCTAATTTCTCTCTACTAAAACTGGAAGCTATAGAAATCTACTGTACAACCACTTCCCACTTCAGTATTAATTGAAAAGATATTACGCTATACAAACTCTTTCACAAGGTATGCACGTGACCCTGCTTCTTTATGAAAAATAACTTAATTTACCTATTAATCGTGTTCGATACCTACGAAATGTTTGTATTTTTTTACCTCATTGATTTATGTGTATTTGTTTCCTTTGAAAGGATATATATATATATAATATATATATATATAGTATAATATATATAATATATATATATACATGAATTTATGTATGTGTGTGTGCGTGTTTTCTTTGAGAGGAAATGGATATTTATTTATGTGATTCTCATATTCCTTTTCTTCAAGCGTTGTTAAATATGCATTACTTACTCAAAAATTAATTAACATTAATTTCATATAAACTTTAATATTTCTTAAAATATTAAATCTTAGAATTACGGAGTATAACGGAATTTAATTTTCCCGGCGTAACGGATATTTAAATGGATTTAAAGTAAAAATTAGTTAAATTTAAACCAATAAAATTCCAGTTCATTAAAAGGGAGCACGGTGGGTCAGTGGTAGAGCGCTCAGCTCCGGTGTGTGAGGTCCCTGGTTCGATCCCAAGTAAGTTTGTGCTGGAAAATATCGAGTCCCTAGGTTTCCTCGGCGTACTCCTGTTTCCTCCCACTTTCTTATTCTATCAATTATTTCATCATAATTCACGTGGTTTAATTATCGTCTCTCTTACCCTAAATGGTATAAACGTGGAATGTTAAACTGGAAAAATTTCATTTAATTTTTTCCCAGCTCATTAAAGAAAGAAAAAAAAAACAAATAGCTCCCCATTTAGCTCAACATGCTAGAAAGCAAAAATAGCTCAGGCATATAACACAGTAATAATTTAGAAGCAGGGCCGGATTTAGGGGTGTGCACCGGAGCACATACACCCCCCTTCACTGTAAATATACAGTATCTAAAATGAGAACCTAGCAGTGAGAAAAGCAATATTTTCCGAAAGTTTTTGCTGTCATGTATGCGTTTGAGGCTTAAAAGAAAGCTTAGTTTTGCAAAAGCAATAGTTTAAGTCGATTTTCTGACGGAAAAGGATTCATCGAACAAAATAATATTCCTCCTTCACACCACAGATGCCTAAAGGCATTTAAAAACTTCTGAAGGTTGAAGGAAAAGGATTCACTGAACAAAATAATATTCCTCATTCACACCACAGATGCCTAAAGGCATTTAAAAACTTCTGAAGGTTGAAGGAAAAGGATTCACTGAACAAAATAATATTCCTCATTCACACCACAGATGCCTAAAGGCATTTAAAAACTTCTGAAGGTTGAAGGAAAAGGATTCACTGAACAAAATAATATTCCTCATTCACACCACAGATGCCTAAAGGCATTTAAAAACTTAAACATTTAAATCAAATGTAGTTGTAGTTATTGGTGCACCCTCCTTTCAAGAAATCCTAGATCCGGCCCGGTTGGGAAGTGATAAGAAAAATTACAAATTTACGATTGAAAATAATAATTTGACAATTCCATCTCGTTCCGTAAGAGTTTATTTAATTGCTTGAAAGTTCAAGTAGGCTATTGTTAATAAAATTAAAGTTAGGAGTGAAAAAAATGCACGTATATTTATTTTCTTTGATTCCAGAGTAATTTGTTTTATAGATATTTAACTTTTTTCACCTGTAGTTGGTAGCTATTTTTTTTTAAAAAAATCTGTTTAATAAACTAAATATTTACTCTGATTTCTTTAAATGATAAGGAAATAATGGAATATAATTACAGTGCTTTATCTACTTTTACGATACTTTGGTACTTTGGTATATTATCCTTCTATTAAAAGCATTACTTAGCTGTTGATGTAAAATCTGACTTGTTGAAATAAAGTAGTATGTTTACTGCCACTGAAAATAAAATATAGATCATTTAAATGTTAAATATCTATATAGTATGTATAAGAGAATAAGCTTGAATCCTGCATTTCTATTATTCATACTACGTAATCTACCTTTTGAACGGGATCCCACGGTGCGTGTATATAAAGGTTCAGATTCATACAGATTATCGAATTTGAATACTATAATTTACCAATTAACTTACACACTACCACTGCAGTACACATTACAAGTTATTTTTTTTAAAGTGAGATGAAATTACTTTTTTTTTTTTTTTGCTTGACCAACTTCAAGTCCAACACAGCACAAGAGCATACTAGTCATGTGCTTAAAAGGTGTTTTTTTTTTCAGGAGCATGATTACCTAAATATACATAGCACGTTGCATATAAAAAACATGCTATTCCCACTCTTAAATTAGATCTAGGCATATTTCTGTAACTAGCATTTGCCATGTATGTTCCTGAACCTAAAATAAACATACACCAAGCTTCATTAAAAATCGCAACATTTTCACGGAATTTATCGTGGAACAGATGAAGAGTCACATAAATAGGAACACATGTTGTGTCTAATGATAGAATCTCATTTTAACTATGATATAGGAGAGACACATAACCACAACGAAACTTTTACATACACCATATATATTTTATATTAATTCAACACTGTATAGGTGTATTTAGTACCCTTGTTCATGATGATTTATCTTTTATTTAAATATTAACTAAAAACGATACACTAAATGAAAGTATCAAATTTTTGAGATATATTCTATGTTAAAAAATATTAGATGTTATTGTACGGTACATTTAAACTGAATATAGATTTACTACGAGAAGATGTACTGAGTTTCGCGCTAAAAGCGGGTAATTCGAGACAGAGAAAGCTTCAGAAATAGTTTTATACATATGAGTACAAATTACGACAAAAGAAAACCAGTTGAGAATACTCCAAGTGCATTACCAGAACGAATTTAAAAAGAATTACTTTTTCTTATTAACTTCTACAGGCTTTATATCAATTGTTCTATGTACTTTATTATTATACTCATTAAAGAATTCTTGTAATATATCTATCCATTTAAAATTTCTTTGAGTACTACATTTTTTCCACATGTTTTGTTTAAGAGTTCTGTTTAATCGTTCTACGATATGTTGTTTTACTAAGAGACATACTCAAAATAAAAAAAAAAAAAAAAAAAAAATTCGCAAAACATAATCTCTCTATGATTTACGGTTCCCGAGATATGTCTCCTTAAATTTCCCGAAACTGGAACTTTTTTGGTCAATATCTGGAGAACGGTAAGAGTGACGTGAAAAATGCCATCACTCCTTTCAGATAGATTTTTATGCTCTATCAAATGGAGGGCTCAAAATTGAAAAAATCGCAAATAACACACACACACACACACACACACACACACACAGAGAGAGAGAGAGAGAGAGAGAGAAACATTAGTAACGAACTTTCTTTTTAGAAACTAAATTAATATTTAAAAGAACTCATTCTACCCATTCAGTGGCCTGTACAGTGCTTATTCGAAAGAATCAAGCATTTTTTCTTCGTTTCAAAGATAATTCTGATTTTAAACTTCTTTCTGAATCAAAGATAATTCTGATTTTAAACTTCTTTCTGAATCAAAGATAATTCTGATTTTAAACTTCTTTCTGAATACAAGATCTGAATCAAAGATAAATCTGATTTTAAACTTCTTTCTGAATCAAAGATAAATCTGATTTTAAACTTCTTTCAGAATTAAAGATAAGTTTGATTTTAAACTTTTTTCTGAAGTAAAGATAAGTCTGATTTTAAAATTCTTTCTGAATGAAAGATATATCTGACTTTAAACTTCTTACTGAATCAAAGATAAGTCTGATTTTAAACTTATTTCTAAATCAGTCACAGGAACATGCAGCGCAGAAATTAACGTAACAGAATTTTCCTCGAAACGAATAATAGAAGACGGAAAATGCAAGAAGCTCATCAAAAACCATGCCATATGATGGTTGGATGTACAGCAGATGCGTAATTGAATTCAGTTGAGAGAGAGAAAGAGAAAGGAAAATATGATAGTGTAGTCACTCGCATGATATGAGATCAATATAATGAGAGTAACTCTGTATGTATATGCAATATAAGTGAGTTTGAGTGTATATGTAAGAGGTAAAGAGGGAGAGAGGAATGAACCTACGTCACAACTTCAGCGATAAAACATTTGGGCGTCACAACTGGCCCGTATTTCAAAATAAATGGGCATACTTCATCCATCTGGTTGAGAGAAAAATGCATTTCTATTCGGGTCATAAAAGAACTTCCTCTCTCTTTTTTCCTAAAAGGAAAAAAAAAGTCTAAAGTGTAATTCATAGAGTTACTCATATATGCGTCTGCACAAAGTACTACTGTAGATTTAGTTCGGAGATTCTAAACCTTAGAAATGGACGCTTTTTCTTGTAAACAGAAAGAAATTCAGAACGTTTGTTAAAGTAATAATGCACAAAAAATATAAATAAATGGAGATTTCGTTCAAATGCATTCTCAGAAATGTGTGAAAAAGCCTAAACGGAAGAGATAATTGTGTTTAAATAAATGTAGCAGACATCCTCGTTTTGTGCTTTACTCTTGAATTTAAAAAAAAAAAAAACGGATGAAAGGATTTGTTTATAACAGAAGATTTTGAGTAAATTAAGACAGTGTTGCTTTCTTTAATTTCTGTCTTCGAACTGGCCCTCAAATATGTTTCTTATTTTATTCTCAGTGCGTTACAAATTGATTGCTTCTGCTTTAAACGATTATTCGTGCGAATAACTATGCACCTACCTGTGCTAGGTGTTCACTAGAAGTTAGTAGTTTTATCTCTGTTACACTACTAAGTGCGTATATGCTATGTCTTGTGTACGTACGTTTATGCAAACGTTTTCATGTTGTATATATGTGGATGCATTAGTTACATGTTTGCTGTCTACATGCATTAGTTTATTAAACATCATCTTTCCATTGTGAATTAATAGAGTTTACTTGTAAACAGCCCGTAGATAGAGGGGCTCAGTACCTCTTACAACTACTTCCAGCTCCCCTGAAACGTTCAGTTGTTTGTTAGTTTGTATGAATGTAAAGTCAATTCAATTCAACACCCTCCTTCCCAGAAAAATTATCTCGTAATGTTCTGTCTACGGGTCTAGCTCTAAATATTCCAAAGCATAGCTCCCATCTGTGGCTTCCTCTAATTTAGAAAGCATAGGTAAATGCGTGTTGTTTCAATTATTTTGAACTCTGTATCAGTTAACATGAAATGAAATCTTTAAGTTTTACGTTATCAGTTATCATATTAGGGAGTCTATCTAAATAGCAATGTTCCTTTCAACTTGCATTCAGAGAGTAAATTTAATTCTCCGACCAGAGGAGTCAGATAAGAATTTAATTTAGGGTTACCATATTTCTAAAATGAATATCCGGGACTATACTAAATTACGAGAATCTTTGAAATGATTAAAATGAAGAGAAGTGTTGTATACTAATATACTACCTTCCATTAAATAGAACTGCTCAAGTATTACGTAATCATATTTTTAGTCCCTTCAGTAGATCCCCTCCTCCCTAGTTAAGTAAACGAAAGCAGATGATTTACCCCCCCCCCTAATAAGTAAAAATTTTTGTCTTTTTTAAATTTCTCAGGATCGATTATGTTTAATGGCTTTCAGAGTCTGTTTTAGCTCACGAGGTATGATGTTTCCTTTTACACGTTTTGTCTGTTCGTGTTGTATCTATTTTTTAAAGAACGATTAATTCATTGACACTATGTTCTGGCGGCATTTGTTACCTTCAAGGAATTTCTTTCGTTGGATATTTACTTTATTTTTACT
This sequence comes from Thermobia domestica, assembly GCF_964235325.1. Lineage (NCBI taxonomy): Eukaryota > Metazoa > Arthropoda > Insecta > Zygentoma > Lepismatidae > Thermobia > Thermobia domestica. The sequence continues at coordinate 79,913,997 of NC_137468.1, read as the reverse complement.
TAGAGACTAATCATATACCTAATCCTGTAAAAGAAAAACAAACTATAATATTCTCTTCCATTCTTCTTAGCTGAAATCCGGACATGTAAGTGTCCCGAGAAATATATTCTGGACGCCGGGACACAAATTTCGATTCCGTAAAGGTACCGGGTTTTCCGGCACGAATGGCAACCGTAATTTAATCCCGCTATAGAATCAAAACATATACTAGCTACCAGGTGCAATATTTTGGGCTAGCTGCGAAGTCGTAACAATTTAACACAATATAGACTATACTAATCGTTCCTCACAAGACTTCGACTCGTGTCAATTGCCTGCACACTAGCGACATCTCTTGATGTCAGGTAGCAAACAGCGGATCTAGCTACATTTATTAGTGAACTATTGAAAACTAGCGTAACTGACAAACTTCCTCCTATTGAGAATTATAAGGATTAACATCACACTAAATATTTGAGTCCATGTTTTGTGTCCAACACACTAAATATTATGTAACACTCAACTTCCAAATGCTTCGCAGTTTCCATATTATACTGATATAATTTATCTTTATTATAAAGAATGTGGGGCCAATTGATAAAATGCTTTTACTACGTTACTTTTCATAGCGTAACAACGCTCTAACACTTTCTAGAATTCTCTTGATTTCACGCACTTACATGCCATAAAAAACACTTCTCACTGCCTACTTTTCAATTTCTCTAGCATCAATAGTCTACAATTTCATGATAATGAACAAAGTTGATTTGTTGATACATGAGGTATATACTTATTTACCTCCTTCATAAATAAGTTTTCTTAAACATAACACTCTTTCTTTCTGATTTAACAGATTTTTTATATGTAAATATCCCCAAAAGTAACCCCCACATTCTGAAGCTACACCAAATGTTTTATTTAGTATCAGTAATAGCAAAACAAAAAACACTAGAACATAAATAAGTACTCTGTCTCATAACATAACTTATTGTTATGGAATAAAGCTTCTCTGCTTCCTACGTCAATAATAAAGTCGAATGGATTTCTCACTGGTAGGATAAAACGTGCAAACGTTGCCACTTCTCTGATAGCTGATGGAATGGCTTTTCAGTAGTTGGTGCGAGAAATTTATCCTTCAGATTTTGATGCACGTTGGCTCAAATAACCAAACGTGCTTTGTCATTTTAAGAAATTCATAAATAATTTGATGAATGATATTCCTATTCTATATGAAGCTGGAAACAATTGCAAATCTACACGAAGATTTTCATAATCTATTTCTAGGGAAGCAGAGAAAATGACAACCACATAAGTACAATCACTGATCACGTTACTCTGTGAGTACAATACTTTCGAACTTGACTATTCAGTTGGAGTATGATTAATTCAAAATCGTAGGTAAACTTTTGCAATATGCACATCGCACGGAACTCACCCAGCGCAATAATAATCGTTCATTTAATGCAATGTACTTGATTCAATTTAGAATTTATTAGTTCAAACCGGATATGACTAATTTATAATCTTAAGCGAAATTTTATATGTAAATCGTATGGAACTCACCCAACACCAAGTTAATGTAATTTAATTTATTCAACTTAGAATGTACTACTTAGTTTGGACTAGTGTCCGTGCCAATGTAGTTGATATAGCTATATTGTGATATAACTAATGAATAGGGCCCGAATTTAGGTGCACTAAAACCTGAAAAACCTATGCACTATAAATAAAATAATGCGTACGTAAGAAATAATTTATTCATTTCAAATTGACTCGGTTACAATGTTCGCTGTGCACTTATTGAAATTTTCACAATGCACTACTAAAAGTGTTTCAAGATTTTCCGGTATCAAACTTTATTCAATGTCTGTTAAAATATGTTTATAGACCGAAAATGAATTTTCTACATCCACTGCTTTCATATCATAAAAAGCTTCGTCTACACATTTCCCGCGGCATGCAGTACTAATTCAGGAACTATATATATAACACAAACTGGTAGTAAAAGAAAAAATGAGAAAGGGCTTTAAAGAATATGGGATGAAAATAAATGCTAGAAAGACAAAAGCCATGGTGATAGGAACGAAGGGGTTTGTGTCAAATATAAAAGTAGGAGGGGAGAAAATAGAACAAGTGAATAGTTTTCGATATCTGGGTAGTATTCTTAGTAATGACATGAAGTGCGAACGTGAAATAAAAGCAAGGATAGGAATGGCGAAAGAAGCCTTTAGGAGGAAGAAAGGTCTGTTTTGTGGGACCTTGAATAAAGAGTTGAGAAAAAGACTCATAAAATGCTTCGTGTGGAGTGTTGTACTGTATAGGGTGGAAACGTGGACATTACGTAAAGGTGATGAAAATCGACTGGAAGCCTTCGAAATGTGGGTGTGGAGAAGAATGGAAAGAATTATTTGGGTCGAGCGCAAAACGAATGAGAGAGTGTTAGAAATGGTGGGTGAGAAAAGAACACTTTTACATATTATTAGGAAGAGGAAAAGAAACTGGTTGGGACATTTGCTAAGAGGGAACTCTTCGTGAGAACGTGCTAGAGGGTATGGTGTCGGGCATGGGCGGCGATTAGGGGGGCAAAGGGGGGCAGTTGCCCCCGCACTTTTTTTAAGTAACCAATTAATGTATATAGTTTCATTTGGAAATGTAACGATTTTGTATGTGTTACTGATTAATAGGAAAAAATGCTGCCATATAATATTTGCTGTTGCGTGAGTACGTATTGGTTGTCTTCCCGTGGAGTAAAGAAAGCTACAGTAATTGCGTTTTAATCGCCACAGAAAATAACCCCAAAAAATAACCTATTGGAGCACAATTTCAGCATACTTTCATTTCTTCTTACAAGGGCTCGATATGTTAGTGAGCCGCTTTGAAGCTAATCGAAAGAACATTATGCAAAAAAGTAGGGCCTATTTCACAAGTTATTCTTTAATTGCACAAAAATTGACAGTTCCTAAAATGTCTTTTCTTCTTTCTAAAGTAAGGAATATCGATTAAAAAGAGCGTGATAAGAAACAACTTCTACCTTTTCCATTGTTTTGTAGTGTAATATACGAGTGAAGTATATACAATAAAATTTAGTAAATTGAACATAATTCTAGGTTTTAAGTTTATTTTGTATAACTGAAGTGTGGATTGTAAGTATTGTTGTGTTTTGATGTGTTCCAAGAAAGTGAAATCTGCACCTAATGGCAACGAACATATTTCAAGAAGTTGCAAAAGCAAATATTTCTTTAAATGTCGTAGCATATGCTTGTAGTATTTACTGTCTTTCATTTTCTAAGAGTAATAACATACATTTAATAGCATGTGTGGAATTAAATATTAAGTTTTTCATTAATCCTCAGTTTCAATATAACTTTTGCAAAACAAGCATCATTATTCATTACTATGATTAATATTATCCTTTCTATTTATTTGTTTTGCAAATTTATTAAATAATCTGATCACACAATTTTCCAGACAGAATTTTAAGATGTTCATGAGCAAGGAATCAAATCTCTTCTTACACTTTCGTTGTTTAAGAGTACAAAGGGCTAGTATCTACTTGCGTTGTTCTTCTCAATTTACTTAATAAACTATTATATACGATATACGGTATTTTAACTGAAAATATAGTATCCTATTAGTTATACAACCTTTCGTCAAACATAATGTTAGAAACAACCAGGAAAACTAACATTTATATACAAATATTCAGATCATGTCTTGCCCCCTCACTTTTAACGTCCAACCGCCGCCACTGGTGTCGGGAAAGAGAGGGAGGGGGCGAAGGAGACTACAATTAATGGTTGATATAAAAACAGAAAGATCATACGCGAAGACGAAGAAGTTAGCGGAGGACCGTGGAGCATGGAAGCTTCTCAGCTGCAGCAAGTGACCTGCCAATAAAGGCAGAATACCTATGATGATGATGATTTTAAATTTATTTATTTAGGTTTAGTTCTTCAGATCTCTTATATTATTAAGCATAGACATTTGAAATTTTGTAATAAACATTCTCCATGTGTCCTAGGTTTATAAGAAGTCTTGAGTTTTACAAAATATGACACAATAGGGAAGAACTATTAAATGCAGTTTTCTCTCCGCTCATCAGATGTTTGAAACTTTTAAAGGTAAGAACTTAAAGTTCTGTAGAAACATTTTTCCCGTACCCCAGGCTAAGACAACACAAATGTTTATGAAATGTGAGCCGTACGGGGAAGGAAGGAGACTTGAAAACATGGTCGGTGTTTATCGGATCTTCGAAACTCTTACCTGCAGAAACTTGAACTTTTGTATAACAAACACAATGAGTTTCACCTCACGATCGTCAATCTAACTCCTCAGGGCGCTCAACTATATCACCACTAAGCCACAGTACTCCTTCTGGTTTATCGAGTTTATATTTTATTTACAGAAGAAAGATTGTTTAGCAAATAAAAAATATTTACTTCAAAATCTACTTCCAGAATACTCTAATTTAGTCTTTCAACCTTTTTCATAAGTTTCATTTCCAAAAAATGGGATTACCTCAGAAACTTAAGCCTTCTCTGTAGTTGAAGATGTATGTTTTAAGAGATTTTGTAAAATCATTACACGGACATAATGCGTCAGTGGCGGCAAAACCGGCTCTGCTCCACTCCTCCCAAGCAGAACTAAAAGCGATTCGAGTTTCATAGCTAAAGTGTCACGCTCCACCGCACTGCTGGGCATGTGAGGCCACTATCGCCGCCAGTGGCATGGATCCAACCTTCGTAGAGATGGGAGACAATTGACAATATTCTTGATCTTAATGAATGACCTTGCAATATATATATATATATATATATATATATATATATATATATATATATATATATATATATATATATATATATATATATAAAGAAACGGAAGGAATATTCATTTTCACAATGTGGTATGTGTCCCATTTACAGACAAGTAATCCAGCATTCTTTTTTTTTTCCTTTGCCTGGCAGTTTCGATAATGAAAAAGTCTCTACAGAGAGCAAAACTAGAACAGTTGACAATTTAATAACTGTCTAGTTGTTAATTTGGCATCATTTTGTGTCAGCGATAACGAAACACACACAGAAAAGCAATCTACAGACCAACTATTTATTGTCCCTTAATTTGTTCTTCAGTTTTTGACAGCACATCGAATGCTATTTTTTTAAAAATTATCTTTACTATAAAGGGTGTTCATAAAAGAATGGTGGTATTCCGTTATAAGAATAAAGCAGCTGGGTAACACTTGTATTCGGTGCCATTGAGAACAGGACAAGTTGAGGAGAATTTTGGATTTTATTCCTGACAATTCGTCTACACTGAATGTCACAGATTGCTGCTTCTATTTGCATTAAGTCATAGGAGGAGGAAATGACGTTGATTACGCCAGTGATAACATAAAAACAACAAGAACGGGGGCGTAGTCAATGGTTTTTAGTGATAAGAGGTAGAGACATACACAGGGGTAGATCCTTGGGGTTTGTACTTCCCCTAAATCTCGATTTCTCTGAAATTTAGTCTAATTTTTGAAGTAATTTTTACAAATTTTAACATTATTTATCCTGATATTGAATTTGAACCTCCTGAAAATCTTTAGTACCCTTGAAATTAAATTCCTGCATACGTCCCTGATAGGAGGGTATTTCCAAAAGTATCCCGTCTGCCACTGAAATATTGCGTTACTGGTAATAAAAGTATTTATTTAATTTATAGATAAATAAATAAAATGCCAGTTTCAACCGTCCAACTGTGTCAGTTTATTTCAATCGATCGCTATGCGTTGAGTCCGTAACTGCATGACAATGTTCCAGTCCAGATGGCTGTTGTTGCCAAAGCTGCAGTGCTAAATCTAGGCTGTAGGGTGGGTACTGAAACTGCTTGAAGCAACAGTTCACTGCTATTGATAGACATCGAATAATTTTATTATCTACAGTAAATATATTAAATATCGTAGTGGGTGAGTAAGCAAATCTATGTTTTCACATGTATCTCGAAGAACTGAACCCCTATCAAAAATCCAAGGGAGAGTAAACGCTTACCGTGTCCCTACTTCGGGTGCCCATGTCCGTTTTATATAGTATCGGTATTGAAAAGAGATATTAAACAATTACACGATTTCCTGACTCGCTTTAGTTTGTCTTTAACAATTACATTTGCAAAATAGGACCACACTGAATTGTAGAGAAGGCATAAACGCTTACTTTTAGCAAAAACCAACACGACGTTTTCTCACCACAGGCGGGAATACTAAAAAAATCCCTCAGGGAAACTCTCTATCTACTTTTGTAATATATAGTCCTAAGGAGGCATAAAAATAGATTTTAAAAACATAGTTTCGAGTTTTCGTGTAGAAATACTGTATGGGGTATATTCTGGGTAAATGTGTAATGAGACCATTCTCTTTTAAAGGTAACAGAAGCACATATCGTGAGACGATACAAGACGGATTTCTTCGCAATTTAAAAATAGGTCATATAGCAACAGAGTGAAGGACCTCGTCACTTTGTTTACAAGAGTGTAGAACTTCTGAAACCAACATTTACGTCATGAAACGTCAGAATGGTCACCCAGATCACGTGACATAACACAGTGTGACATTTTGCTTTGTGGTACTCTGAAACATGAAACTTTTACTCATAAATCGCTGTATCTGCAATATGTGTTACAATAGTTAGTCGAACTGTCGAGAAATGTCTACCATCTAATGTCTAATGTCTAATAACAAATTGAGAAATGTCTACCATCTATCGAAGGAAGTGATTTCTATTTTGAACAAGCTTCATAAAGAAATATACAATAAAAGGTAAGGAGCTGTTCATCTTCGATTCTAATATTTTTGAAAAGCGACTTTTATCACATCTTATATATATATATATACAGTGCGTCCCATGAATAACACTAAGGTCCACCTCCTGAAGAAACAAAGGCAGATAGAAACATGAAACCTTTTGGAACCTTCAAGGAACATAAAAGGCAACAGTACGCTGAGAAGGAGAATCCCCCACAATGGGGGCTAAAGGGGGTTACTGGGGGTAATTCAAAAATTTTAAATAGCAATCACCATCGTGTGGTACTTCGTTTGAAAGGTAATCACGAGTAAAGACCACTTGTGAAAATTGTAAGTCGCTAGCATGTCCGTAGCCAACATGCTAGCAAGGTCAACGTTCTACTTGAATGGCAAGGTCAACAGGCATAACTGCCGATATTGGTGTGACACAAACCCTCATGTATTTCGTGAATGCAACACTCAACACCCAGAGTCGCTGAATGTCTGGGCGGGTATCTTAGGTAATCACATAATCGGGCCCCTCTTCATCGATGGAATATTAACGGGTGAGAAGTACCTGGCGCTGCTGCAAGACTTTATTGCACCGTTGATTGTCGAAGCAATGGTAGAGAATCCGCAAGAATTTGGAGAGATTCCGCCCGTTTTTCAGCATGACGGCTGTCCTGCCCATTTTCACCGCCTCTTACGTGACTATTTAGATAGTGAGTTTCCGCGACGATGAATTGGTCGTCGCGGCACCATTGAATGGCCAGCCCGTTCGCCAGACCTTGCTCCACCTGACTTTTTTCTCTGGGGCTATTTGAAGACTATAGTGTTCCGCACGTAGCCGAACAGCATTGCGGAGTTGCGCCAACGCATAGTTGATGCCTGTCATTCTATACCGGTAATGACTTTTACCCGTGTTCGAGAGGAGTTCGTCCAACGTTTACATTACTGCCAGGAAGTGGGCGGTGCACACTTCGAGCATCTCCTGTATTAATGAGGTATGTTCCAAATCATACTATGTTACTCTCTGCTTACAGGTTTGCAATGTTTCTTCCACCGTCCTTTACGGATGGCCGCCATGTTGGCTACGGACATGCTAGCGACTTACAATTTTCACAAGTGGTCTTTACTCGTGATTACCTTTCAAACGAGGTACCACACGATGGGGGTTGCTATTTAAAATTTTTGAGTTACCCCCAGTAACCCCCTTTAGCCCCCCTTGTGGGGGATTCTCCTTCTCAGCATAATGTTGCCTTTTAAGTTCCTTGAAGGTTCCAAAAGGTTTCATGTTTCTATCTGCCTTCGTTTCTTCAGGAGGTGGACCTTAGTGTTATTCGTGGAACGCACTGTATATATATATATATATATATATATATATATATATATATATATATATATATATATATATATATATATATATATATATATATATATATATATAGTTAACAGATATGTACTTGCTAAAACATTTGATTAGACAGAATTTGTTATATACGCCAGTACTAATTAAAAGGTGTGTTTTTGCTACTTCCATACACTAATCTAAATATTGTTTCTTTTTAAATAGGCATTACAAATCTACAACAACCAAAAGCAATTTATATATTATTATGTACATTGAAATTTTACCAAACCTATAAGCAAGGCTCCAGTTTTTTTTTTTTTTTTTTTTTTTTTTTTTTAAAGAAAATCAGTAGATTTCTATATAGTCTATATATGCTCCCAAAATCAGTACAATTTTCTCTTAAGTACACAATTTACTTTTATACCTACACAATTTACTTTGAAAAAATGAGGAAATGTCTTGGGTTACTTCAATTGTCACTGTTTACTTTAGAAACCATTTCACTTTTCGCAACTATTTGAAAATATCTTCATGGGAATAGCAGCTTCCTATGTAATCGATTGACATTCTCAAATGCCTTTTATACACTTGTTACCGAGTTCGATTACGGATCAGGCACAAAGTGTGTGGTATTGATCCATCGTATCTTCAAACAATTGGGGCAGTACTTAATTAATCTGAATCAACAAAAAAGCTATCTGTCCCTCACACACCAATTTACAGCGTAGTTTCCATCTTTGTATAAATAATCTACAATTCTCATGTGCTGACGTTGCCACTATGTGTGTGTAATAGACAGGGTGCTTCAAAACAACAACGACAATATTTGGGAGTGATTCCTGTCACCAAGATAAGAAAAAATGTATAGACCAACCTGGGTGCACAAATGGTTCCTTTCGGAGCTATAGGCTGCTGAAAGCATGAAAAAATAAAGTTTAAAGATTCATAACACCAAAACTATGGGACCTACCGTAGTCGGGTCAAGACTTCACCTAGGAACTAGTATGTGCCCTATCTAAATATCCGTGTTGTAGAATTCTGCGGTACTTCCGCAACATTTTTTAGAGGTAGTTGGTGAGGACCTCAGATTATATGACCGTAGTCAACTCTCTGTACAAAAATTGTTGCATGAGTACCTTAGGATTCTCGAACTTGGATTTTTGAATAGGGCACGTAATAGTTCCTAAGTGAAGTCTTGAACCGACTACGGTGGGTCCCATAGTTTTTGAGTTATGGACATTTAAGGCTCATTGTTTCATGTTTTCGACAGCCTGTGACTACGAAGGGAAGCATTTGTGGTTGGTCTATACTTTTTGTCTTATTTTGGTGTCAGGAATCACCTCCCAAACGTTGTCGGTGTTGTTTTGAAACACCTTGTATATACAGGATATTGGAAAGTAATTGATAAACTTTGGGAAATGATTCCTCACACCTAAACATGGGAGAAAAGTTATTGATGAATGTGGGAGCACAAATGTGTAATTTTAAAATTACAGGCCACCGAAAGGGACTAATAGCCAGTAGCGATTTTGCTTTGCGGGGGGACGGGGAGATACCTTCTGACATAATAATTGTTTCACATTTTACATTGATATATTATTTTCTTTTTGATTAAAATGTATAGAAATCTTAAATTCAGGGGGGAGTAAATTGTTTCCCCTAGAGCGTCAAATGACGCCCCTTGCCAGGATCCCGAGAACCATACGTTGGATCAAGGTAGTTCAAAAACATTTGTTGACCATTTTGAAACGTGTCATCTATAAATATGTGTCAGTGGATGTGGAGCAGGGGTGGTGACAGGGTTACTCTCAAAGCACAAGAGGAAATTCATGAGGTTATCTGCAAACGGGACTGAAAACTGTTAAAGGATCCATATCCACTGGTATATCCCTTTCCGGATCCTGGCGTTTTGGGCTATTTTTTAGACTTTCAGTCAAGCAGCTACTGTATCGTCACTATTTATCCTAGGATCATGGTTCATACCTCATTCTCTTCAGAATAGAGCTGGCTTTCAAATGGTACCACTTTCATGCTCATACCATATACTAGAAGCGGGAAAAAATTGTCAAAGTGAAAGTTTCGGAGGGAAATTTTTTCTCGAACTTTGGCCCCCCTGGCCCCCCTGTGTGAACGTAGCCATCTAAAAAAATCTGAGAAATAGTACTTGGTATACTGAATGTGTGTGCCAAATTTCAAGTTTCTATCTTGAATAGTAAGGGAGGGAGAAATTTTATCAAAATTTCCCACCATGCCGCAAATTAGCACAAAACACTATGATCTCAGGGAAAAAAATTCCTGAGACATCCCTAATTACCCTAGGATCATGTGTCGCTCATATTCTCTTTTGAATACAACTGCCTTTCAGGCGGTACCATTCACATGTCTCCATCATGTATCTAAGGCGGGAAATTCCAGAAAAAGGGATTTTTTGGGTCTAAATTTCCCTTTTTTCAACTTTTAGCCCCTCTGAACCCCCCCTGTTTTAACGCAGAAATCTGAAAAAAATCCGTTAAATACTACTCGATGGACTGAATGTTTGTGCACGATTTCAATCTTCTAGGTGCAAAAATAAGCCCGCCAGAAAAAAATCAGAAATTTCCCCATGTTACCCTATACAGAAGTATATTTAAAAAAAAATTCACTGAGACGTTCCTAATTACCCTAGAATAATAATTCGACCGTCATTCTCTTCAGAATGGAACTGTCTTTCAGACTGTATGACTCACGTGTCTCCATCATGTATGTGAGGCGGGAAAATCCTGAAAAACGGATTTTTTTGGGTCTAAAAATCCCTTTTTTCAGTTTTTTCCCCCTCTGGACCCCCCTGTTTTAACGCAGAGATCTGAAAAAATCTGATAAATGCTACTAGGTAAGCTGAATGTTTGTGCACAATTTCAATCTTCTAGGTACAAAAGTAAGCCCGCAAAAAAAATATATATATACCCACCATGTCCTATTTTTCCCTATATAGAAGTATATTTTTCAAAAAATCCCTGAGACGTCCCTAATTATCCTAGGACAATGATTCGACCGCCATTCTCTTCAGAATGGAACTGCCTTTCAGACGGTATGACCCACATGTCCCCATCATGTATGTGAGGCGGGAAAATGACGAGAAACGGGATTTTGGGGGTAAAAATATCCCTTTTTTCACCCCTTTGCCCCTCTGGTTCCCCCTGTTTTAGCACTGACATCGGAACAAAAAATCTGGTAAATACTACTCGGTGGACTGAATGTTTGTGCAAAATTTCAATCTTCTACGTGAAAAAATAAGGCCGCCAAAAAATATTGAACATAGGCTTAGTAAATGAGAAAATAAATTTTTGACTTATGACGTCATCACCTCCTATGTCTGGACGCAGGAAGGTCTGAAACCATACGTAATGTCTTCTACAAGGCCTCTGGACTTGGAAAACAAACAAACAAAAAAAACCGGACGAAAAAGCTCAAATAGAAGAGAAATAACGCAATGTACCATGAAAAATGCGTATGGTACAAATTTTACCATAGGATCCCCAAGGGGATATTAATAAAATCCACGTATCGAAACAATCACTATGGTTATTTTGGTCTCAAGTTATGTCACTTTTTTGTATCATTCTAACCAACTTTCGGTGGGCTACAACTAAGAAGTGATGCATTTGTGTATACAAGTTGGTATATATATATATATATATATATATATATATATATATATATATATATATATATATATATTCTTATTTTCGTGTGAGAAATCGTTCCCAAAGTTTGTGGGTGTTTCCGAACATCTTGTATAGTAGAACCTCTCTGAATAACCAACTACTTAATCTGAGCACCCTTCACTATGCCTAATTTTTACTAGACAGGTTATAATTTCATACGAGTAACGTTAGATCCCCCTTTGTGAGATCACCCTCCTCCCTAAAAATTTTTGTGTTAAAATACTTCCTGAAAACACCCCATATATATATACAGGGCGTAACAAATAGGTACGACAAAATTTCAGGGGTGGACTCATTATGGATAGACAAATAAAAAGTTGATATGACCATATGTCGGTAAATGCATCTTTACAGAATTAGGACAGTTCAGCCACCTGAGGGCGTGAAATAGTCACATTCTGGATGCCCCTCAATGTGACTCAATTTGAACCTCAACATCTCAGCTCTTAATTAGGCTAGGATGATCAATGTCCTCCTGAAGGACGAAGCTTTACACTGATACGCATTTTCATGGGTGGACACAGCGTCAAGGGCAAGTTTTTCAATGCATCCAGAATGTGGATTTCCAGGAAGTCTTGATAGGTATTTTCCGTCAGCCTCTGCGGGAGTATGAGGATTATCGTTTGCTAAAACCCGTACATTATGGTAATTGAAGATGCCTTTTCGTGTGAACTGAACCTCATTTGTAAACACTATTGCCGATGGGAAAATGTAATTAACGACAAACTGCTGAAGATATTACTGACAGAAACGTACTCGCGGCAGACATTCGGATGCTGACAAACACTGCACTAGCTGCAGGTGATATGAATACAAGCTCACTCGACGACATACACGCCATATCTGCATGTGGTTTACACGTAGTTCATCCCTCAGGAGGACATTGATACCAAAATTATCTTCCTAGTTTAATTAGGAGCTGAGCTATTGAGGTTTAAATTGAGTCACACTGAGGGGCGTTCAGAATGTGACAACATACATCAAGCGGCTCAATGGGTGTGACTCTGTAACGAGGCATGTCCTAACATGTGGTCATATAATCTCTTTTACTTGTCTACTTAATCCACTCCTGAAATTTTGTGCCTTTTTGTTACACCCTGTATATATAGTAGATTTATCGATACGATATATATATATATATATATATAGTAGATTTATCAAACGATCAGTAATACACTAATGAAAAACATGACACGTTATCGTTGGAGAAACTTGCTCTCCCAAGCAAAACCTGAAATTTGGCGGCTGTTTAAAACGACCACTTTAAACATGTGTTCCGTCAGATAAGGTGCTTGTAGTAATAACAAGCCGAACCTAAATCCCAGCTGACGATGTAAGTGGCTAAATCCTTCAAAAATCAGAAAAAAGTATTTGTTGTGCCGTTAGGTTTGGAGATGAGACACACAGAAGAATGAAGCGTCTTCCTATGTGATGCTTCCAAGCGATTTCCCAAGACAATCGCCAAACTCTGCTTTCGACATGGAAGTTTCTTTGTAGCTGAATGATGTGCATCAGCAGAAAAGAGGAAAGCAATTCTAGGATTTCAGACAAATCGATTGACTCAGTCCTGTAAACAGAACCAAATACAGTTACCATAATTTTTCTCTCAAGGAATCACTGTTCCTTCTTTCTTCATTTTATAGTGTTGTTCTAGTTTTGTGAGAGAGTTTGTAGTAAGTGACAGTTCCTGGGTAATTCATGTCAATAAAAAAGAAAAGAAAAGAAAAATTTTTACAACCTAAGGGAAGGGATCTTTGCATGTAAAAATTAATACATGAGGCAAGCTTTCTTCTCTTAGCTTGTAGCGATAGCAGAATGAATTGCTTCAGGATCCGCCACTGGTTTGTAACTTGCCCCGTGAGTTTCAGTTTGTTACAAAAGTTTAAAAATACATATGCTTTTCCGAGTGTGTTATGATTTTTGTCTTGTAGAGTCTTAAGGTGTTACTTTAATAAACTGAAAACTAATTGTATTCATAATTCGACTTTACAAGTAGTATGAGCTTCACTGTTAGGAATATGTACGATACTTTTAGGAATATGTACGTCATTGCTAGGAATATATATGCCACTGTTAGGAATAATACATTACTTTTAGGAAGATGTACATCACTATTCGGAATATGTATGTAAACTATTCGGAATATGTCACTGTGAGGAATATGTACGTTACTGTTAGGAATATATATAGGTCACTGCTAGGAATATTAGGTTACTTTTAGGAATATACACATAACTTTTAGGAATATATATGTCACCGTTAGGAATATATATATATATATCAAGAATGTATACATTACTTTTAGGAATATGTACGTCACTACTAGGAGTTTGTGTGTTAAAGTTAGAAGAAGACAAACAATAACAGAAACGATCTACTAGTGAACAGCGTATTTGTTTACATATATAATGCACAAATAAATGAACTGTTTCAGTAAAATGATTTTTAAGTGAATTATTAATGGCAATGCGCTATAAAAAAATCGTTGTCTCATTTTTTTAAGATTAGTCATGACAATTAGTTCTTAAATATGCCAATTTGTTTAGCTCCTGCTCATATATTGCCAATCTCATGGAAATAGGTTATTTTTTCTTTTACAATATATAATAGTTAAGCAAACATTAAAATTTTAGAGTTGTTGACAATTTTGGGCGTACATCCCATTAACCATACTATGTACGGTGGTTTTGTTAGTGCCATAATGGAAAGCTTCATGAGTTTTCAGTGCAGTAAAAGTTTCAACTTAATAGCTAGTTTGGTTATTGCGCAATATCACTTTTTTTAGTTTACAAAAATAGTTTTTTCACAATTTTCTCGAAAATTATGCATCAGAATTTTCACTAATCCTTTTCATTTTGCTCAGCTTATTTGACAAGGAACGGACATTAATGTGTCATTCGGACATCCGAATGAAACCTAGTCCATTCGATAAACATAACAAAGATATGTTCATACACAAAAAATTAGGTGCCATGGACAACCGAGTAAACCCCTGGGACCCATTAACCCTGTTAGTATAAAGAAAATCGTAGACTTGCAATGAAATAGCTATTGCATCAACACTGTTCATTGGGAAGTCATGGTTTATAGTTCCTTCTCTTCAGCATGAAACAAGCTTTCTAGAGGTGCTATGTATTGGGGCTCCTAACGAACTTAAACAGTGAAAATTGGGACAGTGTCGGGAAAATTCCCTCCAGAAATTCCTCTCATCAACTTCTGACCCTTCTGGAGTGGCCTCAGGTAAAAGCACACAATCCAAATATATCTCAAAAATACTATAGGGGATAGGAAATGTGTGTGCCAAGTTTTGTATTAATAGACAGAATAAATTGACACACTTTCCCGTCATACTTATTAATATTAATAGACAGAATAAATTGTATTAATAGACAGAATAAATTGACACACTTTCCCGTCATACTTATTCTGTCTATCAACACAAAACTTGGCACACATATTTCTTATTCCCTATAGTATTTTTGAGATACATTTGGATTGTTTGCTTTTACCTGGGGCCACTCCAGAAGGGTCCAAAGTTGATGGGAGGGATTTCTGGAGGGAATTTTCCCGACATTCCACAATTTTTCCTGTCGAGTTGAGTTGATTTTAGTTTAGCGTCCCTTTCAGCAGCGAGGCTATATGAGACGTGGACCTACTGATTAACGTGGAATCCGAACCACATGAGCTCCCGCTGGGAATCGAACCCGGGTCTCCCACGCCAAAGGCGCGTACGCTAACCGCTTAGCCACGGAAGAGCTCACACAATTTTTCCTGTTCAAGTACGTTATGGTCCCCAATACATAACTTCTCTGAAAAGCTTGTTTCATGCTGAAAAGAAATAACTATAAACCACGACTTTCCAATGAACAGTGTTGACACAATAGCTATTTAACTGCAAATCTACGATTTTCCTTATAATAACAAAGTTAATGGGCTCCAAGGGTTTACTCGGTTGTCCATGACACCTAATTCTTTGTGTATAAACACATCTTTGTTAGTGTCTCATGTTTTCCCGTTAAAGATTAATAATAATGTTTTAGAATTTAATTATGATAAATAGTAAAGTTTACATTATAGAAGTAACTGTAATAAAAGTCTTGTTATGTAGGTTATGGCTATCTTTGTTTATCCCCGTTTGAGTGATACTGTTCTTCAAACAGCCTCAACTTCCTTCACAATTTTACCGTCTCTGAGATAAATTTTATTTATAAAATGAAAATATAGTGATAGAAAGCATGATAAACCTTATAATTCAATTGCAACTTCTCCTTATTTAAGTTCCACTCTCTGATCTATAAATTCGTTCTAAACAATTTAACACCATCACCTCTAGACTAAAGGGGTCGGGAGGGAGGAGGTTCCGTGGTTCAGTGGTGGAATGCTCACACCTGGCGTGAAGGATCACTGGTTTCGATCCCAGGCCATGTCAATATGTGATGTACGAGGAACGATCAGAAAATAATGTTACAAGGCCGATATTTCTGGAGTTTCTTCTGTTATAAAGGAATGAGGAGTGAGCAGTAATCTTAATACATGGAGTTGGCAACTGTGCAGAGTTTCAGCCACCTGCCACTTACGGCGCCAGTTGTAGGTAAAAACAAATGGCGACTCGTTTAAAAAAAACTGGTCTCGCGAAGAAGTCTGCTCATATATTTGATTTCTGTGGGCGAAATATGTAACCGCGGCTGAAATTCAACGGCAGCTGGTAGAGGTTTACGGAGATGTCTCGTCAGCATGTCACAGGATGGTGTCAAAAGTTTGCAGCTGTTAGAGAAAACGCCACCGATGAGAAGTTCAGTGGCCGACCCAGCCAAGAAGACCACGACGCTGTTGAAGCACTTTCGCTGGGACAACCTCGATCACCCTCCTTACAGTCTGGACCTCGCTCCAAGCAACTATCACCTGTTTCTGCACTTGAAGAAACACTTAGGAGACGAGGAGGTGAACCACTTTGTGATAACGTGGCTGAAAACGCAAGAACCGGAGTTTTATCAGCAGAGAACCTTCAAACTTATCCCATGATGCGATAAGTGCCTCAACCGATAAGAGACTGTCGCAAAATAACCTAATGTAAGTACTATCTTTTGGCTGTATTGGTTGTATGAAATAATATATACACGTTTCACTATAGGCTTTGTAACCTTACTTTCTGATCACTTCTCGTCCAACATTGTGTTTTTGACTTTTTTTTTTTTTGAAGTTCTTCCGTTGTCTCATTCTATCAATTCCCTTCGTAACCAATCATTTTCCTTAATGAACCGTACATTTTAGCTTACATGGCATAAACGAGGAACGTAAAGCTACATATTTAATTTAATTTAATTTAATTTTTCTCGACAGATTTTTCAGTAGAAAAGTTACGGCGGTAGTCTTTAGAGGTATCAATTTAAGTGTGAATTAATGATAAATTTGGAAATTATGGGAATCGAATATTAAAACCCATGAAAATGTACTACTTCCGGTTTTAATAGAGAAATTTGCGATCTTCCGGTTTCGCTGAAAGAGAAAGAGTGAAAACAGAAGCTAGTTTTGATCCATATATCTATATCTATCTATCTCTCTCTCTATCTATCTATCTATCTATCTATCTATCTATCTATCTATCTATCTATCTATATCTATCTATCTATCTATCTATATATATATATATATATATATATATATATAGATAGATAGATAGATAGATAGATAGAGAGAGAGAGAGAGAGAGAGAGAGAGAGAAAGTCACTCTGTTTTTTATATAAAAGTTATATTTTTATATATGTACTTCTATTATGTGATTAAACAAGTAAAATGAAATGTGGAGCCTAAGGGCGTGGTAGCTCAGTAGTAGAGCGTTCACCTCTGATGCATGGGGTCCCTGGTTCGATGCTAGCGCTCGTGCCCAGTGGACT
The DNA here is from genome assembly GCF_964235325.1 of Thermobia domestica. Classification (NCBI taxonomy): domain Eukaryota; kingdom Metazoa; phylum Arthropoda; class Insecta; order Zygentoma; family Lepismatidae; genus Thermobia; species Thermobia domestica. The sequence goes on along the minus strand of NC_137468.1, from coordinate 79,896,306 downwards.
TTGTGGTGGACAAACACCGTGCGTGGGAGTTTTCTTCGGGTTCTGCCGTTTTCTCCCACTTCATTCGTTCCACCATTTCCTTCATTTCTCATGATCACCGTCTTCTTTAACCTAGCCGGCATAAGCGAAAGATATAAAACTTAAAGATTTAATTTGATTTTACACCGTATTTTGAAATGTTGAAGCTGTGTTACTGACTCATCTTGTATTTTTGAAAATGATCATGATTTCTTTCATTCACGCCATGACTCAATCATTCTAATCGAAACCTTCATGAAAGACACAACACTAGACAAGCTAAAGAGGGATACAAAAGAAAAGAAAAGAAAAAGAAAGAAAGAAACGAAAGCACAAAGAAAAGTCCACGGAAAACTAATGCATCTTTGTGCGGTGATTCATCATTCTATCTCAAAGTATGGTCAGTGTTGCGAAACTTTCAGGAATCAAAAGTTTTCTACTTCAATTGTTTATCATTTCTCATAAATAAGAAAGAAAAAGAACTTGGATAACATCCACTAACTTTTTAATGTGTTTTTCAAAATGATTTTTGTCATCTTTTTCCTTGTTTTCTTTTAGTTTTACAAAACTTTTAAAATTTATAACAAATACTTCTTTCGGTATAACATATAGAAGATAACAGGAGTGGTAAAGTATTTCTCTCTTAGCACAAAGATCTTTAGTTCAAGTTCTAGGACAGTGATTCTCAACCGATGTGTCGCGACACACTGGTGTGTCACGCACTCCGCTAAGGGTGTGTCGCTGTTTAGCGTATGAAGATCTATCGAACGAGGTATCACTTTACCCATATCTTCGTTTAAAACTTCTAGGTTAGGCCTGGGCCATTATGAAAGGCGGTCCTGCGGGGCATTGCTACAACATTATTCGATTTTTCCCATGACTTTCCTATTTGAGTTTTTGTTTGGTTCATTTATGTTCAACCGTTTTCACGTCAGTGCTACTGGACGTTTATCTGATACAGGTAACATATCTTGGATCCATTTTGAATACGGTGACCGATATGAAACACATTTGCCACGTCGCTTTTTAGTTTATCGAATGAGGTGTCAGTCTCCCTATGTTTCCATTTAAAATTTTAAAGTTGGGCCCCAGACCCCCTTGAAGAGCGGACCTGGAGACACCGCGACATCACCATTCGATTTGCCCCATGGTATTCCTATTTGAGTCTTTGTTCAGTTCATTTATGTTCAACCGTTTTCGAGATATTTCCATGGAAAGATTAAAATGGGCCACCTAGTATAGCTGGATATGAATTTTATCGGTAAAATTAAATTTTTAGTTTCAGTCTTACTTCTAATTCCTGTGCGTTATCGGTTAATGAAGAGTCTTAGCTTTAGTCTTACACTCAATTCTTATACATTATTCGTTATTGCAGACTTCTATTTAGACATATTTCCGCCTATTACATATCGGTATCCGTTAATGGAGATTTTATTGTGTAGCCCAATAATTAATTATTATGAGTTATCAGTTAAAAAAACTTTTCTCTTTAGTCTTACACTGGACAGTTTTGTTATCGGATAATGGAGACTTTTCTGTTTAGTGAGTTATTGACCAGCGGATACTTCTATTTAGTCCTATCTCCGACTGTTATGCGTTATCAGGTAATAAGAATTTGCTTTCTAATCCTGTATATTTATTCGTTATCAGTTAATGGAGATTTTTCTGGTTAGACCCACATACGAATGTTGTGTCATATAGGATAATGAAGACTTATCTGTTTAAATATGTCCCGACTTCTCTGCGTTGTCTCTTTAGCTGTACATTCGACTGTTATGGTTATCGATTAATGGCGATCACTATTTCCGACTGTTAAGCGTTACATGCTGTGGGGACATTTCTGTATTATCGGATAATGAAGACATGTTTGTTGGAACATATATTCGATTTTTATGAGTTATCGACAAGTTAAGACTTGCCTTTTTAGTCATGTAATATGGTTGTTATGCATTATTAATTAATGCAACCTTTTTTTCTTTAGCTATTTCACTAATCATGCATTATCGATTAATCAAAACGAACTTTAAATATTACTTAGTTGAATAGTTTGAGACGAGTTGAGTTGATTCTGAGTTTAACGTCCCTTTCAGCAGCGAAACTGTATGACACTGGACCTACTGATAAACGTAGAATATCAACCACATGAGCTCCCGCCGGGAATCGAACCCTGGTCTCCCACTTTAATAGTATGACTTTATGCAATTAATTATTGCTTGTTTGTTAAGTTTAGCTTCCATTTTCAGCACCGAGGCTAAACGAAACATGGACCTACGGCTTAAGGTGGAATCCGAACCACCATAATGCGTTCAATACTCTTCAACGGGAATCGAACTAGGACAACAAAGATGTGCGCACTACCCACTAGACCAGGGGGAGAAACTATGTAATTATTCTTGTAGTTCTCGTCAGTAGCGTCATTTCAAGTACTTTAAAGTTTTACATTAATAACTTTGTATATTCCTATATTTTGATTAAAATACATGAAAATTGGATACATGTCAAAACAAACAAGTCTTCAATAATTGAATTTTGCTAACACAGAAAAGTACGATATAGGACTAAAAAATAAAAAAAAATGAAATCTTTAGTTTCACATCCCACGGTTATGCCGGTTAGGCTAAAGGAGACGGTGATGATGAGAGATGAGTGAAATGAAGAGTGGGAGGAAACGGGAGAACACCGAGAAACCCACGAGCACGATATTTGTCCACCACAAAGTCCACACGGCGCGAGCTGGGATCGAACCAGGGACCCGAACTACCGGAGGTGAACGCTCTACCACTGAGCCACTGCGCCCCCGACTAAAAAAATTAAATGAAATGAAATCTTTAAGTTTTACGTCCCACGTTTATGCCGGCTAGGATAAAAGAGACGGTGATAATATGAAATGAATGAAATTGTGGAATGAAGAAAGTGAGAGGAAACTGGAGAATTCCGAGGAAACCCATGAACACGGTGTTTAACCACCATAAAGTTCACTTGGTACGAGCTGTGATCGAACCAAGGACCACATGCAACAGAAGCGAACGCTATACCACTGAGCCACCGTACTCCTAGGTCACTTACACATAAACATGCTGTCCCCTAGATGACTCCCCTGACTTCCCTAGATGGCGCGTTTGGTTGTCGTACCTGTGAGCTGGGTTTCCAATTAAATGTAGAAAATCTTTTAAGGTTTACGTTCCACGGTTGTTCCGGCTAGGCTAAAGGAGAAAGTGATTATGAGAATGATTAAAGTGATGCAATGAAGAAAGTGAGAGAAAACTAGAGAACCCCGAGAAAACCACGCACACAGTGTTTGTTTACCACAAAGCTCGCCTGGATCGAACCAGGGACCCCATGCACTAGAAGTGATTGCTCTTTCACTGAACTACCGCGGCCTCAATTAATTGGTGTTAGGTATAATCTTGGAATAAAACAGAACACAACACTAACTTGTGTACGGTTCTGCTTAACGAATAAATAAATGCAATAACAAGTGAAGGATTAGTCCCGCACCGCGGTCTCTAAAGGAGTTCCTAGAGGCACGGCTAAAATCTAAATTTTCCCTACCCTTGTAAACTATATTAAACTATAGTCTATAAGACAGTGTATGCCACTTCATAAACGTTACATTGCTCTTTGTTGACTACAAAAATGTAAAGAAATACAAAAAATTCTATATACAATATACAATATATATCTTAAGTGGTGTCTTTATTGAAAAAAATGAAGTAATAATAGTTGAGTCTTTGTAATAAGGCTATACGGCATTTGCATTTTTAATATCCTGAACTGCGGCAAAAATGCTCGACACGTGTAAGGTTTTCTTGTTGTAGTTTCACCTCGCTTCAATAGATGTCAGCCAATAAAGGAAAAGCTTCAGGACATAGGTGCTGCCATCTAGTGAGAACAATAATCAACGCAATAAAGTCGACCATCGACCTTTACGTGAACAGCTACAACAGGGGAAGAAAATCACTTTTCACTGAAATACGAAATGCTAATATAGAAGCATTACCTTGGTCTGTATGATAATTGTATTTAACGAAAGGAAAGCTCTTAAGATTGAACACAATTTGAGTTTAACAAGTTGAGGAACTCGACAATAATTTCTATATTAGAACTGTTGCTAATGGCTTAAGGAGCAATGTAAAGAAACATATATATATATATCATAATTTTCAAATGATTTGATTTGGTTTAATTTTGAGTTTAGCGTCCCTTTCAACAGCGAGTCTATATGACACATAGACCTAAAACTTAACATTGAATATGAACAACATGAGCTCCCGCTGGGAAACGAACCCGGGCCTCCCACTCTAAAAGGCGCGTACGTTAACTGCTTAACCACGACAAATCTCACAATTTTCGAAAAAGGAACAGTACAACGTTAACATTTTTAAAACATACTATTTTCTTTATGGTTTAACATAATTGGCTTTTCACATTTCCACAGGATCCTGGGTTCAGTTTTTGCTGGGGATACTCGGTTAAAACAGTGTAACAACTTTTTCAGGTTAAGCTAGCCATCTAAAGTGAGGTTTTCTTCATTCACACCAGGGAAATGCCGGGATAGTACCTATCATAATAGTCTCAGGTCGCTTCCTTTCTTCCCTTTCCTCAGATAATGTGATCTCCGAGGGACGTCATTCCTCAAACATGGCGTACTAATATGGCCATAGATGGCGAGAATTCAGAAATCTAAATCCTGATCCCAACATTTCCACAATATTTACAAAACAGAACAATTGCAGTGTGAATATGGCAGCTCAGTAATAGAGTGCTCACTTCTGATAAGTGAAATCTCTAGTTCGACCCCAGCATATGAGTTTATGGGAGACAACATCGCGCCCGTGAATTTCTCGGAATTTCCGTTTCCCCCCACATTTACATTCCACCAATTCTTTCATCATCATTAACTTTTATTAATTATAATTCTCCTTTAACCTGAAAGGAAAAGCATGGGACGTTGAATTAAAATTTTCATTTTATTTCGCAACAATTGGAAAATGTCAAATTTTTCCTTAACTAATAAAATTACTTTTGCAAGTACAATTAATGCTACTTTGTATATTTACATATAAAATAGTGTATGTGGTTAGAATTTTACAAAGAAACTAGCTACCTAGAATCACTTTTTTATTTTATTATTATTATTATTATTATTATTATTATTATTATTATTATTATTATTATTATTATTATTATTATTATTATTATTAATTTTCGGCTTAGGGGAGATACGGGAAATCAAAAGTTATGCACATTTTTTCACTGGTCATTTCTGAGAACGCCTTGCGATATGCAACCCCCATTTCTTCTTTACTCTGCGGGGTTACATATAAGCAGAGGATAAATACCCGGACAATGGCAATAAACACACGTCTTCGTTTCTTTTCTTTCTTTCTTTTTTTTAAATCCAGATTCTGAATTCAGAGCGGGTAACGACGGGTGGATGTTTACAATTTTTGAACCAGTTTCTGAATTAATACCCAGGAACGACGGGTACTTAAGTTTTTAACGAAAGACAGGGAGATGAGCGATACGAATCTTCTATTTCTTTATATTTGGAAGTTTACTTTGTGGTTTCTATTCTCCTTCTGTGGATGATGCAGCACCCAACATCGGATTTATCTTTTTCTTTATATCTAATCTATTTTACTTCATATCCTTTTCCAAACTTCAACCAAAAACCCCCTTACCACTGGCCGTTTCGTAAGTATCGGTTATTTTTCATTATATATTTATTTATCAGTTTGATTACCTTCAGATGTGTAACTACTGACTTTATTGTTAATAACATTACTAAAGTTAATATTATTACAACAGTAAACGCTACCATTGAATGAGATGTTTGTAATACCCCTATTGTGCAGCTGCTATGCAAATTTAATAGGTCGTCTGCCATTTAGTCTAAAATATAAATGATATACTGTCCACTTTCCCATTAAATTAATTCGATGTTTTTTTTTCTACGGGTAAATATTGTTAAAACTGAATACTAACAAAACCGCGATATGCTATCAAATAAAACAGTTTTTTCCCAAACTCTAATCGTTTTTATTCTAATATTTGATTATCTACACGTAACTTCATCCGTTTTGACTTTGGAACTATTACTTAAATAATTATTTCTTTTCTGACCAGAGTATATACTTACCTACTAAATTAAAATAAGTAGTAACCGTTTCAATTATCATCATCAGACGTTTCCTACCAGAAATATCTTCATATCATTAAGTTAACATTGTTGTATACTTTTGATTATTTCATTTTATAATTTTTAATTTTAAATATGTAACAATCAGGTATTGTTATAGTTTACTGTTTCTCTTTAAACTTTTAGTACCGGCACAAATGTTTTTTATATTTATTTTTCTCTTTTATTATTATTATTATTATTATTATTATTATTATTATTATTATTATTATTATTACTTTAATAAATTATTCCAAATATCAGTTAATTTTGAAGTTTCTTTTCAATAATTTTTCATATCTGTGATTTTTATCCTTCCCTTCCTTCTAACAATTTATTTCATAATTCATTTATTTGAAGTCCATTTGTCCGGTTAATTAATATTTCACATCTTTTTTTCTTAATTCTTCGCGCTTCTTTCCATTTTCCTATTATTATCTATTCCCTTTTCCAGGTCTTGAACCCTTTTTCTGGACCTGATGAAGATAACGTTACGACTTATTTTAATTTTAATAATAAGTATATACTCTGGTCAGAAACGATATTAATTATTTGATTATCTAAATTTATTGATCTGTATCATGGAAAAAGAGACGAATATAATATTCCAGCGTTCGTATATTGAAAAATTAGGCTAGCTTTATATGTTTCGGATAACAGTCTACATCCTTCCAATGAATTATTCAATTTAATATTATTTAAACATTCTGATTGAGGTGTAATAGTAATAGTTGTATGACAAATATAAAGGAAAGATTTTAATTCATACAATCTTTTCCCCAGATTATGAAATTTTCCATTTGACAAATAAGCTGTTGCCGGTAAATCGTAATGATCCTTTTTGTTACCAATTAGAAAACCTAAAGATTTCACTTGGTACGTTTATGTTGCACTAGATTAATTCATGATTGGTGTTCGTAATAGTAAACCAATGTTGTTTGGATCCAAATAGAAATATATTAAATATGTGCTAGATAATTTACAGAAAAAGACTCAAATCATTAACATATATTTCAAAATATCGTGTATGTCTATAAATATTCGTGCTTGATTACTACTTAAAATATGGAATATAAGTTCATTTGTTATAATACTTGTGAATATCTCTAAAATGTGTTGTACAGCAAGCATCAATAAATTTAATAATAATTGTTGTTGTATTGCACTTATTCCACAGAAAATATAGTCTAGTCGATTTCTAAAAGGCAGTCAGAATGTGTTTAACTGTGATTACTGTACCTGAATTATTTTTATTTGTTTCTTAAAACACTTTTTTAGAGTCTGAATTTCTCCAGTCAACATTTTATCATGTTTTTATAAAGGTACAGTTGAATATGGCAATTTTTGTTGTTGTATTAAATTCGGTTTCACTACTACTTTATAGTCTAAAGAGCAGTATTTGTTGGAAATTGGAAATCCATTAGAGACAAAAGTAGTGCTGAAAGAGAGTGCAGTAATAAGTTATGGAGAACGCTATGTTAAGGTAGAAAAATGCTATGTAGTAAATAGCGAAGAATTAGAAAATGAAATAGAAAATAAAAGGTTAAGATTTGATTTAAAAAATTTAGTTGAGTTGAATTGATTTTGAGATTAGTGTCCCTTTCAGCAGGAGACTACATGTGACCTGGATCTACTAATTAACGTCGAATTCGAACTACACGAGCTCCTGCCGGGAACGAATCCGGATCTCCCACGCCAGGCACGTACGATAACCGATTAGCCAAGAAGGAGCTCTAGAAAAATTTGGTAATAAGAGAAAAAGCCAGGTACAGAAAAATTCGGGTTTATGTACAAATCAGAATTTGGTCAGACGATGGAAATTTATCAATGAAAACTTTACATAATGTGGATGCTCATTATCTAAGTTAAGCTGTCTTCACAACATAGAGCGAATTCATAAACGAGATTATATAACTGTTATTAACATTCCACAATGAATATTCTGACATAAAATTATGTATAGTAATAATTTTCCTGTTTGTTTCCTTTTCTATTGTCGAACTTTATTCAATTTGAGAATTAAAGTACAGTATGAATAAAAGTTTGGTTTGGATTATGAAATGAAATTTTTCAATTTAACGTCTCATTATTATTCCCTTTAGGCTAAGGAAGACGAAGAGGTGAGGATGCTACCACTGAGCCACCGAGTCCCCAATAGAAGTTTGGATTTAGCTGGTTACAATATATACAGTATGTATTCTCAGCTGGAGTTCCTAGGTAAAAGGAAACTGCCTATATAAAGGTAAAAGGAAGACGAAAACATAATGGGACATTTATTCTCCCGTTCCTTGTTTCGACAGTAGGATCTGGTAAAAATATGACAATGTGGCGATAGAAATAACTGCACACGGGAAAATAACTGTTTATTAGAAAAAAATATTAATAGTGTTTCGGAGGGAGTAATGGTACCGATAGCGTGTGACTGTCAACTGTGCGATATGTGCTCAAATCCAATCAGGGGCTCTTTTTCTAATCTTTATTCTTTTATGGTTCAAAACAAATGAGAAGGACAATAACAAAACAAAGTAGAAATAGGGCGCAGAAATAGAAATTAACACAAGTGACACAACATATATATCTGAGTACATTTTGCGTAAAAGTTTCAATGGAATGCTTCGCTTCTGCTGCGATGAATTTTTGGCATACTTAAGGCAGAGGGTTATAGTTTTAGTTTTCTGTTTATTTATTTTGTGCTAATAGTAAGATAATGTTTTCCCATTCACCATGCCATTCCCAAGATAATGTGTAATTCATCCCCCTAATATCTTCGACTGCATAATTATGCCAGACAGCGTTCATTCCGATACAGAGAAGAATAACTAACTCTTTGTCTAATTATACTACTGACGCGTGCATACAACGGTTTCTGTGTGTCTGCTTTTCTAGTCAAGAAGCCATTGACTTGCTGTTAAAAAAATGTGTATAGATGTGATTTGACCCACATTTTCGTTTCTACATCGTAGAAATGTTAGCCTCAGGTTTCGAGAGTACATTTTGCCATTCATCATTATCATCATGAAAAAAAAATCACATCCTCCTCGAGATCACCTTTTTCAACATACATTTTCTAGATTACATTACAGGGATGAAGAAGTCTGCAGGGGAAGATGGAACGTGATAACAGGAGTTTCATGAAAAAATGTAAAAAATATTCTCATGAATGAAAATGGATTTTTGATGCTTTCTATCTTAAAGGCTAAATAAGACCAATTCTTTTTATTTTTAACGAGTTTTTTCTAACTTACATACCACGGAATCTTTCCGTCTTTAACACTGTATTGCTTGACAGTTAACTCTATAAATAATACTATCAATTAGTATTAAGGTTTTCGCAAAATAGAAATATTTCGATTTATCGCGGTAAGTAAAACAAATTTTTAGTGATTTTTTTTTAACCTGTTCACAACTTCATTTGCTCAATTGATTTTTTTCTACTTGTATTTTTAGAAAGATGTTAAAAGCACTCATATGACACCGTTAAGTAAATTGAGTTTTTAGTGAATTGCTTCCTTATTGTTAACCATTCATTTCTGCAAATGATAGATCTATTTTAGTGAGAGCTCGTAAAGGCACCAATATGACACCGTTAACCAAAACGATTTTTTAGTGAATTGTTCTCTTTATCTATTTATAATTGCATTTCGTCAAGTGACGGATCTATTTTAGAGGGATATTTTAAAGACACCTATACGACACCGTTCAGTAAAACAAGTTTTTAGTGAAATATTATCTTATCTATTAACAACTTTATTTCTTTAATTGATAGATCTATTTTAGGGAGAGAGAGTTTAAAGGCATCCATACACATTGTTAAGTAAAACGAGTTTTTACTGAAATGTTATCCTATCTATTAACAACTTTTTTCTTCAAGTGAAAGGTCTATTTTAGAGAGATATTTTAAAGGCACGCATACGACACCGTTAAATAAAACGAGTTAATGGTGAAACATTATCTTATCTATTAACAACTTTATCTCTTCAAGTGATAGGTCTATTTTAGAAACAGAGATTTTAAAGGCACTCAGACGGCACCGTTAAGTAAATCGAGCTTTTGGTGAAGTGTTATCCTATCTATTAACAACTTAATTTCTTTAATTGATAAATTATAACAATATACTTTTGTTATTTTTGTTTTAGTCCTGATTCTAACATTATATTATCTTATTGAGCCACAATGAGTAAACTAAATTGACATAATGCAAAATGTCGTTTATTGTATACTTTCTTATTATAAACTTTGTGATCCTTAAAAAGTAGTTGTCATTATGTCTAACCTTGCTTCTGTTTCTATAGTAACATATAAACACATCGTCTTGGTAAAATATAAACAACAAAACATACATTGATTTATAACAAGATATGTTTCCTTCTCTTCTTCTTTTTAACCTAGCTGGCTAGTGCATATTTTATAAACATCACACATTTTGCCCCAAAAATACAATTAAAAATACAACATATCGCTGTAAAATATATTTTAGAGAGAGATTTTAAAGGCACCCAGACGGCACCGTTAAGTAAATCGAGCTTTTGATGAAATGTTATCTAATCTATTAGCAACTTTCAAGTTATCTATTTTAGAAAGAAATGATAAAGATTCCCATACGAGATCGTTAAGTAAAACGAGTTCTTAATCAATTGCATTCTTATCTATTAACAACTTCATTTGTCAACTGTTACATCTTACAGGACAAGTCAAAAATGATGGACCTGATTTCAGAAATGTATTCCGTGAAATCTAATGAATATATGCAATTGTGAGAGTTGAGTCGAACGGTTAAAACTTAGTTACCATACAGTGTTTATATTTTCTACAGCTAAGAGTCAGGAGCGAGCAGTTTAGGAAAATGGCGTTGGCTGAAGAACATAGATTTTTCTGTGTGCTTTATTATCATGTAAAGTGTCTGTGATTAGTGTGCAACAGCATTTCCACACCAAGAATCGGAGAGACGCGCTTACGAGGAATGCTATTCGTAAGTGGTTTGAACATTTCAGAGATTAGTTGACTTGTGTGTCTGCATCAGAAGAACAATTGCTGATTCTGACCACAACGTTACAAAAGGTTTGGCAGACTATTGGCTTGATGTGTGCCGTGTTACGCGAAGTGCTCACATACGAGAACACTTGATATGTTTGAAGAAAACTTTGTCGGTTACGTATCTTAGCACATGTCTCACAATAATATATGTTTATTTAATTGCACAGAATAAATTTCTGAAATCGGGTCCATCATTTTGACTTTACCTGTATTTTAGAGAGATATGTTAAATTAACTCATACAATATCGGACGTGCATATCACGTCCATGTGTACATTTAATTTTTCCTTGGGTATTTGGAACATGAAAGGACCAAACCACATATTTCCCACTAGGAATCAAATCCCAGGTTTTCAGCATCTAAAGGTGTGTATGCAAACGATATAACTACACACTATGAACCTCAAGTTAAAACACAGTAGGGTACAATACACAACAGATAAGCCATAGATAAATATAATAAACAGAACACAGAAAAAACTGTTAGGAAAGATATTTGTAGTAAATACTGGCATGGATAAGTCTTCAGAAAATTTTGATACGGAAAATGAATGCGGTAAATACATAAATTACAGATATAGGTAAATATTCCTATTACAAAAAGGAAACGTCTCTCTTTGTCAGTAACGTTAATTCTTAAAAATTAACAGTCGCCCTAATAGGTGTATTTACATGTACTGCCTGCTTTTCGCTTGGTGCTTGTAGACGACGCAAGTATGTAGGCCATTTACAAATTTTAAACTATCATGACGATCTAATTGCAATTAAGGCTGCCTTCACACTAGGATCTTGTGAGCCGCTCATGTGAACCTGTAGTGTGAAGGCATTGAATACTTCTGAGCTGCTCAAAAGGTCGTGATACCAAAATGGCTGCCATGCTAGAGCCAGAAGAAGCTGCAGGTTTCATCTAGCGATAAATTGCAAGAAGAAAGGAAAAGAAGACATAAAACAATGTAGATTCATCCTATAAATCAATCAAGACTGGAAAAATGTTCATTTTACAGTCTGTTTCCTAAACTGAGAAAAGATGAAAGAAAAATTTTCAATTACTTCAGGGTATCTATATCCTCGTATTTTCAATTCTTCCTTGCTAGCAGCCCTCTCAAGCCAGCTAATGGCGGGGTGATCTTCATAGCAACTCAGAGCCGCGGTTTACTGGCACCAAAGTGCATGTGTGAGGGTGTACATTTAAGACAATGTAAAACTAGCAGTGTAGCTCACGCGAGCGCCTCGCAGGATTCTAGTGTGAAGGCTGCCTTATACTCTATTGTTTGAATTTAATTATTTGAAATTGGATAGTGATGCTTCTGAACATGAACGTAGGTTGTTGTTTATTATTAAAACAAGAATCGTAACCATATTTAGAATTATATTTATGTAACTGCTAGTTAGTTCGTAGGCAAAATAAAAAAATGTGTAAATATAACACGATTTTAAGCTATAGCCTACAGCGAGCCGAAAGTTTCTGCAGAACAACTAGTAATAGATAAACAGTAACGAGCTTTGTTAGAAAAATAATTATGATAAATAGTTAGTAAAAACCATCGTGATAAATACATAAATCATAGCTAAATATCATAGATACAACATAGGCAAACTTGTCAAAAAATGCTGGTAAATACATAAAATATAGATGTATATGGCAAGGTTCTGCACGTGCTCCAAACACCACGTGCTGGTTGTAAACATAATTCAACGATAGGAGTTATGAAGAAGACGTTGTCAATCATTGCCAACGATCGGTAAGTGACGAAGATTCAAGCAATCAGCAACATTTCTGAATAAAAGGATCCAGAACACCACAGAAGGCATCTATCTCCACCGATGGATCATCACCTCCACTCTTTCCGACGCCTTATCTCTGAGAGCTCCTTTATCCTTACCATCTCGAGGATGTATGTTCTCTGAGAGCTTCTTTATCCTTACCACTCTCTAGGATGCCTGGTCTCTGAGAGCTTTATCCTTACCACTCTCTAGGACGCCTGGTTTTCGAAAGGTACCTACCGACACCTTGGCTGTAAGTGCCTTGGTTCCTGTCGCCCTAAGACGCTTGGTCATTGGGCTCTTAAAATTCACCCCAACAATGCGCCAAGTTATCTAACAGGAACTCATATTTTATCTGTAGTATTTATTACTACTGTATATAAGAAGAAACTTTTATAGTGAAAGGTGAATGTGTCCCGTGCACCATCTTTTAGCTCTATCCTAAAGACAGAATTTTACAATATATAACACGAATATAGGGAAATTGGCTTCGAAGAAAAATTCTGCTAAATATGTAAATTGTACTAAATAAAGTAGGCAAAACACAGGGAAATTTATTAGAAAATATAATTATTGTAAGCATACAATTTATAAATAAGCTTAATTGACAAAACACAGACAAGTTACTAGAAAATATATTTCTGATTCAATAGAGAATCCACAATGTACGGACTAATTCTCTAAAGAATTTCATTTTCTGCGAACACATTATGAGAATATTTACATCTATATGTGTGAACTAAATTTTGTTTTAAAAATTAGTTATTTTTATATGAAAAAAAGTCTCATTCTTCAGAACAGGCTGTACCAAACGACGCGGAGCAAAGAACATGTAAACAATGGAAATCCATTGATAGAAACAATGCCTACCCTTGTGCTAGTGGTGATAAGACAATATTTTAACTTTCGTTCATCAACCAACTGCGGAAGTTTCAAACAAGTGTCTACCAAATGTCAAATGCCAAAATCAAAAGCTAGGAATCTCTGCCAAAACTTACTTAAAGCAAACATTTCGTTCATGTTTTCTGCTTCACCCAAGATCAGATCATTCTGTTCTCTCCTGAACCTAGAAGTTGACTTACATACGTATCTTTCTAACAGTTCGATGTTTGTGAAATATATTTTTTCTGGTAATATTAATGAAGTGAAATTATTTCAGAAATATGTTATTTACGAAATTATTATTTGCATCATTCCTCTTTTATTAACTGACTTAGGCAGAAGACGATTGACCATTTTGTCTTTCCGTTTAACGTCCCACGATTATGCTTGTTAGACTAAGCGAGACGGGTGATTAAGACAAGTGAATGATAATGGAATAATTAGTGGAATGGGAATGTGGGAAGAAATTGAAGTACCTAGAGAAAACCCGCGGACACGATGTTATCCACTACAAATTTACTTAGCCGGGGATCGAATCAGTTATCCCACGCACCTGAGGCAAGCGCTCTACTACTGAGATACTGTACCCTTTTGTAATGTAATGATTTAAATCAGGTATGGCACGTATGAGGGGATGACACCCCTTGGCGATCACACTGCCCGAGAATTGACGAGGAAGAACGGAGTGGGAAGGAAGGAAGCTGTCCGGGACCATTATGTTACGTACCGTCCTGAGATTTTCCTGATGTGAATGAGGAAAACGTCATTCAGAATGACCGGCCTGAAAAAGATTTTACACTTTTTCGACTGAGTGTCCCTACCGGGAATCGAACCTGAGACTGCTCGCACTAAAGGTGAGAGCGTTAGGGATTACTATACGCGGGACCATCCAATATACTTCGTGTTTAAATGTATGTTACACGACACTGTTCCAGATTTATTTCCAAAACATTGTTCCAGCAATATAAAAGAATACTAAAAGTAATCTGTTTAAAAAGGTAGAACTGTATCATATTGACTGCTACATTAGAAAATTTTTTTTTTCCTGAGAGCCACGTTATCTTATTATGAAAATAGATTAAGAGCTTATTGCAACAATTTATAAAAATAAATACAAATTTTTATAAAATATATTTGTTCTAGGAATTAATTCGTGCGGTTGGTACGCACATATTGAAGCTGTAGTACAAAAACAAAATACATAAATACCTTAAGAAAAATATTGTCCATCGCTAGCCACCACTTTCGCCCATCTGTCAGGCAATGTACGGATTCCGTGGCGAAAGAAGTCCTCATCCTTGGAAGCGATCCAGTCAGAGACCCATGTTTCGATATCTTCTGAAGAAGTAAACCGCTGTCCAATCAAATCGTTGTTCATGCAATCGAACAAGTAGTAGTCCGAAGGAGCAACGTCTGGTGAATACGGCGGGTGGGGTAAAACTTCCCATCCGACATTTTCTAAATAGGTTTTGACCGGTTTTGCGACATGTGGGCGAGCGTTATCATGTTGAACAATAAGTTTATCATGTCTGTTCTCCCATTCTGGTCGTGTTCTGGCCAGAGCTTGCTTCAAACGCATTAATTGTCGTCGATAACGTTCTCCATTCATAGTTTCACCCGGTTGCAGCAGCTCATAGTACACCACACCTTTCATATCCCACCATATGCACAGCATAACCTTTGCACAGTGAATATCTCGTTTTGGTTGTGATGGACCTGGTTTCACCCAGGCCTTTTTTCGTTTAGGGTTCTCGTAATGGATCCACTTCTCATCACCCGTAATAATTCGATGCAGAAACCCCTTTCTGCTCTGTCGTTGAAGCAGCAATTCGCAAATGGTTTTTCGTCTTTCAACGCCTCTGTCTTTCAATTCATGTGGAACCCAATGTGACATCTTTTGAATCATTCCCATGGCTTTCAAGCGTTTGGAGACTGTTGTTTGATCAACGCCTAATGCTGCTGCAAGTTGTTCCTGCGTTTGACACGAATCCTGCTCGAGCAATGCTGTCAATTCTTCGTCTTGAAAGTTTTTTGGCTGTCCAGCTCGCTCTTGGTCTGCCAAGCCGAAATCACCACTTCTAAACCATGCAAACCACTTCTGACACGTTCGCTCAGCTAGAGCATGGTCACCATACACTTCCACCAAAATACGATGACTTTCAGTCGCACTTTTCTGCATGTTAAAGTAATGCAGCAGGGCACCCCGCAAAAACACTTTATCAGGCACAAATTGCGCCATGTTCACTTAACTACAAACTGGTGTTGTTGACGCTTTAATCCACTGCCCTATACTACGAACGATACGCGATGACAGGGGTTTGCAACACATGTGTGGATACACGGAACTGTGGGACGCTCCGTTTGTTGCGCCATCTCTCGTCTACCCGAACGAATTAATTCCTAGACCAAATAGAATACATAACTGCAGGATTTTCCCAGACGATCACCCATAAATTTACATAATTGTTATAGCATGCTAGCCTGCGTCGCCTGCACAGCACACGATTCCAAAAGTATAGGTATGTGTGAGTTTATATTTGATTCATGAGGTGCCGAGTAGCTTAAAACAAGCGTGGATTAAAATCAACGCATGTGTCAGTATATTAAACAAGTAAAATTTGTCTTATATACAAATATAAATGAAATTCACAGTGACTTTTTTTTTAAAGGGAAGTAAACAGAAAAGATTTTTGAACAGAACTGTCTATTGAATTTGTTTACTGTCAGGCTTGTCAAGAGTTAAGTTGTTATACAAAGAACGCATTTACTTAATTTCAAAATAAATCATTTTTAATACTAATAATCATTATTTTAATATTAAGTTTAGGTGCTGAAAGAAACGTAACATTCTACTTAATAAGTCAACCAACTTTATTACTCATGGTATATTGAGTTTTTACATAACAATGATTTCTGGCAGAAGAGCTATTTACTTCAGAATAACCATATATCAATCAGTTTAAGTATACATCTGGGAAACATTTTTACATTATTTCCTTACGATATGAAAAATATTTTTGGCATTGATTCAGTACGCTATTTCTTAGTTTCGCCATCCTAGATATTGGCAGGATAATTCTATAATTGGGTACTCTCTAAATATCATCATAATAAAGAGAGACACGTATGGACATTTTTTCTTTCATCTTCAGTGTTGCAAATCATTTAATGAAGACTGACATTCATTTCCCCATAAAACAGCGACAAAAACTACTTATGAAGATGAGAAGTTCAACGACCCCACTCTTCTTTTAAGGATTCAACTACAGAATTTCCAAAGAGAAAACAAGACGACGGTTGGCGTTCCCTGGCGGACTTTACCGGCAACTTGGGTTCGCAGCTAGACAGTTCAAAGTCATAAAATAACTTTGACTCCCCATAGAAATGTCAAGTACATACTCATGTAGCGGGCTACACAAACATTATATGGCTCTATATAACGGAAAATAAATGACGTTGCTAGCAACAACTTTCTCACAAAGTCTCTACGTAAACGAAATGAAAGCGCGGAGACGCCTGATGGCTAGTTTTCGTTGTTTGTCTGCTTTGTCGAAAACTATCTTTAGTGAATCAAGCTTTGTTATTGTTCCTACCTATTGGGAAGAAAATGTGCAACGCATGAATAATAAGTTTCTTAAGGGAAAAATAACACAAGTTATAATTTTATATTCAGCTAAAACTTAATAAATTTTACCATATACTAAAGTTTAATAGAAGAATATTTTATAAGTTTAGTTGACCTAAATATCTAGAAATCTTAATGACACAAGATTAAATACTGACCACATATCAGATAACTAAAAATCGTATGGCTAACTATAAACTTTAGTGTTGCGTAACGAAAGGAAGCTTGGCTTACGTTCTAATAGCTATGGAGGGAATGACAGTGACAGAAGAGAAAATACCTATAGAAAGACTATGACTCAAATATATACGGATCAAATAATACAAGATACAGGTAAGAAAAAGTACATGGAATTGAAATGTCTGGCTCAGGATAGAGAACAGTGATTACATATACTGTATAAGAACCACTCTTCCCTGTCCTGAGCCAGACATTTCAATTCCATGTACTTTTTCTTACATGTATCTTGTATTATTTGATCCGTATACATTTGAGGCATGGTCTTCCTATAGGTATTTCCTCTTCTGTCATTGTCATTCCCTCCATAGCTGATTCCCTCCATGTCCTATAATGTGTCTAATTATTCCATCTCTTCTCTTCGAAATACTTCTTCTCTTCTCTTTTCTTCTCTTCTCTTCTCTTCTCTTGTCTTCTCTTATCTTCTCTTCGAAATACTTCCATCTCTTCTCTTCGACTTCAGCATACTTCACTTTTCTCCCCACATTTCCAATATTCTTTCAACTGATAACTTGCCTAAAAATCTAATTTTCAACTTTCTTCTACACCACCACATTTCAGTTTCCATTCTCCACTTTTTCTCTTCTGCCAGAGTTCATATCTAATATCTTTACAACGCAACACTCCATACACATGCTTTCATTAGCCTTTTCTTGAGTTTTATGCCTATGTTTCCTTTTAAAAGTTTTTGTCTTTTATTGGAATGCCTTGTTTACCTGTGCTATTCTGAATCTCACATCGACAATCACACACACACACACACACATACACAAACACACGATCATCTTATACGAGATGTGTTACAAATATGTTTGAACCTTATTTATTTTTCTCGCGTGCAGAAAGCGTCAGTTGTTGGCAGTCGGCCAATGAGTGAAGTGAGCAGTCATCGCATTTCCGTTTTCGTAAACAGACATATTGGCAATAGTGCATCAAATTTTGTCAAAGGTTTGACGATACCCAAGCGGAAACCATTCAATCGGAGTGCTTCATTCAATTTTGAACGAGAATTTGGACATGAGAAGAGTGTGAAGTTTGATTCAGGCTTTCATCGCTAAACGTAACATTTATATGTATCGTCAGACTCCCTACTCACCGGATATGGCTCAATGTGATTTGGTTATTTCCCAAGCTGAAAATGCCACTAAAAGGGACCGGACTTCAGTCAGGAGAAAATATCATGTGCGGAACAGCTGCTCACCATTTCAAAAACGTCGTTCCAGAAGTGTTTCCAACAATGGCGAGAGCACTGGGAGAGGTGTGTATATTACCAAGGAGACTTCTTTGAAGGGATTATAGTGCGTCCAGTAAGAGAACGTCTCTGACAGCTCGCAGTGACATTGCCACTACTCGTGTGTCAAGGTAGTTTTCGGTGCAACTGTAGTGGCAATTTAATTTATGGTATAAGACAGAGTGATCGTGTTTGGTAACACTGGTATCACAGTAGGGGCTGCAATGTCCCATCGCATGTGGTAAGAAACGTCAGAGACCGTCTCTTGTTGGCCGTGCTATAGTATTTCGGATTTCCAAATCAATCGATGTATTTTTGTCAACCAAAGGTTCGATACATTATGAACATATCTCGTATATAAGTGTGTATGTGGGTGTTATTTAATTTATCAATCAAAATTCTTTAAAAAATATTCTTAAAGCACAGAATTGCATTATGTTTAAAGAATACGTTGAGAAAATATTGTTGTAATTTGATTCATTGAATATTTATTCTCAATATTAATCCAGAGACACTTCACACACCATATGAGTTCAACTACCATACAGCTTCCCAACATTTATCTCTTTAGACCTTCTAAATATTTTGAACGTTCACTAACTCAATGCTCATGTATCAAAACATTACACTAAAACCAACGCTGCTGTGGATTATGCGCATTTTGTTTTGTCACAGTTAATGTAAAATCGTTTTAAACTAGCAGAGACTGGGGCTATATACAAATACATTCGCTTCAATATTTATGTTTAAAAAAAGGAATAGCGGTAAAGATACGTTGTAATCCTTTCTTCACATAATAGTTATACTTTTGCTGTAGGATGTGATATGTAGTCATACTTTAAGTCCAAAAACTACAGGATTTAAGCATGTAACTTACATTTTTACGTACACCACATACGATGTTTTTCTCTGTGTAAGAACTTCGCCTTTCATTATTTCACAGAAAAAAAAACGTATGTGGCATACGTAAAAACGTCGGTTACTTGCATAAATCCTGTAGTTTTTGGACTTTATAGTACAACTACATATAACATCCTGCGGCAAACATATAACTAAAGTTGTATGTTTAATAATACTGTCTTTATGAGTGTTCCATCTATAAGTACTTTCCGTATGACTGTATATAGACAGTAAGGATCTCATATACAGATGAATGTAAATAACATATAGCTGACGTATGTAGCATACGGAAAACTTAAATTTCAGACATATTGCAGCTGCATGATGTAACAGCTAAGTGGGAAAAAAGGCAGTACGTATATAACATATAGATAATGTATGCTCCGTAAAGATTTCCGTAGTAAACATATGGAATCTGTATATTTGTACAATATACCGCTGTCCAGAAAACGAATTTTTGTCAGTGTATGTAAAACTGGAGCCTGAGCAAAGTTTGTGTGTGTATTTTGACGTATGTTTCATTGTCTATTAGAATGCATCGAGAAAGACGTGGTCCCGAGGAGATCACAAAGTTCTCTGGAGCACATTTTAACACGTTGTTTCTGCTGTGTACTCAGTTTGTATGCTTTTTGCTCTCGATATGACTGGATTTTGTGTTTTGAGTTTATCCGTTGTAGCGTTGATATGGTAGTACCACCCTTTTCAGCTGCATCATGAAATGACAAACATCCTTTTGTCGTCAAAATCTGCAGAATCTTTCACTCTAAATTTGTAGTAGACATCCCTATTTTTCGTCCTCTTCCTTTTTAAATGTTTAATAACATTATATTCCCCACATTTCACTATCACTTTTCTGGCACCCAAGTATAACACATTCACTGACTTTGCAATATTTCATATTGAAAGTCTCTTCTGAGTAGAACATTTGAGCAGAATTAACTTTCGAGTCGCTTCGCTAATCCGTAGTATGGTTGCTCCCTTCTATACAAAGAACAAATTTCCACCAGTGTTCGTACGTTTCCTACAGAAAATTTCTCTTAACGGTCACAAAATTTTCCCTTTTATTATCAAATTTTCCCTAGTTTGATGATTGTCCAATTCGTATGACAGAAGTTATGTGATAAAATTAATTTAGCAATATTAAAGGAACTGTCAACCGTATTTGTTTGTTGCTTCTATTTCTTATGATTTTTTTTACAGATAAATGCACTGAAATACACCCAGCCAACAATCGGTGCAAATTATGCTACTTTGAACAGACCTGGACATATTATTGCTATTGTATTGGTTTATTTATGAAGAACAAAGAAATATTTAAACATTAATATTGGTCAATCAGTGAGCGCGAGAATTCCCCTGGATTTTCACGTTTTATCGAAAAAAATCCCTTTTCCCCTCTTTGCTAATTTTACCTACGAGAGGAAATTTCCCTCAAACTACGAACACTAATTTCCCCTGTAATATTTTAACTACGGAGACGTCGCTTTATAGAGAGCCATCTGTGAGATACTAATGTAACATCTGTGTAGTTTTGAGGAGTGTTTTCTAGTGGTTATTTTATTTCTAAGACAATCCTTGTTGATGCTTTCGTAATACTTTGTAGAAAATATTCTTTGTTTTACTGTTATCAGTAAACAATGTGCGTCTGTAGATTAATTATGCTAACATCTGATAGACATATTGAATATACTTCTTTTGTAATATTTGGCAGAAAATATTATTTGATTCAGTGTTGCGAGTAAACAATATTTTTCTATAGAATAATTATTTTACATCTGATAGACGTATTAAATATGCTTTTTTTGTAATAGTTTGTAGAAAGTATAATTGTTTTTTATTGTTTTCTAGAGGTCTTGAATATTTCTATTGTAATATTTTGTAGAAAATCTTGTTTGTTTTGTTTTAGTTAGGAAAGAAAATACAGCACTATATTTAAAAAAGTATTTTTTTCTGGCAATTCTCTTGGAGGATAGCTCGCTCTGAACACAGTGGAATTATTATGGTGAAATATTTGACGTGATTTATTTCACAATTCTTGTGAAACAAAGAATTACGTAAAAATGTCTCAGAATTATTTTCAGCAATAACTCTAATTAACTATTCACATAACTTTTCGATTTCTTCAGTAAACTTTACCTTGTTTGGCTCCTTTATAAATGAAAATAAAATTCAACAAACAAGGTACGTATGAAGAAACCCCAAGCAAATACATTGAGAACTAATGTTATTAGATCATAATGTGGATATTAATAGATAAGATGTTAATAATTACAACAGTAAATGATGTTGTCAGGTTTATTTCGGTCACATAACAAAAAATGGAGATTTTTTTCAAGAATTAAATTGTAAGTAAGAATTATAATTCCGAGAGTTAATTACTTAAATATGTCTAATGATATTCTTACCTTGCTGTACCATTGATCGGAAACATTGAAGTATCACCTACCTGTAAGAAAATAATAGCTTTATTAATGTCTGATACTTATTTGGGTTTTCAGAAAAGTGTGAATGCATATTAGAAACATATTAACATTTAGTATATACCAGTAAAATCTAGGATTCTCTAAAGCAGTGATGGCCAAATGGCAGCCCGCGCGCCGATACCGGCCTACGAGTATGTTTCATCTGGTCAGTTAATTTCTGCAAACTGAAGAAATATATTTTAGTCCTCTTTCTTATCTCTATAGATAAGAGGAATAGCGTAACTGACCGTTACGAAACTTGACTTTTAACTGTTAAATCAAAACATTTTCTTTAACCTTTGGTTACCAGCCTTTGCCAAATATATGACAACTAGTAGCTAGTAGGTCGATTTTTGTAAAATGCAATTTTCTTGAGTTACTTTCAAATGCTCGTAGTTGACACCAAGATTAATTTGAACACACGAACAGTCGTTCTTTCAGAAAAAAATGTTCTGGGCGGCACACTTAGTATTCTGGGGGGGGGGACACTGCTGGTACTATTCTGTTTATTATTATATTATAGACGTATTATTTTGATCTCCTCCGGGGAGGCACTGTCAGAGCTCCGGGCGGGCAGTGCCCCCAAAAACATGTCTGGGAGAAACACTGCAAGGGAAACCAGAAACAGGATATACTGAATAGAGAAAAGAATTGGAAACATCTTAGGTATATTCACCGAACCATCATCTCAGGAAAGAACTTGAAAAACGAAAAAATAACCTCAAGTATGATTCTTAATTTGTCCTGGTCCAGAAATCCATTACAAATTGATCATCATTGTTCCAAAGAATCGAATCCTTTAATACAAGGTCTGCGGTTTAAATATGAACGCAATTATAGGTTGCATAAAATCAGCACTATTGTCAAGTTGAACCAACAAGTCGTTAAATGAAAGATGAAATTACTCCAATTTTTGGGGTAACAAGGTGCTAAAAATCAGACTCAATTAACACTATAAAATAGGCTACTTATGATATGCGATTTTAAAAACATGTATTATAAATAAAGTCCAAATATTAAAAAGAATTTAATCTTCATTTTACTTTAACTCACGCTACTAAAGCTACTGGAATTATTATTTGTAATGCTGTTTTACCTGTGATCAATGGAGCACCAGTGGGAGAATGGCTGGAAGTCCAACGGGTCCGGACTCCCATTAAACTTCCAAACTCATCATGCTTTTATACCCTTTCAAAATAAAACTACACCTCCAAAACTAAATCCCAAAATAAGTCACCAATCGAAAAAAAATAATTTGTTACTATCTTCGAAGTTGAATTCCCTGGATTTAGCGACTTTCCTCCAATTGGCAACACTGGAAATCAGTTACTCAAACACAGCTAGAACGAAACGTTTGTTTCAGGGAGCTCTTAACGATAAGCGCAGATCCATTTTAAATTGCTGTCATGCGCATGACGTCACGATAGAAGCAGGTGAGTATTCTATAACATAAATTAAAAGGACGCTGTATGTCACCTTTTCACAAGGTTAAACCGATTGAAATGAATTTTTGAATATATTTAGAATTCGGCTCTAGCCGAGGTTATATTACATGATTTTCATTCTAATATGTATCTTAAGGCGAGTAAACAGTGTCCAAATTTTATGCCAAAATTGAGTATCTCATCAGCACTCGAATTTAGGAAGTTTAAAATGGATATACAAATTTCTAATTAGAAGTAAGCGAAGACGTATCTATGCCTTTCTCGTTTCAGATGTTTTATTTTGCAAACATTGAATTTGTATACAGTTTTCCTTTCTGATTTGCAATTAGAAAATCTAAGGAAACGGCGTAACCGTTTGTAATATATATATATATTTTACTTCTTAGGTTGATTTCGGTATTTATCATTTCCCTTTGATTAAAATACGTATCGAAAGGTATATATATATGAAATTGACTATGTGACTTCATATCTTTGAACCAACCAACCGATCTCGATCAACTTTTCAACATAGATGAGGTTCAGGCCTGGGATTTTTTAAATTTTACTTTGATTGTGGAACTCTGGGGAAGGGAGAAGGGAAATATTTAAAAATGATCAAAAATGACCAATATTAATGTCGAATCCATAATTTTTAGAGTCGCTGAGACGAACAGTGACACTTCCGATGCCGTTTAAACCCAAATTTAACCCCGCAACTTGGGAAAGTGGAGGGATATATATATAATCAAAAATGACCGATATTAGTGTCGAATCCATAGTTTTCGGGGCAGTTGAGATGAACAGTGACACTTCTGATGCCGCTTAAATCCTAATTCAGCTTTCTAGAACCAAAAGGAAATGTATTCTCCCCGTGCGAAGAGCGGGTATTCTCTGCTAGTAGGAAAATAAATAAAATTACTACTTATAATTTTATTTGAAGAATAACATGAGAATGAAGGGAATAAATAGAAATATGAAGGACGGAAACGTGAGAGGAAATTTTAGCGTACCCTTAATGTTAATAAAATATCGAATAAATGTATCTCGGTATTATATGCGTTCAGTGAACTGTATCATCAGTCTAAAATGTTTAGGAACTACTTGCATAATGTACTATGTAAATTTTTAATAATATAAATTTGAGCGACATGGCTGAGCCTTCTTGAAAAGAGTTTCTACATATTCGCTATGAATGAGAGGCCATGCAAATTTTAGTTGAGACTAGTCTACTACCACTTAGCGGAGGAGAACAGAAGGTCAAAATGTATTTTCTGTGGGATGAACGGAGCTTTGATCGCTAACGTTTCGTCCTCTCCGTTGCTGTCAGCCTCACTACCATTTTCAAAAAGGAAAGCAACATTAATATTTATGTAGGTGAAAATCTGTGAATTACATTTTCCACTAAATGGCGTTAGATTGTGTATATATACTATAATTATTTCTCAGCCAGTTTTTTTAAAAAGTACTCTTTGACAGTAGACATTTCCTGGAAGCGTTGAACAGGACATTTTTGGAATCATGTACTCTCTCAGTGGGAATTTTGAGAAAGATATCAAACGCCCACACGTTGCTGAAACGGAAAATAATTCTTCGAACAACCCACACATTAGCCTCTAACACTCATTGATCTATATTCATTAAAACATTACTTTAACATTTGTTTTAGCTTTTTTTCAATATTCGTACAGACGTAATGGTTGAACTAACTGGAATTAGTGCCCTCCGAGGTGCTATCATGGTCTCAACATAATACAGGATTTCTTCTGCATCAGTTACTTCTGTCAAGCTGAATTTAGAACCGAAATGACTTAAAAGGAAGCTTCATTACTATTACCTTTAGAGTAATTAATTTCCTTTGAAGAAAATTTAATAACTATTAAGTAACTTACTAATTAACTTGTCCAATGAAACATCATATTTACATCTCTGTATGAAGCACGTGACAATGCTAAATGGAAATACCCCTACCTACGATCAATTTACGCAATTCTTACCTGCAATGTTATGCAACCACAAAAACAGCTTAGTCATGTTGGTTGTTTGCAAACAGGCAAATAACGACCGAATCGAAAAATGCGATAGCAGAAACACTTTGTATTAAAAAAAAAACATCCCTACTCAGTAATCAAAACACTGATGTAATTGTATACTCATAAAAATTGCTACCTCGCCACCAACATAGCCCTTCCTTTTGCTATAACTAGTACTAGACTCCTACATAAGTAAATAGTATGGCGTATGCTGCGGAAGACCGTAATTCAATTTTCTGTGTTAACAGGCAAAGTTCCGATCACCCGTTAATAAGCTGTTGAAAGGGAATGTTAAACTTCAAACAAAACAAACATTGACACTATTAAATTGAGGTGACTGTTTGAACTAATTATATATATATATATATATATATATATATATATATATATATATATATATATATATATATATATATATATATATATATATATATAATGTATGAGAAGATAATACACTTTTGTATTAAAATACGAGTCGCAACTATATAATCAGTTTAGGATTCTCACATACGAGTAAAATGGCAACAGATAATATACTACACACCCAAAACTAGAATTAAAATATAGTCTACAGTTAAAAGTATTACTGGAACAAAGTAAATTTTGTATTGTGATCTTTTTTTTTTAAAGATAAGGGATTAGGTTTAGGAATTTTTTTAATCATCTATTTTTGTTTATATAATCATACTTGGCTTCATATCAAACAGACTAACCGCAGCCATTAGAAGGTTACGCCCTCTCAATTGTGAACTACCCAATTCTGTATAATATAAGTGACTTTGCTGAAGATTGTTATGGGAGATTAAGAAATAATATGGCGGAGTTAGAACCACGGTAGGAGAATATCCTTTATATATTTTAAGGTAGTGATTGTTTACAATCATGGAGGAATGCATTATTGTGGTTACATGAAAGTATACAGAAAGTTGTTCGCTGTATATCCGACCATTTTCGATTCGGTGCTGCCACCTGACGTGTCATGCTGGAACTATGGGTTTGCTGGTGGGCGCAGTGTTGTTTTCGACCTTGTAGGTGCCTGAATGTTGGTAGTGAGTGTTATCAAATGGCGCCAAGAATCAACCAGTATTGGGAGGGTTACGTAATGACACCTTTTCCATGCTAAGTTTTTGTACTACGCATTGTGAAACAGAGTCGGGAGAATGGGTTAACACTCGGCGCGACGTAATGACTGCGAAAGCTATTGTGGCCCGTTACACACAACAGGCTTCCCTTGCGAAATATTCATTCCGGAAAACCAGCACGAGAAGGGCTGCAAGTAAAATAACACCTGTAGTACTAAGGTGGATTGCGAGTCAAAACAAATCCTCCGACGCAACGTGATATGGGTCACAGATTCCACCTCACACCGTCAACTGTGAACAAAACAATTTGCAAGCGTGTCAGATTGAAGTGTGTACGGAAAGCCCGCTGTATACAGCCTGGTATCGCATCACATCCGAACATAATACGAACTGCAGGAAACTGTATGAAAGTACCTGCCGAGGTCCAAATGGAAGAAAGTTGTCACAATGGAATGAATCATATGTCCATCTCACTGCTAGTGGTCACTTTCGGGCGATCACATACTGTGACATTGACGGCAAGGGCTTGTTCGTCAGTGAAGAGAAAGTTTCCTTTGTGACTTTAAGATTATTACGGAATTCGGATATAAGGTAAGTTGATAATACACAAAGTGGACAAAAACGTGACGGTGAATGAAGATACTTTCAAGAATGCATTCTGACACCTATCTATCGGAGAGAAGTCCCACGCTTGTATGGAATGGACGCGAATCAGGTAATGATTCATATAAACAAGGCTTTGAGTCATACCGCCAAAACATCACTACATTTTTTACAGGAAATGACAGAGGAATTATGAATTAGTGTCATTCTGTTTGAAGACATTCCTGTGAAAAGCCCAGATGCCAGTCTAATCGATTTTT
Source organism: Thermobia domestica (assembly GCF_964235325.1). Taxonomy (NCBI): domain Eukaryota; kingdom Metazoa; phylum Arthropoda; class Insecta; order Zygentoma; family Lepismatidae; genus Thermobia; species Thermobia domestica. Next base: position 79,868,570 of record NC_137468.1, on the reverse strand, counting down.
GCGCATTTGGACTGCTGAAACGACGTCTTCAACATCGCAGCCCGCGCACCATGGATGGTCTATGGAAAGCGTGCTGAGAGGAGTGGGACAGAATTCCCATGCCTCTCCTGCGCTGAAACTTGCTGCAATGAAAACCGCGATGCTGTGTGATATTCCACAATGTTGGGGGTTCAATAGGACATGTTTGTTGGTGGCGGTGCGATATTTCTTAAAGTGAATACTCGTCAAAAAAGGTCGGATATAAAGCGAACAACCTTCTGTAGGTTTAGTGGGTAATATGTCCTATTCATTTAGCATGAGAGAGTTATAAATATGTATATTTTTGGAAGTCAAGTAAGTGAGAATAGATTCCATGTAGGAGAAGTTATTTGTAACTGAATACTCTGTGAAGTCACAGTTTGCTGCTCGCCTTCCGAATGAGAGAGGAAGGAGTGGCAAGTATTTTGACATTGAGAAAAACTAGTGGTGACAGTCAAACAAGGAAGTTGACAGCATAGTCAATGGTTTTATTGGCATATGTCTCATCAATCCACGACTCTCGTACACAGCCAGCACTTGCTTTCTTACGTCATTCCTCCCCTCCTTTACTCATTGTTTCTCCAACTTGAAATAAACCTCCGTACAAAGAATTATTTAATATTGAGAGATAATTAAATAGACATGCATTTGGTTAGAAATGGATTAGTTCTTTGTTAGTTTACATAAATTTGGGGAAACATATTTCAGGAGAAATTAATATCTACAGAGATACTAAGATCTTTTTTTTTTTTGTTTTTGTTTTGCAGATGAATGTCCACATCGACAGCTTTTTACATAATAATAACAATAAGTGTAAGGCTTATAAATGAAGATTTTACACATAAATCTTTCCCTACATTTCTCACCTTTTCGAGAAATGAGATGAAAAGAAAATCACTTAAAGCAAGTATATAGGCTTTAAAGAATGGCAATTGATGGTGATGTGAGTGTGTGCGATAGTGCGTATGGAACAAAGATCCTCAACAGTTAATATCTGACAGAATCAATACCATAATTGAGTGTAGCTATCCACATGTATAATTCCGTAACGCGTATACCGATTTGAGGAAAAACATTGTTCTTTCGCATATTTCTTAGACTAACCCATTTTACAGAAAGTTAGTGTTTTGCATTTAGTTTAAGTGTGTACCTAAACGACAGAGGTAAGGAAAAAGTGGAGAAATAAAACAAGATTTGAAAAACAAAAAAAGAAATATTTCAGATTAATGTCCAACGATTATGTCCTTTAGGCTAAGGGAGACGGATGATTAAGGCAAGTGAGTGATAATGGAAGAATTGGTGGAATGGCAATACGGGAGAAAATGGGAGTACCCCGAGAAAACCTACGGACACGATGTTATCCACCACAAACTTACTTTACCGGGATCGAATCAGGGACCCCACGAATCAGAAGTTAGCACTCCGCCATCGTGTTTCTAACAGTTAAAAAACAGTATTAACACTAGAGATGATTTCAAGTGGACATAGAATAGACGCAGAAAAATTTTCCCTCTTCTGTAAAGAAACCAAAGGACTGTATGTAGAACTTTAAGATTAGTACCCAATGACCTATTGTTCATAAAATTTGAAATCATGTTAAAGTAATTATTGAATATACATTATTGCCAACTGGACAGTTTTCTGAAGATGCAGCTGAAGCCGGTAACAAATACTTTCCACAATACAGATAGGATTTCGCGACAAAGTTCTGGAAAACTTCTTGCAACGAAGATGTGCTTAGCTCAGACCCATTAATTTCATGTCAGCGTCAACAGTCTTCATTAAAGAGGGAAAGGAAACCGTTCTCAAGAGAAGCCTTAAAATTTCTTTTGTCGATGGAAGTTACCTTTCACAGAAGGAAGAAACTGCATTCCAGATGCCATAAGAGGAGTCGTTTTTAATTTCTGATGAAGGTAATTGTTATACAACTGTAAGTAACAAATCAATCTCTTGAACTCTAGAATGCATTTTTAGTATTATTGTACTCTAGAGTTCTTTTTAAATATCATTATTCTCTAGAATGCATTTTTAATGAGTTTTCATTGGAGAACTATTGAAGAGTTTATCCTATACTAACACTGAAATGGCAAGTTCTAACATTCAAAACATTGAGAAAACACAAATAATGAACCATTTTAAAGCGTTTTTACTTCTACGTGATTAAATTTTTCTTTCACCTTGGCAAGACCGCTTTTGAGACGCTTGCCTTCCTCAAGGAGGGTTACAAAGACGACGCCCTCTCAAGTGCCTAGGTCTTCCGGCAGTTTAGTGAGTTCAAGAATGGACGAGAGACCGTTGAAAACATGGAGCAAACGACGGTCGGAGTCCAGGAGATTTGTCACTTTGGCTACATTTTTGCCTAAACCATTCGTTGAAGGGCGTCAAAAGCATAATATAATTGTGTAGCGTTGGTCTAGCGAACGCTCCATTTCTCATGTTTTCTGCTGTGGCAAAAAAAAAAAAAAGAAAAAAAGCTTTTGCGCCATACGTGATCCTCGCTGCGTCAAAGCTCGGATGAGACTGCAGCCCTGTGTGTTGCTTAGCTTAGACCCACCGCCACAAATCCCCTCCCCAGGAAAGCGCGCTTCTGGTGACTGGAGCGCCATGCGCCGGCCAGTCTCATAAATTTACAGACACCCTGTATATTGCATGAATTACAACTTTTCGACAAGTATTTCAGTCTACCCATTTTGAAATTTTATGGCACGTCAAACAAAAAATACATTCACTGCTACTTCTATTTAACGCTATGATTGAAATATTTTGCATCTCGGTACGAACTATGTGACATTGCATAACTGCAGTAGCCCTACCTACAATCACGTGACCTGATTTTTTGTCACCTACAATGTTATGCAACAGCTGAGTCATGTTGTCTGTCTGGAAACAGACAATACTCGTAAAATTTGATTCAAATAATCAATTACCTCATCCAAATAATCAGTTTCTTCTTTTTACCGTTTGTCATCATTTATGCCTCATACCATTCTTTAACCTAAAGAACAGAACCGTGGGACGTAAAGCTCACAAAGAAATAAAATAGAACATTTCATAAACTCGGCTCGAAATTATAACTCTTTGTAATCAAGAAATGAGTATTCAACTAATGTTACGTTGACTTTAAAAAAAATCCAATTTGTTACGTTCAGTTTATTCGTTGAATTGGAGATTAGCGCTCCTTTCAAGACTGAGGCTATACAAGGCGTGAGTCTGTGGTTCAAGGTGTAATCCGAACCACTTTAAAGCGTTGAAATTTCAAGGCTTTATTATCGGGAATCGAACCCAGGATCCTGTGTGCCAAAGACGTGCGAGGTTCTGACTAGGTATAGAAAAGTAGCTGGAAAAATAAATATATTTAAACCTTTAGCAGGAACATTTATAATGGCAATGTAATATGATCTAGTATGAATATCGAATAAATCTGCATCACTTCATCTTTTTGATAACATTAACAAGGATTTGCAAAATGTAAAATTAACAGAAAATAATAAGAGATTATATATATATATATATACTCACGCGATACAGAGAGATAAACGGATGAATAACCAAAATTAACAATGTGGATATTTTAATTAGATATTTTTTTAAATTAAAAAGCACTGTACTATGAATTTTAAATTACAATCTAATCTCTGCTAGGCAAACTTTAGGTTTTTTCTTTAATGGAATATTGTTTAACAGTTACTTGTATAGGATGAAAATATGTTACATTATTTGGCGTTGGAAATACTTGCGTTTGCAACGTGAATGAAGCAAATAATGTCTCTAGATCAGCGTTTCTCAAAAGCAATACTGCGGTACAGTACAGTGCAATATTGTTTTATAAATCTAGTCACTCACCTCTTTTTAAACAGTCATATAGAGAGGAAACCGTAGAGAGGAAAAATTTAATACATTGGGTTGAATATAAAGTCAAAAACAATTCAAATCTGTTTGACTTGATTTCTTTGTGGATAAAGAGACATAGGTCAACATTTTGTGAACGGACCCTATATCTCGAAATAATTATGAAAGTGTACTGCGACAGTATGTACGTAGTTTCTCTTTCTAATTAGAAACACGACCATTAATTAATAAAAACAGAAGAAAGAAAATTAGGGGAAAATATTTGAAGTTTTTAAAAATGCGATATTTTAAGTGCTATATTACTGTTAGGATTAATGTGTGCTAGTTTCAACAGTATCATGTCACTGCTAAGGGAAATCAAATGACAAAAGGTACAACTTGTTTCTTAACAGTGTATATTTTCCTTACATAGCAGCGTATATTTTGCATTCAATTAGCAGACTAGTGAGATATGCTTTTGCAGGCTTGTAACCTACAATGTTATGCAACCATAGAAACAGCTGAGACATGTTGGTTGCCTGGCAAAGGGCAGAACAGTCATAAAATTTAATACCAATAACATAACAAATGTTTTCTCTTTCTACCATTTACCATAATTCATATATCTTTCCATTGTTTAACCTAAAGAACAGGATCATTCGAAGTAAAACTCGTAATACTCATGGGTAGATCTCGACAAAATCTAATTTTTATGGTATTAAACATTAGATTGTTTGTCATTAATCTGATATACAGTTAATAGTTTTTATTCTGTAGAAATAGATATTTTTTTATTTGTGAACTGAATATGAAAAATGTATGCTATTTACTACTAGATATTATCAATTGTTAATTGATTTCACCTAACATTGACACACATACTATCGGTCAACATAATTATTTTTGTATTATAATTGTGTTAAATATCATAATGAATTAATAAAAGTACCAGAAATTAGAGTTGCAATATATAAAAAATATATAAAAATGCACCCATCGCATACATGAAGTCTTTCCTATATGTCTATTATATTAATCCACTCCAAGAGCAGATCTTCACACATTAATAATAAAAATAATAAAATTGGAAATATCGATCAGTTTTCCAGAAAATTTGACTTACTAATTCTATCTTACTTATAAGACTGTTTAATTATAACAAGTTTAACACTAGAATACAATATGTAATGTTAGAAACAACGTGAGAAACATTACTTATATTTCATCTAGGTCTCTTACAAGAAGGAATAACAAAAAGTCCTTATTTCAATGAAACAATCGCGACTAGGGCAGTTTTCAAGATTATGACAAATGGATTTTTTTGAAAATAATTACCAATAGAAGATTTAGGTAAATTATCAATTTGTATAAGAACAAGACAAATATTAATAACAATATTAAGTGTTATAGATGTCTAGGACTTAAGTCTGCACCTGGAAAATATGAAACCTCAGCCGAGATAGCAAAAGAGAAAGGAAGCATAATAAGTTTGTACGAGATCAAGATAACAGTAGGTAGGCTTTAAATCATCAAAAACATTATAAGAGTTTGTTTATGAGCAATATAAAGAGAAGACAACAGATAGTTCTGTAAGTTTATCAATGTTGGTCGGAAGACTTGCTTAGTGGGATACTGTTAGACCTCAGAGTTCGAACTAACCTATAGGGCGTGGAATAGCCCATTTAGAGAGAATATATTATTGAAAGATAAAACAACAGTTGAGTGTTTTGCAATGTGAGATAACTACAACGACATATACGTACAGTTTAAGAATACGGGCTCAACCTGAAAAGAATATCCTTATGCCTTCTACACTCTTCTTTCGTTCGCGCATGTCGTTACCCTATTTGGAACAGGTAAAATTGAGGGGAACTACCGGAAATAATTGTTCACAAATTACAATCAATTTATTAGCAACCTCCAAATGTCTTATAGATTATTATTTTCTTGGGTCTGCTCCCCAACTGCGTACAGACTTACAATATATCTGCAACTTTATAAATATGAACAATATGACTACAACGTACGTATATGCCATAAATAACAGGCCTGGAAAATTATATGCCATTGAAATGAGTTGTTGAGTTGATTTTAGTTTAGCGTCCCTTTCAGCAGCGAGGCTATATGAGACGTGGACCTACTGATTAACGTGGAATCCGAACCACATGAGCTCCCGCCGGGAATCGAACCCGGGTCTCTCACGCCAAAGGCGCGTACGCTAACCGCTTAGCCACGAAGGAGCTCTATATGCCATTGAAACGATTAGTTATAAGAATAATACGCTTCAACCTGTAGTAGGTTGTCACTATAAGGTAGCATTGCATTACAACTACTAAGTAATGAAACATGCTTTTTAACACTATTTCTATGTTCAGAAATGACTCACATGTTCTACGCCTATATACTTAGTTTCCTTAAACATTACTTTTCCTTTGTGGATTAACAGATTAAATCTACAAATCAAAGAAAAGACCCCGTAATCTTAATCTGCACCATCATGTAAATGTGAATATAAAGTTAACAAAGAATCACATTAACAAAAAGGTTTTGGGTTGACAGAAATAAATAAAAATGCACAAAAACAGATGTTTAACATGACCGCTCTAAGCAAATCCAAAATTTCAGTTATTGTACAGTAAATTGTGCAGGAAACAATATTCGAGAGAGAGAGGTTAAGAGGTTGTGTGAGGAGAAAGTTGTGTGTTTCACAGGGAAATGACAGATTACCTGGTTGGACTAAAAATAAACATAGAATGATAGAACTTAACCTCTTATTCCCACGGTTTCAGAATATAGTTATAGATAAGATAAAATATAGAGATATAGATATGATAAAGCTATTGCGAAACTAGATCATGTGAACTCGAAAGCGAAAGCTTACTTTTTTTTTTTACCTGAAATATTAGAACGTATTTTGTTGTTTGCAGTTAAGATATTCTCTTCGGAGAAAACTTACATGCCCACAAAACATGTTCCTATAAGGCATAGTGTCTGGTGTTGACAGTTACGAAAACTTTCGAGCCACTGCTGCAGAGAGCTAATACTAGCCACTGCTGCAGAGAGCTAATGTCTAACTATATACATGAAGATCATATCCTTTTCTATATGTATCCTTTCATTAAGAGAACTTGGAAACTTGACTTTAAAAAAATACTTATCTTTTTCTAATTAATTTTTTACCTCAGTAATTACTGCTTTTTCTAAGGAGACAGGATAATCAGAAACTAATGTTAATTTTAATTTTAGACTGCCAAACTATACTACGCATAATAATGGAAAATCTTATAGAACATGTATGTCCGTCTGTCTGTCGATAAGTATTACAGCAAAAAGAATAAGAAATAGTGACTTTTTAAAAATATGGATTTACTGTCGCAAAGGAATAAGTTTGATCTTACAATGATATGTTGTATATCATTTCTTGTAATTTAAGCTTGTAATTTTGGGCGATAATTGATTTTTTACATGCACTAGTCAGCTATCTCAATAGAAGAAGAAGAAGGCATAAAATTATGAATTTTATTTTGAATTAATGTTTTCATATACTTTTTAATGTATGTAATGCAATGTTTTGTAACCATAACGACGAACTGCTCGTTGTCATAGTAATGTAAAAAGAAAGATGAAGAGATACGGTTACTGTTAGCTATAATGTAAAATGTAAGTTATAACGTTTTAAGTTGTCCCACGTTAAAGATCTAAAGATTTGAATAAACGACATATTGTGCGATAGTGAGTGAAATATTTTGGTTTATTCATACGGCTTAATAATATTTTAAGGATCAGGAGTGATGTTATAATCTTTTCTCTTAACTCTTTATTCAAACTGGCTGAGATAGAAATGAAAGACAGAGTATTTCCAGTTTCATTAATGATTACCATAGAATAAAAGCGGTAATACGCAAAGAGGAGTTAAAAAAAAAACGATTTCAACTTTACAAAAACATATCACACTTATTCCTATAACCAAACCGGAAATACTAATAGTCTGTGATTTATCGTTTTTCGCACCAATGAAGAAAAGTGATATAAACATTTTTTTAAAAAAAAAAAGTATATAAATTCAGTGTCGCGAAAATAAGTTACATTTGCGCTTTTATGTCTTTTCCGAAACGGAAGCTGAAAGAAATTCAAATAACTTACACTTTCAGTCTGTACACTTAGATCAAAAATGGTAGTAGGTAGTGAGTCTATTGCATGTGTCTTATTTTGAGCCACTTGCTGGCTAAATGTTACATATTGATTTTTCTATTATATAATGGTATATACTGAGAAAAAATCGTATGTGGCGTACGTAAAAAACGTACGTCACATGTGTAAATCCTGTAGTTTTTCTTAGACTTAAAGTACAGCAAACATATAACAAGAAACTATATATTTTATACGTACTTCCCGTATAAGTGTTCCGAACAAACATACTTCACGTACGAACGTTAGGACTGTATATAGGCGGTCAGAATCTCACATACAGATGGACGTATGTAACATACAGATGACGTATGTAACATATGTACACGTATGTAATATAAGGAAAACTGTTAGATATCAGACATCCTGCAGTGGCATGATGTAACATCTAAGCAGGAGAAAGGGCAGTACAAATGTAGGATATGGATAACGTACGATAAGGATACCGTATATTAGTACAATATACCGCTGTCCGATAACGGATTTTTCTCAGTATAATATATATGATTTAAATATAATAATATTTAATTTAGTAACACCATACCTAATTTTTAGGGTTAAGCTAATATAAGACGCGAATTGCACTATGTGTCAATGTTACAGATACAGAACCACAGAGTAGATCTATCACTCCTTAAATAGCTACATCGATTCTCCTTAGTTGACAGTTAAAGTTGATAGACATTGACACTATGACACTAGCACCATTTATTAGCGTAACAATCGATGTAAGTTAATCTACGTGTTGCCACATATTGGAAGTTTCGATTTCCATAGCATAGAAGAAGGTTCCGCGGGACATACTGTTATATAGCATTTTCCCTTTATTTTGACCTATAAAATAGCGCTCCGTTGACGGTGGGCGCCATTTTAGAACACTTGATTATATATATATATATATATATATATATATATATATATATATATATATATATATATATATATATATATAATTTGTTTAATTTCCATTTTGCAGTTAGTATTTAACCAAAAATAATTTTCCTCTTTTTTCTAACTTATAGTGAGTTAGAAACTTTGCTCCTAGTTACCACAGATTTCTTTCTATCCGAGTCTACTCGTGAAAGGTGTAAGAGTTTCAGAGGATACTTTCTCCTTTTCCAGCACCTACATATAGATGTATTTAAGGTCTGTTCTGGGAGTTGATGATTTCTATGGCTGTAACGGCAGACAGCAATTACACTCTATATATAAGGAATCGAGTCCCGATGGAGTGGGCTGGTTACAGAAGGCTTTTCACGGAGAGCGATAGGTGTGGATCAGACGGTTTGATTTTGCTAGTATTTACAGTCTAAACGGTGACTGTTGATTTAAGGTGGGTTTCCCGTAGGAGAAATAGCATTTTGTATGAATAATCGAGCTTTTGGTTCCTTTTGTTTATTTTCTCATCCTACTTCTCTTCTGTGGATATTGGATGCAGAGTATTTTATTTATTATTTAGAGGTTAATATCTTTTATGATCGCAATAGGTTTATATAAAGTGTCCCCAGGAACGAGATGCTACTTACGGCTCTCTAATAGAATTGGTTTGTGTCTGACTCGCAAATGGGAGAGAGAGAGAAGATTATTTAACCTACGTACTCGATCATAAGCAAAGATCGTTTGCAACCTATTATTGAGGTTTTCTTTGTTAACCTCATCCCTTTAATCAATAATTTTATCTAGAATTTTCTTTCTAGTGCAGTTTGTAATTTATAAGGCAGTGGGTGCGATCCTGGAAACGGCAATGACATAAACAGAATGCTCACTAAGGCAAGGGTTCAAGCATTCAAGCTCATATCGCTTCACAACAGGCGCGATTCTTCTAATAGTATATATATATATATTACATTATAGAAAGGGAGAATTAAAGCCTAGCAATCTCTTTTGCTTACGTTATTACATGTGTGAGGATAAGTTTGCAAACGATGTTAAAATATATAAAATTGTTTTACATTATTACGAGTTAGTTGACCACTTGAAGTTCAGCACAGGAATATGAGACGAGTTCTACTGTTTTAATTGGGATTTGGACCACTACGGGAAGCTGCTCCGTGAGAAATAACCGCATTAGGAATCGAATTTGGGACTATGCGCGCAGGAGTTTATTTTCTCACATATTGCAGGGCATTGTTTCCGACCTAGTAGTTTGCTAACCGAAAGTCATGAGTTTGCTCACGTTTCGATTTCCTTTCCATCTCTTCTTACACAATATTTCTATTTCTTAGTTTTATACTTTAGAAAGCAATCAAGTGTATGTTTGCTTCCTGTTCGGATAAAAAATATTATAACTAAAATTAAATATGATATACTATTCATATCATACATATTAGGTATTTATAAAGTCTGACTGAGAGTCCACAGGATTATTTATGAAAGATAAAAACTTACCTATGTGAAAAATGTCGAAACTCGCTTTTCATTAATTTGAAATGACATTTTTTGAGTAAGTTTGCTTGCCCACTTTTGATTAGAAGACACCTTTGACAAAAAAATCTGCAAATGTATAAAAGTGTTTGCCCTGCATAAATCTTTCAAATTATATTAATTATTCAGTTCACCTTTGCCGTTTAAAAATAAATTGATTACTTTTCCTAACCCATCTGGTGACTGCCAAGGTGATTTGAGGGCACTGGTCCCAGGAGGCCATAGAATTTCTTCTTGCCTCTGGCTCGATTATGGATAGTTATATCACATTTTTGTCGCAAAATTTTGTTTCTCCCGAAAATGTACCAAGGGGAACCGAGCACTACATGTGATGCTCATGGTCTTTCACAATAATTTGTGACAATGAGCATCATATATAATGCTCAAGAATCTGGATAGGTTAGTAATTTGTGATATCAAACATGAGCATCATATATGGTGCTCATGGCCCCACAGAGAAACAAAGTGAGCACCGCATATGATGCTCATGACAGTCAACCTGTTAAACGTCCATTTGTATGTAAGATCCTGATCGCCTATATTGTTTCATACAGGAAAGTACGTATAGATGGAACACTTATACGGAAAGTATTATAAAACATGTGTTTTCAGTTATAGTCTGCTGTACGTTAATTCCAAAAACTACAGGATTTACAAAAGTAACATACGATTTTACGTACACTAATACGATTTTTTTCTCAACGTAGATGGATGATTAATGAAAGTGAATAGTATGAAATAATTCGTGGAATGAGCATACTGGGAGAAACAGGAGAACCTCGAGAAAACCCACTCGCATGATGTTGTATACCACAAACTCACATGGTCTTTGATCAAACCAAGTGACCCTTGCATCAGAAGTGAGAGCCCTACTGATGAGCCGCAGTGTCTTAACATTAGATGCTATATTCAATAAACTCTGAAACGATCAAGGACTACAAGTTTCAATTTAGTCAGGTAGATGTCAATGGATAAACACGACGTTTGCTATAATCTAACAACTTTTGCTACTTTTGTTTCAATAGTAGAAAATGAGATATGAGAGTTATCATTAAAGTCGCCGTTACCAGCGAAGATGATAATGTATTTTCTTAATTGAACAACTTGACCAAGATAATCGCTCTAGCTACTTACTGCGAGAAACAAAATTCAAAAATTCATTTAAAAAACAGTTATTAAGTGAGCTCACGAATGGACATTAAGTCACCGTTAACAATTAAAGATGTTTACGGATTAATTTCATTAACGATTTCGACCGAGATAATCACTACAGCTAATCTATTGCAAGAAACACAATTCAAAAATTCGCTTTTGTTCAAGGGTTACCATATGTGTGCTAACGGACGGACATAAGTCTCCATTACCCATTGAGATGTTAACGGATTAGTTCCATTAACGAACGACGGAGACAATATTTTTTTTAGCTATCCATTGCGAGAAAAGAATTCAAAAATTCACCTTGCTCCAAGGATTAGCATATGTGGGCTAACGAACGCACGTTAGTCACCATTACTCGTTAAGGTGTTAATGGATTCACTCTCCATTAACGAATGACCGAGACAATCGTTGTAGGTGTTTATTGCGAGATAAGAATTCAAAAATTCGCTTCCGTTTAAGGGTTAGTATGTAGAGTAATGGATGTAGCTACTAAGATTACAATATTTTAAGTTCCACTTTCGTGATCATAAATTCTATTGAAATCTCTGATTAAAATCCACAATTTACCGAGTTATCTGGTACGTTCGCTGATGAGTGATAGAGCCCCACACATCATTGCTTTTCATCTGTTCCCCCTCTCTTTGTTACTTATGTTTGGTAACTGTTAAAATATTATCTAAGTAGGCATTTCAACAAAAGCAAATGCATAACTACGACCATGCTGTAAAGTTTCTTAGGTATAAAAAAAAAGTGTTTTAGACTAAAAATCTGGAAGCCACAATCAAGTCTCGATCAAGATCCTTGTTCGCTCTCCCTAGGCCTTTTCTTAAATTTGGATGTTTTTCGCTTCTCTTCTTGGAAGTTATGCAACTGTGGCGGATCTAGAAGGTAAAAACTGGAGGAGCAGGCCCGTATCCAGGGGGGTCTAGGTGGCCGGGCCCTCCCTAAATTTTGGCTGCCCCCCTAAAATTTTCACGGTAGACTGGCAAATGAACTATAATATGGTGATGAACTATAATATGGTTGCATCGGACCCCCGTAACTTCAGTCGCCTCCCCCTTACATTTTTGTGCTGGCTACAGGCCTGTGGAGGAGGGAGACAGCCAAAACCCAGACTATGAGTTTTCATGGGTCCTGCAGAAGTTTCCAACTTAACTCTCTCCTGATGGACATTATGGCTAGGTTAGGCGTTGACATTATGGACCTCAAGTATTGTTTTGTACATTGCATAACAGAAAAACTGGAACTGAAACTATATGTAATGTTTCATAAATTTTTCAAAGAATAAAAGGCAACGCTTACTATAAACTTTCAAATACAGTGGAACCTGGATAATTCGAACTTCTGTAATTCGAAAACTTCTTTATTTCGAATTTTTCTTTCGGTCCCTAGAATTTTATATACAAACAACGCTAAAAAAAATCATGGTTAATTCGAATTATAATCTGGCTAATTCAAAGTTTTTGCCGTGTATATCTAAAAGGAGGTCAAGTCATCGGGTCGGATTTTCCAAGAAACGGATGAAGATACATACTGTAGCAGGCTTTTCGCCCCGCCCGCAGACTACTCAGCTTGAAGATCATCGCACCCACCCCTCCACTCCTCTCCCAGCACGTACACCAATGCGCTGGCCGGCCGCCTGTTTTGTTTTGCACACGTCTCTACTGCTCATAAATCACAATAGTGTTTTTTCTAGTTTTACAATGAGTGTATGGTACTTAAAACACTTATTATTAGCTCCAATAATGGTCTTTATGTTAAAACCTGAAGTTTGATTGTTTATTTCAACCATTTACAAAAACTTTTCTAATTCGAATTTTTGTATAATTCGAATTTTTGTATAATTCGAATTATCCAGGTTCCACTGTATATAGTTTCCATTATATTTTTCAATCAAAGCAACTGGGGTCCTAGGCCTCCCCGGCCCCGGGTTCGATCCACCACTGTTATACAAATTCACTTTGTACTATTGATCAAAAATACGAAGTAACGATGGATATCATGGCGGAGTTTCAAAGGTTATTAAGTTCCTGGAAGTATATAAGACATTAATTAATTCGCTTACCAAGTGCTTATACACTAAATACTACAGTACGATAGTTATTTATTCAGTTAATATGTGCATAAATAAATGTTGTTTTATATTATTATTATTAGGTGCGCGCGTGCATCAAAGTGGTATATGTAATCGCTATTGCGCTTGTGCATTGGTCGTTTGCCCCTCTCCTAAACTTATGGGAACATTCCTGATGGATACAGTCTTATAATCTCGTTCAAGAGATGTCAGGGAAGTAGGGACAATAATACATTTAAACAATCAATAGAAAATGAATAGAGCGTACCAGGAAAAATAACAATAAATATGAACAAAACAATGATTTACAAATCCGTGTATAGACATATGCTATCCCATTCAAGTTTCTTTTAATCAATGTTGAAATGTCTTTAAATTTCATTGTCAACTTGTAATCATGATGGGGATAAATTGATATATCCGTAAAAGAGAAGTGATTATCATTAATAGATAACAACCAAAATTGAAAAAAAAAGGGAAGTTTCACGAAGACTACAAAGTTGTCCAAAACATTTGTTGTTACAATCGACTACAATATGCCACCGAAATCAAGATGAAACCTATGGTCATCACAGACACCTGCTCCTATACCAACATCAAATACCTATGAGATCCTTTCAAAAGCCACAGATGACACAGAAAAAGCTTCCTATTCAGGGATATGCACAGTGGCGTATTTACGATTTTCTTTCGGGGGGGGGCTTTGCTAACTTTCGGGGAGGGCTTTGCTTGAAAATGTGAAAATTCTGCAAGATATTTCATATACTTTACTATAGTAAGTAAAATTTCGGGGGGGGCTTAAGCCCGGAAGCCCCCCCCCCTAAATACGCCACTGGATATGCATTACAACAAATAATAACTAAATATTGCAACAAAGAAGTTGTTTTACTATTCATGAAAGGATACACAAAAATTAAATGCAAACTTTAGGAATATTACAAAGTCGCGCAAATATTTGTTCTCACCACCAACTACAATATGCCATCGAAATCAAGAAGGAAACCGAGACAATCAAAGCAGTTTTTCGTCGCCTTCCAATTTATACCAGCATTGAGGACCACAACAGCACTCGAGGAGAAGGATTACCCGATATTCTCCGTTACACAAATGCTAATCCAGAATCGTGTAGGCGGGAAAGAGAAAGTCCCCATCCTCTATTCTTGATTACATTGAAGAAGGCTCTACAACCCACTAGAATCTTCAAAGAAGACTTCACATGAAAGTTCATACAGAACCACTACAAAAGAAACATTACTTCAAATGCTTCAAATGCCAAAGATTTTTGCATTTGCAAGCAACTTGCCAAGCTCTGCCTCGATGCGTTAAGTGCACCGGCTCTCATTGGACGTACCATTGTGAAAAGAAGATCAGAGGCACACTAGCAAAATGTGTCAACTGTAAAGGTGCTCATCCTGCTAATTAATACAACAAATTCGTCAAGCCGCCTTTTCAAGACACCATTGGTACATCCATTCAAGACCTGAACCTACAATATCACGCACTAAAGCAGTTTCAGTACCGAAGACGTATACTGATTATTGCAACTAAAAACAATATAAGATAAATTATTGCTTTATCATAATTTCTGTGGTATTAGATCGCTATTGTATTGTCTTACTTCAATAAAAGCTTAATAAACGAGTTTCCTTCTCTACTTGTCATAAATTTTAAAAGGAACAGAAGCACTCAACACGAAATTCAGAACTGTACAATGTGATAATTTATCAAAATAAGTAATCAAACTTTAGTAAATAGCGGACAATAAGCACCACCTTCCGGTAGTTATTACACTTCTAAACCATGACATGTGTAAGTATGGAAACTGTTAGAGAAAGCTTACATCCATTCTTCTCTGTCTATGGACAGGAATCACAGCAAAATTCATAAAATATTGCGAGAAGCGGTTTCTTAAAGAGTCGATTCAAGGGTCCCAAGAAATATATATATATATATATATATATATATATATATATATATATATATATATATATATATATATATATATATATATATATATATATATATATATATATATATAATGATAGATAGAGAGATACACATTCTTCATTAATTTTTTATTTAAACCGGAAGTGCTAGGAATAAACGATTTCCAGCTTCAATGTTGATGACCATAGAACGAAAACGGTAATACATAGCGAGATATATTATTCTTTGGAATTTATTCAGCGTCCCAATAACATATAGACCCTACTATCTTAACACTTCTATCTCTTCACTAAAACCGCAAGTGGTAGAAAATTACTGCTACATCCGGTTTCTATAATGAAGTCTTTTAGCTTATTCTCCCACGACTATGCCTGTTAGGCTAAGGAAGACACATGGTGAAGGCAAGTGAATGAGCATTTGTATTCTAAACATGAATGCAGACGTAGGAAGGGAGACACTAGTTAGTTTTCTTACGTAGAGATGAGAACTTACACTATATTAATTTTAACAAAATGGGTCCAAACTTCCCTAAAGCTAAGCTAACCCAACCCTACTTAACCCCTACTTCACTCTTCTCTACTCTACCGTACTCTATTATACTCTTTTAAAGTGGTCCTAAAAATTGATGATTTTTACATTTACGTAGCTGTTATTATGGTTTTCGTTTTTTTAGAAACCAAACGGACGACCAACTTCAGAATAAATGCCATCACCTGTATTAGTTTCTTTGTAATTTCCTAATGACTGCAGCGACAAATAGCCTTACTTCTGACGCCCTTATTAAAGCATGGTTATTCATTTATAATTTCTCGAATTGCTTAAACTAAAACATTATTTTCAAACAAAAAGTTATTCAATAAGTCATAAAGGAAATTTTTTAGTTATATTTATTACTTTTTTTTTTTTTGCATATTTTGATTAAATGAAGTTAGAACTGTTGCAATAAAATTCATGCTCGCCATGTGAGCTCCCAATGTTTTTGCCAACTGTTGGAACAATTTGACCAAAAGACCAAAGGTATAATACGTAATTATGGATATTTTTCGATAATCTGTACTGTGAAATTTACTATATATATATTTTTGAAAAGCAGTGGGAATGTCACCGTCCAACAATGGAAGGAAAAACTTTAGGACTGCGTTTTATGCTGACGCTACTGTCCCTAATAAATGAATATGAACGAGAGTTACGCCGCATGGTGTCGCTAGTGAACGTACACTCATGTCCAAAATGAATGGCGCATGTCTATAAATATGTTGTTGTAGGAATATAATTTGACAACGATTTCGCCAGGTTTTTCTTATAATGTTAGTATGAGTATAATGGGCAAAGATATGTATGTGGTAAATTTCACGTCAAAAGAGCAGTAAAGAAGAACGATATAACGAAAAAAAAAGTTCTTGTTCACTTTGCAACATTTTGTTTTACTCATTCTAATTTTCGGATTGATAATTCTTTTCCTATGAAATTCACCATAAATATACATTTCCCGATTATACATATAGTAACAGTATTGAAAGTACCCTGCAAAATCATTATCAAATTATCTTTCCACAACAAGACAGTTATAGATACGCTACAATCATTTTGGACATGACTGTACATGAACCAGAGTTGTTACGCATGATGTTATTGTCGATAGTAAACGAAAATGGTACAGAATCACAGGTCTCGTTTCATTGTGATAGAGGCACTGTTGTATATCCTAATGACAATGACAACTTAATACAAACTACAATAAATACATTTCAGTCGTTTCGTACTGAACAGTGTTGCCAATTTAGCCATTTTATGGCCAAATCAAGTTATTTTGATATACAGATTAACAAGTAAAAATGTTGTTGAGCTCTTAGCTTGACCAATTCTGAGTTCATAATTGCCCATTTCTAGCCACTTTTTCTTATCAATAGTTGACCTTTCTTTCCCCCTTTTCCAATCAAATTTTCTTTTAGAACAGTATGAATTGAAATAAAAAGTAACTTCCTATTTTCTATTCCTTCAAACTGCAAGAGTACACAGAGAAAAATACGTTCTCCGGATAGCGGTATATTGTACAAATATACGGTATCCTCTTGCTTACTATATAAATCAGTACGGAGTATACGTTATCCATATGCTACATAGGCACTGCCCTTAGATGTTACATCATGCCGTTGCAGGATGTCTGACATCTAACAGTTTTCCGTATATCACATGCATATATTTATGCTACCTTCGTCAGCTATATGTTATATACGTCAATTTGTATGTGAGATCCTGACCGCCTACATTGTTTCATACAGAAAGTACGTATAGATGGAACACTTATACAGAAAGTATTATACAACATGCGTTTTCAGTTATACGTCTGCTGTACGTTAAGTCCAAAAAACTACAGGAATTACGCATGTAACCTATCTTTTTAAGTACGCCACCTACATTTTTTTCCTCGGTGTACTTCTACAGTAACACCACACTATTTATCTTATATGTATTATTCATACCTTTACGGCCTCACCGCAAATCGAAGTTTCTGAAACTCTCAATGTAGAATTAACTTGTGTATGATATGTTTCGACTTGCACTGAGAAAAAAAATTGTAGGTGGCGTATTTAAAAAGATAGGTTACATGCGTAATTCCTGTAGTTTTTGGACTTAACGTACAGCAGACGTATAACTGAAAATGCATGTTTTATAATACTTTCTGTATAAGTGTTCCACCTATCCGTACTTTCCGTATGAAACAATACAGGCGGTCAGGATCTCACATACAAATGGACGTATAGAATATATAGCTGACCTGTTGGAACATACGTATATACAGGTAACATAAGTATATACATGTGATATACGGAAAACTGCATGATGTAACATCTAAGGGCAGTGCCTATGTAGCATACGGATAACGTATGCTCCGTACTGATTTCTATAGTAAGCAAGAGGATGCTGTATATTTGTACAATATACAGCTGTCCGGAGAACGAATTTTTTTCTGTGTGTATTTTCAGCTTGGACTGTGTTTCTGTAAGACAATATGTAATCAAAATACCGTCAGAACCACCACGATAACTTGAACTAATTAAATAATCCAATAATTTTATTACTCCTCGTCAATATACTGACAACTTGTCTAAATCATGCAAGTATTTGATTTGGGTGTATCAAGAAGAATGTTACAGAATGCTTTAAGTTAGTACACTAAAATTAGGAAATGTTTTACTTACTCTACTGCTAAATTCTATTAGCTATAAATTTAACAGTAATTGGTGATAAGTATAGCCACTTTTAGCTAAATTAGAATTGTGGTTTATTTACATATTTAACGGAGGCATCTGTTGACGAGTAGTATTATAATTAATCTAGAATTGAGCGCTTATTTGAACTGTGCATTTGTAGCTTTGTATCCGCTGAAGGATTGGATTCTTTTATTAAGGTGGATCACTAGGCGTTCTCGGTGCTATGCTAAACGCTGCTTGAATAGTGCGGCATTGTAAGATAGTGTCGAGTGTTTACTGATGCCAGATAATAAAGGGAGTAATCATGGAATTCTGCTTAGATACTTACTGTAGAACTTAGTTTTTGACCCTTACCGTGATTCTGCTTCTCGTACTGCAACGCTAGAATCCAGGAATTTTCTTATTGTGACTACTACAGTAAACGTACAAATTTGGCAACAACGCATTATGGCGTTCTGCGCAAGTTTCGTCTCAAAATCTAATTAATATTTAAATAAAATATGGAACATAACACGAAAAACGGCCAAACAATATATATATTTCGTGATAAGATTGTTACCTTAAAGTATTTACAAATACATATAAACATTTCATAAAACAGCACTTGTAGTAGAATCTACGAGCAAGTGCCATCTTGTGTGTTTATTGTAAAGCGAATCAAATATTTTCTTTTATTTTTTACATTTTTCGATATCAGGAGACACAACCAAATGAATCAGTGTCTGGTGCTGTAGCTGAAACAATACTCTATCTTATAGTACAATATTTATAATATGTAATGTTTCATTGCGCAGTAGTTAAGGAAATGAACTAAAATATGTACTGACTTCCGAGTGGTGATCCACCTTAATGGACTGTTAGAATTGAGTCTTCTTCTTGTTTCAAAAGCCTAAGGAGGTTTGTCTTCGCGGCCACAGTTTCCTATTTTGAGCAGTCCTTTTCATCTCTTTGTAGGAAGTTGATCCTTTTCATTGATCATATTTTTAAGGTGCGAAGTTCTCGGTCGTCCTCTCGTCTTCTTCCCTAATATCTTGCCTTCGAAAATGTTTTGGTCTAAATAAATGACCAAGGAGTTTTGCTTTTCCTAGTTCTATTACTTTGATTATTTGTCTTTTGTCATTCACTTCTTGCAGTACCGTACCATCCAGGGCCGTCGCGTGGGTTGTAAGCGCCCGGGGCGAGAATTCCCAGCCGCTCCCCCCGCACTGTGTTATGAAAAACAACCAGAGTTTATTCTGTACTTTTATATTTAATAATAGCATATAATATACAAATAACGACACAAATATTAAAACCCAATGTGTACGTAATAATAAAAACTTTGTAGTTTTCAGACTTTCGCTAAAATCCCCCCAAAAATAAACTTTTCTTTCCTTGCGATTAACAAATTTTTCAGTTATAATAGCGTTGGATAACTAAAGTAACTTTTTCAGCTGACATTTGTAATTATTTGAGAGTATCTGCTTCAATTCAATCCTATATTTATAATATATGTTCAAAATCAAAATGTACGATTTGTTAATGTTTGTTCTGCAAGACGATATTAAGGTGATCACCACCCGTAAGTCAGTACATATTTAAGCTTATTCCCTTAACTACTGTGCAATGAAACATTACATATTATAAATATGTATTATAAAATAGAGTAATGTTTCAGCTACAACACAAGACACTGATTCATTTGGTTGTCTCTCCTAATATCGGAAAATGTAACAAATAAAAAAAAAAAAGATTCGTATTACAATGGGCATACAAGATGGCACTTGCTGTTAAATCTTACTAGAAGGGGACCGTTTTATGAAATGTTTACTTTTTAAAGTAAAGATCTTCTCACGAAATAGATATATTGTTTGACCGTTTCTCGTATTATGTTTCATATTTTACTTAAATATTAATTTACATTTAAGGAAATAGATTTTGAGAGGAAACTTGCGCAGAACGCCATAATGCGTTGTTGCCAAATTTGTACGTTTACTGTAGTAGTCACAATAAGAAAATTCCTGGATTCTAGCGTTGCAGTTCGAGAAGCAGAACTTAGCTGTGAATTGCGGTAAGGGTCGAAAACTAATTTCTTCGGTAAGCATCCAAGCAGAATTCCATGGTTACTTCCTTTATTATATTGGCATCATTAAACACTGGACACTATCTGGCAGTGGCGTAGGGAAGGGGGGGGGCCGGAGGGGCCGGGCCCCCCCAAAGAGGTCCGACAATGTACTTTGGTACTTTGATGTTTGTAATTTTTTATATATTTTTATGTTTATATATTTTTTTGTTTGTAATTTTTCTATATGTACCTATAACAGCACTTGGCCCCCCCCAAACACACATCCTGGCTACGCTACTGCTATCTGGCAACGCCGCACTATTCAATCAACGTTTAGCATAGCACCAGTGTTGCCAATTTGGGGGAAAAGTCGTTAAATATAGGTGATTCGCCTTTCAGGATAGCGACAAAAAATAATTTTTCCGATTAGTGACTCTTTTGGTGATTTTGGAATGGCGATTTGGCGACTTACTTACAAATCTAGCGACTTTTGTGCTGCGAAAAATTTGTCCTAAAATAAGTACTATTAGCTCGAATCAGTTTAGATATATGTTTATTTTCCTTTTGCTTATTTGAATCAGTGCAAGTCTTGACGAGCTGGGAAAGTTCATAACACTTATCTCTATATTTCCACTTTGATTACTGTTATCTCTTACCTTGTAACGGGGACCAACTCCAGCTTTTAATGTCCTTTAGTTTACAGAGCTTCCATTTACAAGCACAAATAATACATTATCGTTAGCAAGCAGATTATCTGTAGAAGCGTGAGTAGAAGTGAAGTATGTGAGATTTTTTTCCATACATATAATTTTGTTCGTTTTTCTAAACTAATTTTTAATTTCATTGAAGCAAAATTGATCATAAAGTTAAAAATATATAAAAGTGAAATTATTGTTAGTTATATATGAGTCTTTCATATACGTTCTTGTAGCGTAGATAGTACTATGGCTTGAATAATTATCAGGTATCTTACACACACACACACACACACACACACACACATATATATATATATATATATATATATATATATATATATATATATATATATATACGTGTGGAGGGGTGAAAGAGGGAAAATTCCACGAAAATTTTTTAGCGACTTTTCACCCAAAATTGGAGTCATTTCATCTCCTGTTTAGCGACTTTTTATATCAACTTGTTGACAACACTGCATAGCACCGGAAACACCTAGTGATACACTCAAAACATTAGTGTAAAGATCAAATAATCATAACATAAAAATACTAATAAATTTAAGTAGAAGTGAGCAAAATTAACTGCATAATGACATATAAATTAGTGAAACACTAAATGTCATTCTCCTGACTTTTCTGTGAGGAAATGCGGACAATATCGCCTTGAAATGTGACTTTCTGGTTTCATCATTTCCAATAGCTAGTATGGCCAATGAATTGTCTTTTCTCGGCCATTGTTGAGCGTAAATATGTCTATTACTCGAGCATTTCTTGAACGAAATAAGAATAAAGAAATGTTATTAAAGTCTACTGAAGTTTCTTCAGTTTGTACCAAACTGTCATACGGATAAGTAAGTAGTAGCAGATCTCGGTCAGTTTTCCGAGATAAAAACTCTTCTCACAGAGGGCTGGAGAGAGTTTCAGTTGAATAATCCTAGACGATGTTTTACATCACCGGTAATTTTACTTAGCCGTGGCCTGAGTATTAATAAAATATCTGAATTAACATTAAATTTTTAAAAAATCATTTAGTAAGATGACAGAAGAATCTGAATTACTTGAATTTTGTTTATTTGTCGTCCCGGCGCGACGACCCTGGTACCATCTTATTGCTGTTCTTTTCAGTCCAGCTTGTTCTGATGATTTTTCTCCAAAACCACATTTTCAATGCCTTAAGACGAGCTTTCTCCTGTTTTGTTAATGTCCAGGTTTCGCATCCATTGGTCAAAACACTCCACACAAAGGTTTTTTTTTATATATATATACGTTTCTTTCTTGTGTGGATGGTTAATGTGCTTATTCAGGAAAGCCCTTCTTGTTGTGAAAGGCGCTCTTGGCCAGTGCTATTATTCTCTTTATTTCACTAAGACATCTGTTGTTTTCTTCTATATTGCTACCGAGATAGCAAAATCCGGCCACTTTCTCCAGCCTTGTCTTCTCCTATCTTTTTTATGTCGGCTCTTCCGTCACCTCTCTTTTTACCTATGATGATGATTTTGGTCTTCTTGCTATTGATTTTTAGATTGAGCTTCCTCATTTTCTGGTTTAAGATTCTGAGCATTGTATTTAGCTCGCTTTATGAGTTTGCTACCATTGCGATATTCACTGCATCAGATTTGCCGATGATGTAGCAATATGAGTACATAATATATAGCTTTCCATTCAGTTAAGAATTGGATTCTTTACAGCAGGAGATGGCCATCCATTTTAGATTTAAAGTCTACTTTATTTAAGATATCATCGATGTCCTTCTTATATGCTCACTAAGACTAGAGGGAATCATGAAACTCTAATAATGATTAATACAAAAAATATAATACAATTCATTGCGTTCTACATTTCACGATTTGTCATCGATGCGTTGGCTGCTTTGGGTTGTTAGATTTGAATACAAATTTGAACTGCATGCCTCGTGATTATATGATTGGTATGCTTGTCTTCGGCGAAGGAAACCTGGGTTCGATCCCCGTAATGGGAGTTCATGTCGTTCGAATCTCCATGCCAAGCTGCAGATCTATGTTTCGTACAACCTTGATGCTGAAAGGGACGCCAATCTTTAATACAATAAAGAAACCAATATTTGAACTGCGGGATTTGTAGTTTTGTATTTTTGTTCAAGGCTTGAATTCTATAGAAAAACGGGAACGATTGGAATTAATTTTTTTTTCTGTGGTTTGTGAAGGTTGGGCGCTTAATATTAGATTTGACACTATTTCCCACATAATTGGATGAGTTAGGCAATTTGGGCACTTAGTTTTATACAGTATATCCAGGTCGGTCTTAAGCCAATTGCTTCCAACTATTCAATTTGATGAAGGAATATAGTGACATATCTTGATTCTATAAGTTTACAAGATTGCGGTTTTCAAAAAGTTCATATCTCTCTTAATATAAGAAATTCAGCTATGGACATTTTATAGTTGATAGAGCAGGTTAAATAAAAATAGCTGGTGGTAATATCTGAAAATCACGTTTCCGAGTCACGCCACTATGTCTCTTCACCGACGAATTGATACCCGCGCTTAGGGGGGGGGGGGCATTCTAGAGTATAATATACTTTCGACTTGTCAAAAGCAAACAAAAACACCCTGAAACATGAACATTTACTGTAAGTTGGTTAGGAACCGGAATCGACCAAAATTTATCTCAGTTGAATCCTGCATCTCCAAAGGCTGATCATATATAGCCTGGGAGTCTGTTGATAAGTATTGTCAATTTAACTATGTTTGATACTGGATAAATTTTTATGCTGAATATATTTTTTTAAAATCCGATTTTCTATTTGTATTTACCTTACATATACATTAAGGAAAGAAATTTCTATCTTATTCATCGGGCAACACTGAATTAAACTCTTGTACTTAAAATCAATCGTTCTCTTTATTTTAAAATTTATTCGTTTCATGTCCGACAAATGGTAGCAGCACCTTACGTAAGACAAGAAAGGAATCCTAGGGAAGGCACCAAGAGATAGTCAGAGAGAGAGAGAGAGTATTAGAGCCTTGTATGAATAATAAAATGCGTGATGTTCCTGCAGCGTAAATCTTCGATCGTCCTTCCATTTCACGTTCCCTTTAATATTGCATGCGGATAGAACAAAAGAAGAAGACATGCATTTCCTATTTGCAGATGCCGCACGCAACGCTCCAATAAGAAAATGAACTAACAACGGTAATCAAACAAAAGAGGAACGCTATTTCTCTTCTTAGTGTGTATCCAAGAAGAGAGAAGACAGTCCTTGTGTTCTGGTTAAGTCTTACAGTTAGTTCATTTTGTTTTCTAACCTTTCTGTGTATAGGGTCTAATATAAAGCAACCACAACAGCAATGTAAAGCATTTTCCTACTATAACCGCGGCTAATCCCATTTTTCTACCAACAATTACTATTAAACATGGTATTTAAGTATTTCTTTCCTCTAATTAAAATGCCATGTTTAATAACCATTTTTGGTAGAAAAATGGGATTAACATCGGGTATAGTAGAAAAATGTTTTACATATACTGTTGTACTTGTAGTTCTTCGCTCTAAATTAAGTCTTCAAAAAAGTATTCTCACAAGCAGAAATGTAAAATCTAAATTTTTGTTCAACATTACACTAAATTCCATTCATTAAACATAGCATTTATCACTCAACCTTAAACAAATGAAGTGTGCTTCAGTGATTACTTCTTTCGCTTTTATTATATTTATTTCAGTCGCGGATCTATAAGGTAAAAACGGAGGGGGGAAGGGCAGCCAAAACCCAGCTCATGATAGGTACATCATGAGGTTACTATAAACTTTCAAAAATATATAAATAATAGTTTAAATTATTTTTGCCACTCAAAAAACGGGGGTACATAGGCTACCCAACCCCTTTACTAGATCTGCCACTGATCTATTTACAAAAGTGCATATTCTCTCCCTCTGGAAGCAGATTCATAAGGGCCCGGAACCTCAGTGTGGCGGCATGGTATAGTCGGGGGGGGGGGGATTAAGACTTACGATAGGCTGCTGAACATGAGGCGATATCCATCAGAGGTTTGAGCTTCTGTAAAGAGCATAGACGTTTTTAACTCTTAACCGTGTTCCTACTGAGTGTCGTAGTACTCAAATGTGAACGAAAGAAATAATTTAAATCAGAAAGTGTTAAAAGAAAGAAAAGTGGTAGACGCTTACTCTTGTACGAAACGTTCCTGATTCGATTCCAGACTACGAGAGTTTGTAGTGGACAACAATGAGTTTTCTCGGTGGTTTTCTTCTACATTATCTCTCCACCTATTCTTTCACAATCATTCTCTTTCATTATTCATTTTAATACCCTGCCCCCGAGCAGGCATATTTCAACGATACACTCTCTTTGATACTGGGCACAACTATGAATCAAATGAACCAGCGATTGCAAACAGCGATTAAGGGCTCTCTTATGTTCGGTGTACAAGACGACACTCACAAAAAAATCCTTCCAAAACTCTATCACCTCTACATTAGATTAAACACGATAATTAATTGCTGATTATCTCTCATAGGAGGGCGTATTTGTTTTACACCTAGAAAAGCTACAATAGTTAGGAATAAATGTTAGGAATAGGAATTGGAACAAGTGTGTCACTGTTAGGATATATGTGTGGTAAAAATAGTGAATATAAACAACAATATATTAAATTTGCTAATTAACAGCGTAATTTAAAAGCTACTAGTTGAATGTCTGGTTTTTTAATGTGAATATGTGAAAAGTGTATATGAATCTCCTTTCTCCTCCCTTAAGATTCGTACGTTCAATCGAAATGGAATGCTAAGAACCCAGTTCGACCAAAATCCCAAATGTGTTCACTCATTTTGCGTTGTATAAACTGTTTGCGTGTGATTGCTTCTTCCTCTGTTGTTATTCTGTCATTGGACACAGTCCGCCTTATACAGAGTAGTTTTGACGTATGATTAGCGTCATATTAAAGGCCTGACTACTGCAGGAAACATACTATATTAGTCGAACTCTTTAGTATGGCACTAATCACTTATCAGAACGACTCTGCGTAAGGCCCAGTATGCTTAAATTTTCTTCCTAAGTCTGATCATTTTGTTACTTGCGTTGTGTGTTGAGTGAAAGCCACAAAATATTCTATGACATGTAATAAGAAAATCGGGTAATATTTAATTGTAATAATTAATGAGTAACAAAACAATAATTTTCTAGCAGAGATACATTTCACATTTACTACATTTCCAGACATATAACAATGCCCTGACGAGCTGTAAAGTGCTCAAACTCGGAAACCAAAGCAAACTAGTTTGCCATTAAGTAAATTGCTTTGACGGATGATAAGTGAAATATTTCACCGCCTGTGTGCGATCTTCCTTATTCCCTGCCTACTTGTATGAAAAGAGAAGTATTGTCATGCAATGGGATACACAGTTCACATGAAGGTCTCCGCGCAGGGACACCAAATAACTTATGACTCGCTACAATGTATACAGAAGTATCGCAGAAGACTGAAATGACTTCTAACATAAAGGGAAACACTAAATTCTCTTTTTAATCGTTTCTTCGAACATTATCAAACAAAATACATCATACAATAAAAAAAGTGCCTGTTTTTATTCTTTTTGGACCTTTTCCTAGCACCCTTTTTCTATTCATCCCCAAACCACTCGAATACCTATCATTATCTACTGTTTCCAGTTTGGTTGTGATTTGAATTGCTCCTTTTCAACGATATTTTCGTTTTGGGTAACCCTGTATATCTTTAGTACATGATGCTTCATTATCTGTATCAGAAATTTCACCCGTTTCCCAAATATATCTGCGGGAATGCTGGATCAAGATTAACATCCCAAAGTTCTTCGTTTGCAAGTGCATTTCGCGAAGATGAGATAAAGCAACATAGCCTAAATTTCATTACAATCACTTGCAGTTGTGCTATTGCACTTAATTTATATACTATTTCTAATTCATTAAGAATTTCTTGAAGTGACAGGTATTGACGATACGGCAAGGGTTGATTAGTGCTAACTCTTGCAAACTATGTGTAAATTGATTGATAGAACTATATTTTAATTAAATGTGCCCAATGACAATTTCTTGTGAGTGGAGAAAGCAAACCGGGACCCAGAGATATTTTTGGCGCCAACTTGTTTTTATTTCGTATTCCAAAAAGCAATAGTTTTATATTACTTCAACTATATTACAACACTTCGTGTCTGAGGGAGCAGTCAGGGAAGGAAACACGACACCATCAAAGGGTGCACACCCTTATACCTATTCTAACGTCGCCTCTTTGTCACACTTTTCTATTGTATCAATAAGATATTCTAGAAAAAAGAAGGAGTGCAAATCAGAAAATCTGATCTCGCTAGCGACCAGTGTACTTTTTTTAAAGGTATACCAACATTTTCCCCATCATAATCAAACACAACACAAATGAATCATTTGGAAATACTTGTACTACATCCTATTTTATGATGCTTGAGCTAAACTTGGCAGATTGGAGAAATCAACACGACATTATTTTGAATTTATACGAAAAAGATCAGTCTTCTATAGCCCAACTTAATACCCGAATCATAACACTTCTGTGTGCAAGACTACAATACTTTGTATATAAAGATGTTTATAGGGCATTTCATAAACAAAAACTTAAGTATCCCTTTTAAAATAAGAAGCGATAAGGGTTTAAAACAAGGATTACTCGTATCACACATTTTTCCTGTCTGAACTGATGCTGCTTCGTTCTTTAACAAAAGCTGTAAATACTTCAAATAGATTTCCACATCTAACTTCAGAGTTTCACCGTTCTATATGAAGACATAACTTTGTCCGTATCTTCTTTATCTCAAAACGTTGTCTCAGAGACATCATCCACTCTTTTATTTTTAAAAAGACCCGAACGAGATACCATATAACGCCAACATACAAATATCTTATTCTTTATTTACCGACATGCGTTCCTTCCAGACACATTTAGCTTTTTCTTACACAATATACTTTAAACGAACAAAATAAATACTAGGTAGATTTTTAGAAGCACAGTAGCTCATTTTTCTTTAACAAGATTCCCATATTTTTACGTGGTTGACTTCTGAAGACTAACTATCTAAATTTATTTATTAATGTGCTAAAGTGTTTAGATGCTCCACGAAAATAATGAATCATGCGAAAACTTCTACAGGTTATATCACTAGCAAATGTACATGTATTGGTGGTTGCATATGTTTAGGGGTTGCAACTCTCCATTTCTTCTGTAAGAGAAGTTGAGATTAGCGTCCCGCTCAGCACCAAGGCTATTAAAAGATATAGATCTCACTAAAATAACCATATCTGCATTTATTATTCTACTGAAATCAGACATAATAAAACACTAGTACAACTTTCAGTTTTAACGTCGATTCCTATAGCCGAAAACAGTGGTTCTCAACCTTTTTTGACTAGTGAAACCTATTAGTTTTAATAATGACTCTGTATAGCACTAAGCATTATTGCTACCGCTGGAGGTGTTGACTGGTACAGTCTATCTCGATTTTAACTAATTATTATTAAATTTTTCGTGATTTTCAAATTCTAAAATTTCGCGACACACCTTGGGAGAATGCGTGACACACCAGTGTGTCACGACATATCGGTTGAGAACCGCTTGACTAGAACTCAACAGTTAGAGGCAGCGATAAACGGTACTTGGTGTGCATTCGACGTCCCCAAATAGATTCCATCTCCGACTTTATCCATCTATTCAAACCGGAAGTGATAAGATCAACCGCTTCCGGTCTCAATATGGAATCCTCTTAATTTGGAAGTGAATAGTTGTTTTGCAACGTACAATGAAACTTTGCCGTTTAAAAAAATATCTTCTATCAATGGTCTTGACTGTAATGCAAAAGTTGGTCAATTTCCCCTAAAAAGAAATAAGCGCCAGAAATGTGTTCCGTCTGGCTTTTCCCGTCAATAATGATGAATAAAATGAAACAAAGCCCAAAGATACCAATAGAAAAGATTATTATATTTAAGTCTCTGCGTGTCTCTGTCTCTCTCTTTTTTTTTAAATGTCTTTTCGTATTACTTTCGTGTTTTCAAAGTGTGAAAAAATAGGTCAGTTGCTATAGAGATAAGTAAAATACAGTTCTGGATCGATGAGACTCAATACAAGTTTCTTTCTTTTCTTTCTTTCACTCAAGACAAAATGAGAACACGAAAAAGAACTTAAGAGATAGAAACGATGTTAAGTTTACAGAGCTTTTTAGAATTTCCTTTCAATTAAAGTCCAATTTTAGACATTTTTATGACTTAAAATTTATAGTATAATTTTGAACTGACAAGAACACTTGAATTATTCAATCTGTTGTATTCTGAAATTTTCTTACTGTATTTTACTTCTTCAAACACGTTCTTGAAACCGCAGTTGAATTTAACAACAGCAGGAAAAACTCAATACTTTTAAAACCCAACTACGAGTCAGCGGAACAATATCGGCCCGTGAGCACCACCAATCCGGGCCGACAAAATTTATTTTGATTAAATTGTAAAATTTGCCAAGTAAGTCATACAAAAAAAATAATCAGATGTTTGTATAAGACCAATTAATAAAAAACACAATAACTACCATACATAACGAAATTGAACATTCTAACTGTGATTAAAGATAGACTTTTAACTCCAAAATTTACAATATCTGACATACATAGGTAATTCACATAATGGAATTAAACAGTGTAATTATGATTAATGAGATTTAAGTAGCTGGAACGTTCCACTGACAATTGCTTGAAATGTTGGATGAAAATTTACTGTTGGAAATTATTAACAGCGATTTCAAATACTCATAAGTTAACTTGGATTTATAAATATGTTTTAAGATTTAATTTTGGAGAATCATAGATAAGTAGTTCAGAAAGTGGAAAGAATGTCACGTGCAAATTTATGCTACTGATCAAACTGTGTGAGTTAAAGACTCTTATAAAATTCCAGCAATGGTCAATTTAAATATTTTTCTTTAGAAATACCATTATACTTCAAATCAATCATTTCCATTTGAAGTTTTAGAGCAAAAAAATTTTTTGCCGGTGTTCTTCTTTGTAAGCGTAGATTTTAAGAAGCCTCATCCCGGCGAAATTAAAATACCGCTAATTTTATAGTAATTATATGATATCTTCAAATAGATAAAAGATAATTGAAATGTGGAACAAGAGCGCCCTAGACAATATTATTTTGCGTGAGGTACCGTTATCACACGTCACTAGTGGCTTTCCGTTTTCAGCCGTTTAGAAACGCGAAAATAAATGCCGATCTTCAAAATGGCTCGAAATCGGAAGCTGATAAGTGAGTCGTGATAATGGTGTCTCATGTAAAATGATATTGTCTAGGGCGCTCTTGTTCCACATTTCAATTATCTTTTATCTATTTGAAGATATTACATAATTACTGTAAAATCAGCGGTATTTTAATTTCGCCGGGATGAGGCCTCTTAAGATGTAGATCTCTAGTTTATTGACGAATACATATCAAATAGTCTTCGACAGGAAATCAGACCTAGGTTTCCGGCAGCGTTATTTCAGATTTTACTTCAGGTAGGAGTAAAACTTCCTTACCTATCTTTTTATTTTTCATTGGTATAACATTTATTGAAATGTAAATATAAATCTCCAGCCTTCATCCCGAACTGGAGCCGCAATGACGCAACTGCAGGTATCCTGATGGATCGCAAACTTTGGTTATGGAAAAACTCTTTCTTTAGTAACGCTGCTCTTTGTAATAATTCCTCACTATTCTTTGGCTCTTGAAGAATTTCTGCATTATTTTCCATTTTAACTCTTTTTAACAGTTCTGATCACTCTTCGTAGCTTTTTTCTTAGTATCCGTGAATTTGGTCTAGTGCTGATCTCAGCAGACATTAGAAAAAATTTGTAGATGAAAAACACGTTATCATCATTTACAGAATTGACTTTCCACCGATGTCAATAATGAATTTGGATATATCTCAGGGAAACCAAACTTCTCGCAATTAGGAAGAATATTGGATTGGATTTTGAGTTGAGTTGAGTTGATTTTAGTTTAGCGTCCCTTTCAGCAGCGAGGCTATATGAGACGTGGACCTACTGATTAACGTGGAATCCGAACCACATGAGCTCCCGCCGGGAATCGAACCCGGGTCTCCCGCGCCAAAGGCGCGTACGCTAACCGCTTAGCCACGAGGGAGCTCTGGATTGGATTTTGAGTTTAGCGTCCCTTTCAGCAGCGAGGTGGACCTACTGATTAACGAGGAATTCGAAACACGAGCTATTGCAGGGAATTGAACCCGGATCTCCCACGCCAAAGGCGCGTACGCTAACCGCTTAGTCACGAGGGAGCTCCTAGGAAGAATAAAATACAAAGAAAATGTAACATTACATAGAACTATTGCTTATAGTTTTAAGTTTATATTACGTTAATATTGTCACTGTATGCACGATCTGTAAAATACATCCTTTGCAGTTTTTGTAATTCTTTCCTATTGGATCTGGAATATGGTGATTCAGTGGTAGAGCGTTTACCTCTGATATATGGATGAGCCTGTTCATGGTGTACATCATCATGTCCGTAGGATTTTTTGAGATTCTCCTGTTTCATCTCACATTCTCATTCCACCAACTTTTCATGATCATTCACCTTCGTTCTCGTCTTCGTTAGCCTAAGGTAACAACATAGGACGCAAAATTGGAAATTTAATTTAATTTAATTTTCTAATTCTTTCTTGAGAAAAGAAAAAAATCCGACTTTATCATTGAACCATATTCATAATTTAAGTTGGTGTTCTTTAAGTTTCATTTCTTTCAAAAACAAATACAAAGCAAGAATGTTTTTGGCAATCGACCAAGCTTTCTGCCAAATACAGGCAGTAACAGTAGAAAAAAAACAGTGAGATTATGTTTAGTTATCCACTGGAATAAATTGGGCGTGTGTCGGTTAGTGGCTTTTAGGAAGAAGAAAGACTCTCTATTGTTGGCATAGTTCCGAGACTATGTATTATTGACCAAGTAGTCGAGAGCATGGTGAAATAGGTTACGTTTGAAAAATAGAAGAAAACTAGTCATTAGAATAGAAATTTCTCAGTAATGAAATAAAATAGACAAATGACACGTTAAGCAAGATAAGATTCATTTACAGGTCAGAACCAAGCAATATACAGACATATATCTTATTAATAGTTGATATTCTGGACAGACCTGCAACTATTGCCCGCCCTAGACTATTTTTGTCCCCTCTAAAATAGAACGCTGAATTTAAACTGAAAATTAGACACGATTTTTTTGCAAATTTATTTACCAAATTAAATTGAATTTAGCGCTTTTTATTCATTTGATACATAAAATACTACTAGTTGTACCAGACATATCTCATTTCAAAAATGTCAAACTTAAGTACCTTATTATTATACTATTATAAGCATTCAGGACATAGAGCCACTTTAAAAGATTAGTTAGTTGCACTGAGATCCACAACCTGAACTGCAAATATAGAAAAAAAACTGTAGAGTCCCATTTATTTTGGGAGGCTTAGAGTGCAAGAAGTGAATAAAATGTAGCCTTTTATTGTGCATTTATATCACCAAAAGTTGCTATAATATAATAATGTTCAAATTTACAAAGGAAGGAATACTTTAGTTTTAATGATCATTGGTGTAATTAGCATATTGTGTTTGGAAAGGCTATGGATCCTTTTTGAGAATTGGAAAAACCTTACTAGTGATCCAATGGTGTTCTAGGGAAAACAACAGTGTTTTATGGAGGCTGGACCTCGTGCCTCCTTTAGTGACGCCGATTTTGTAATGATTAAAAAGTAACAAAATACCTCAAAATATAATAAGAGGTATTAATTATAATTTTATTAATTATATATTAAAAAATAAAACAATAAAGCTTAACGTTTTCGATTACAGCTGCAGCACTGGCGCAAATTCTGGGGGATGAGGTGGACATGTCTCCTCCAATCTTAGAACTGGGGGACTGTCCCCCCAATAATCCAATTTGAAATGTGTTTTTCTGGAGATAAATATGATAATTTTTGTCCGATTGTCACAAAGGAAAGTGACATGAAATTGATGTGCCCCCCCAGAATAAGCCTCAAATCTGCTCACCTCCCAATGTTGAAGACAACTCTGCTCCCTTGATCCTAGTGATCAGACAACCTTCGTTCTATCACCGCTAGATGCAGACTGATCTACCGCACGCGTCTGCGCATAGCACTATCCCCACACAGTAAAAAATGGTTGTGTTAAGTCAACTCAATTTTAACACAGGCAAGTGATTCCAGCGTGACTGCCACTATTCGGTGTTAATTCAACACAGACCCCGCGGTGTTGACGTTTAACACAGGGGTGTGTGTTACGTATTTAACATACAACCGGTGTTGGGTGGTGTTAAATTCTGATCTGTGTTAGTATTTTCGGTGTTGATTCGACACCATGTCGGGGTCAGTAGTATGGGGAAAAGTGTTGAGTGTTATTTGTGGTGGTGTTGCTCCAACACGAAAATGTAACACAGTGTGTAGTGTGTTGATTATTTTGTGTTAATATTACAACATGTCAATTATGAATATAACATAGTCTCTATATTTCAACATCATTTTCTTATTATTTCAACACACAATCTGTGTCATAATTCAAGGTCAAAGTCGTATAAGTAACACCGTTTTAGTGTTAATTCAACACTCCCTATGTTAAAATGCAAGCTCAGACCACCAAACTAACACCGTTTTTGGTGTTAATTCGACTCCACTTCTGTTTTACTACGACATCTATTTATGTGTTGAAATAACTCAGTGTGCGTTGGTGATGTAACCATTTTTCTGTGTTGAAAAAGCTTTTTGTGTGCATGCTTACATTCTAATTTTAAAAATATGAAGAGTAAACTACAGAACACTTCATTTAGAAAATCTTCATAAACTTTTTTGTCGTCCTCCCCAATACTTATTGCGAAGTATTTCTCCATTGTTCGAAACACAACCTTCACCAACATCTTGTTCAAGAATGATAAGAAACTTACCTATATCCTTATAGTATGTTTGCCTCTTAATCGTGTTTCTATTTGTCTTTCGCCATTTTTGAAACACGGTCCCCGATGTTGACTGGTGAGTTCGACTGCAGTGTAAAAGTGACACAGTAATACGGTGTTGTTTCTCGCTGTTGATATATTTCTTCAGAAACAATCGCGCGGTTTGCACGTTGAAATTTTCCGAATACCTAGATTTGTTTAAGTATTTGTTTCTACTATGTTTGTCTGTAGCTTCAGTATATAAGCCTTTATAATGAGATGCCCAACATATTTGGCAATCGCGCACAAAACAACACCGAAGATTCTACACTTGTGTTAATTTAACACACATGCTGTGTGTCATTTCAACTACCGGAATATGATACACAACTCCAAATGGAGAGTGAGTTGTTCTAACTATCTGTTTGTGATATATTTTAACACAATCGTGTTAACACATAGGCATGTCGTTAGGTTAGGTTAGGAAATAACACAGCGATTTTTTACAGTGCACTACTTCACGTTCAGTGACCAATCAGAGATTACTTTCCGAACGCACCTCCTATTTCTTACTCCTTTCTTTGCCTTAAAAATTAGTTTCACCAATGATGCTCGCTACATTTCCAAACACTTTTTAAAGCTTTAATGGATAGCTCACAGCCAAAAATTAATATAAAAAATGTTAGACACTAAGGCAGCTAATATTTCCAAAATGTTCCCAAATGAACTAATAACTGTTTTAAGGACTCTTTTGTGTCCGAATTAGCGTTCACTCTTTCGATTGCTACATTCAGCACATGCTCTTTTGCATACCTTGCGAGGTTACTGTGGAGCTGGAGCTACTTGAATTAACAGATAGTAACAGTGATAGGAGCCGGTACGCTAACCACGCATCACGTAACTGAAAGATGTCTGGCATGGCAGAGAATCAGTTAAAACGATTATTAAACTATTTAATAAAGTTGATGGAAGCGGGAATCAGCATTATTGTGCGTATCATTAAGTCTTATGTAAATCAATTCTAAAGAAAATGTTTTCATAAATAAATATTGCGGAATTCCAGGAAGTTCTCATGGAGCAATTTCAACTTCTCGGAACTTTGTAATAAGATTTTGAAAACCTTACCGAGGATTAAAAGCAGGTTATGTAGCTCGTAGGTATAAGTAAGATAATTAAGTAGGAGACAGTTTTGTCTGAATATTGAAAGTCCCACCATTTTAGTATATTATGTGTCGAAACGTTTAAAACTGTTTTTATATTGAATGGTATATTACTATATCAGACACTCTCCTCTTCTAACCACAGTGTTAAGCACGATGTTCTTAAATCACAATGGTTTTTAATTTTTGTTAACTTCTCGTACAAAATAAAATACCACAATATGTAAGGAGTTCACGGTAGCTCAGTGGTAGAGCTCTCATTTCCCGAAGTTATATTGTTCTTTCTCACCCCAAAATTTTAATGACTTTTCTCACACACAAAAAATAAACTGTTTATTCTCATCCACAAATGTATACTGTTTTCTCTCACTTTCATATTTATACTGTTTCTCATCACAAATTTATTGTTTCCTTACATTCACAAATTTATACTGTTCTTTTTCACCTTTATTTCATACTATTTTTTTTCACCCACAATTTTATACTGTTCTTTTTCACCTACAAATTTACACTATTCTTCTCCACCCTCAAATTTATACTCTTTTTTTCTTGCCAAAAAATTTACACTTTTCTTTTCATCCATGATTTATACCATTGTTTTTCACCCGCAAATTTACATTGTTCTTTTCTTTTATACTGTACTATTTCACCCCAATTTTTCTCTTGTGATATGCCTTAGGCAAGGCCAGATTAAAGGGAACAAAGACACAGAGACGGATAATTGATGCGGATATATAATTGAGACGGATCCTGCATATCCCCCTCACCCTCGGAATTTGCGCCATTGGTTGCGTTGTGCACTTTCTCTTAAAATTCATTTTGACTAATTGTATTAAATACTTCATAATTTTTAGTTTAAAAAATTCCAGACACTCTATGGGACTGCACGAGATACCAGTTGGAAACCACCTGTGTAATACATGCAAACATGCACACGAATAGACTCTGACAAATACACATTCAAATTTCTTCTAGTTGCTCTAGGATATATCCATCGTTAGCACCCAAAGTCAGGCGCATACCCAGAAATGTTTGCTAGGAGTGGTGAAAATAGTTTGGAAGGAGGAGTCCAATAAGACGGTAATTGTTAATTACTGCCACCTATATACATATATATATATATTAAAAATATTGTACTAGATTATTTTTATAAGAAAAGAAGGAGTGCAGAAGAAGCGTAAAAATGAAATCTTTAGAAAATATCAATCATTTCTCTGTTCAACAAGTATAGTTCTGTTATCAAAGTCTACAAATGTTACTTGAAATCTGAAGTGGGGGAAGAATCCGGATCCGTTGGATCCCTTCGTGAGTGTGTCCTTAGTTTAAATAATGAAAAAATGAAATATTTAATAAAAGTTTACACCTAGTTCTCTCAATAGATGACTCCCTGTGTTCCGAAGTTTTGAATCTCTTTTTGTGTGTGCTAAACCCACTATTTTCGCTTCGGTAAAAAACAATTTCAAGGCAGTAAATATTTCTTTCTCTGCCAAGTTACTCATATTATCTTTATTAGCACTATTCTAGTAACAACACAAACTATTGTCCTATCGGAAAATTGATAATGATTATTATGTTAGTCAATTCGATAATTGAAATAAATAAAGAACAATAAAATAATGATAAAACTCCTTTCTAAAACTGATACACAAAAATCACTGTTAATTATCAAACTTCCCTTAGACCATCCTATTCTTTTCAAAATTATATTTTGTATAGAAAAGCATTTGCCAAAGAGAGGGCGTAACCCTCTGAGAGGCTGGAGAAGTATATAATTTCCCGAATCATATTATCTGTAGAATGCGTAAATTTTCTTTTCTCCTTTCCTAAAAAAAGAAAGGTATATTCTCTTGATTTTGCAATATGAATGCACTTTCAATTGTACAGTCACTACAGTTTAAATACACTTAACATGTACAGTTCATTAAATCACTTTCCTTTGAAGGATACTTAATCATTTTTATCAAAAAGAAATGTGTCTTGGACTCTTTAAGATTTGACTTACCTAATTACTGTCAACCTCTATCGTTCTACATTCGCAATTTTTCCATTAAGCGTAAAACGGTACGCCACTATAATCAGTGGCAAAGCGTAATCCCACAAGTATGGTAGGCCCGATAAACTAATATTCCCATTTAACTGCACTACAAATGTTTTGAAGTGCAGTTCATATTTTCTTCTGTCTGGGATTTGCAGGGGGCTTGAGTAGAATTTCCTTCACAATTGTTGTTTTCATTTTCTGAAATTTTTGAAAATAAAAGGAGAGGAAAAGAAAATACTTTCTTATTGTTAGCTGTTGAATTTCTTGGATAAGCGTTTGTTATTTGCATCTCCACTTTAAAGTAAGCACAATGTGCATTTAATTAATGCATCACGTGATAATGACTTTCACTAGAAACGTTATGCTCAGAAGGAATTACATCGCAAGATATTTAATATTGTATTCTATGCAGAGTGGTTTCAGGGCTTAAGCACTCACAGAAATTTTATCGCTTTTTTGCTTCATATATATTGCAGAATATTCAAATATCGAGGAAGAAAGTTAGCAAAGCCCCTCGAAACAAAATCGTAAATACCCCACTGATTTTATGAAACGGAAAACTCAACTAAAACTGCACACAAATATTATTATTTTATCCTGTACGGTAGCGTTTGGTAAATTTATACATATGTTTAATGTATGAGACTTATATTTTACAACTATTATGGACTAGGTTTCATGTAGGAAAAAAAACAACTACTCTGAATAATTTCTGAGAGTATATACCTAAATTAAACAAGTTATCACTAATAGAAATACATAATTTTACAGAGAAACTTCTTACTCTGTGTTAAGGAAATCATTTTATAACGTAATAGCATTGAAAGATGTCTTCAACCTAAAACTAAACACCCAGAGGCGAACCTTTGCACCTTCCCAACAATGCGTGCAATTCTCAGCGATAATAACTTCGCTCC
Organism: Thermobia domestica; assembly: GCF_964235325.1. Classification (NCBI taxonomy): domain Eukaryota; kingdom Metazoa; phylum Arthropoda; class Insecta; order Zygentoma; family Lepismatidae; genus Thermobia; species Thermobia domestica. The sequence goes on along the minus strand of NC_137468.1, from coordinate 79,829,885 downwards.
CTGAGCAGCATAGCCCGTAAGCCTGTCTAGCGAGCTGGTGAGGCTCAGACGGAAGAGTCTTCAACCTACTTCCCTTTTACCGATAAAACCAAAATGTTGAAGTATTGACTTTATTTTATAAGAAATCAAAGATAAAGAAAGTACACGGTAGAAAACAGGGTAGGCCTGGTCTCAGAGCTCATTGTACGCTTCGCCACTGACTATAATTGGGCTTTATAATTTCAATGTGTCCATTACATAACTATATCTGGCAATTGAGAATATTCGACTCAACATTGTAGCTGGCGGACCAATATCCTTTTAGAGAGTAACAGAGAGCTTTTAGAGAGAATATAACTGCTATTATATTTTTCGTGAAAGAAGTAAAGCGTAATTTAAGATCATTTCGCGTCACTGTCATAAGGATATTGCCAGCATTGACGCCAATTGAGAAGTTCGATCATTACAATACTGTCAGTCTCTTCGAGAAATATATAATCGGTAAAGGAGAGAAGTGGCATAACTCAAAAACGTGATTTTGAGTTATGACATCTATCTATCCTTTTTAAATCTGCCCAATCAACTATAAAATGTTCATAGCCGAATTCTTTTATATTAACGGAGATAGGAACGTTACAAAAATTGCGCAAATTGGAATTAGTAGGCGTATTTAGGGGGTTATCGGGATAAAGCTACTCCAAAATAAATTTATTAGCTTTTCGCATTCCATGTACAACAATAATCCTTCTTAACATTTCTAAGAATTTTACTGACTTTCTATTTTGTTATGCTCGTTGTTCAGAAATAATACTGTGATTGTCAAATTTCATTCCATGTACGAACTGGTTCTTTTTTTCTTCCGTTCGTCCATTTTATTCTTCTGTTTCTTTTTCTTAGCTGTTACTTTCTTCTATTTTTCCTATCATACTTTCGACCATTGTCAGTTGTGATTCCATCCCATCTCGCTTAACGATTTATCACCCGCTGATGTCTCCAAGATAAGAATGTCAGCCATTTTAGGCGAGATGGGAATTCCCATCTGCCTAAAATGGCGGTAAGATGCAATGAGGGAATTTCTGCACTAAAGAGGGAATTCCTCTACTGGCATTTTAACCAGATATTTCAATGAGTATTGGCTATCTCTGTCAACTACAATATAAATATATAATAAGTACTATACAAGAAGAAAGCATAGGGGGAAGGCGATTTATTGAATTTAGTTCACTTTTGGTTTGTTCTGAGAATACTGGAAGGTGATTGGCAGACAAGACCTGATCAGAAAAAAAGGATGGAAGTATACAGTGTATTTCTAAACAACACCGACAACGATTGGGAGCTGATTGATGACACCAAGATAAGACAAAAAGTATAGACTAACCTGGGTGCACAAATGCTTTGTTTCGGCACTATGACCAACCGAAAATCTGTCAGAGAAATGCAAAACTCGAGAACAAAATATCGGATCGAAGTCGGGGAAAAGGGAATGTTTATTATTTTTAGCCGTAGTTTCCATTAGTGCCCAACTCGATGTGGTATAGGGGCGGCACAAAGGTTGCCCTAACGAAATTGAAGAATTCCTGGAATATTTTATCAAGTGTTGACTGAGACAAATTAACTACAATTAAATACGATATTTCAAGTAACAAAAGTCTTAGAATGTGGTCCAAGTTACAGGAACATCGTTAAAATTCGAAAAAGGGAAGATACACATATTTGATTGATCTACTTTGTTTCAGTAAAGAATTGGCTATTGAGGAAGAACTGAAATTATATGAAGTCCTTGATGATTAAATATTATGCATTTTAGGCTAATAAAGGCAGAAAGATCACACATGACTATGTGGGTAGCGTACGAGACTTTGGCATAAGAGACCCGGTTCTGATTCCCGACGATAGCACAAGCGATTCTGATCTACGTTAATCCCTAGCTCCATGTCTCTTTTAACTTTCCTAGCGGAAAGGTGCTAAACTCAAATCCGATCCAATATTAGAGACAGATAATAGATGGAAGCTAATTATTGGGAAATAATTCGTGAAATGAGAATGTAGGAGAAAACAGGATAGTTCCAAGAAAACTCACGGGTATGTGGTATCCACCACGAACATTTATAGTTTGGGATCGAACGAGGTTCCAGCAGAAATAAACATTCTATCACCAAGCTACTGTGTCCCTATTTAGGAGGAAGCACTATGATTCTGACAGATGTATTTGTCTAGTAAATATTGTGTGTGATAAACCAATATACAAGATGTACAAACGGTCAGAATGTGGAATTCGTAGAGTCTCCTTCATTCGGAAACGGCAAATACGTTTTTTTCTACGTCAGTTATACTTAAATGCTTGCCATGTCTCACAGGGATTGGGGGGGCACGGTGACGCAGTGGTAAACAGCTTGCCTCTGGTAGGTGGGGTCCCTTATTCGATCCCCAGGCAAGTTACTTTGTGGTGGACACCATCGTATCGTGTCTGTGGGTTTTCTCGGAATACTCCATTTCTTTCCACAATGTTATTCCGCCATATCTTTTATCATCATTCACTTGCCTTAATCATGTTTTCCTTAGCCTAAAGAGCATAGTCATGGATCGTTAAACGGAAATATTTCATTTCATTTTTCAGAGGTTGCTTACAGTTTGCTGATGGATCACCGTTAAGTTTTTAATACGTTGTATTACTGTTGCTATTATTTGTAAGGAAGAAGGAGACTATGGGGCTCATAATTTTCGAAAGGCTGAGAACCACAGTTCTGGTTGATTGTAAGGAATGCTAACGGTACGAACTAAATTCGATTTGCGCGTCTTTTAGCATTATTAGTTGTATTATGGACAAGAAATAGTTCAGACAATTCTCTAGTGATGGAGGAACGGGGTAAATAATTCTACAATTACTGAGTTCAGAGGCTCATAACCACGTTAAAAAAAACGTAGTGGCAGGCGAGTGCGCCGAAAAATAACACAAGTTACTTCAATTCATATTTGATAAGGTCTAGACATTAATTTTGGGAAGCTAAGTATTGAGTACCCTTCATATTAGGATATTTTATCTTACGATCAAATAGGCGTTTCAATGTCATTTCTACAAGACCTAGGTAGCCAACAATAGTGAACTAAATAGCATCGATTGCTTCATTGAGTAACTATTTCTCAACTTATAAAATATTTAGTGGAAGTATTTTAAATTCGGTTGAAAGTGATACAGGAACTCACTGAAAGATTCTTAACAGTGAAGACGACAGTTTTTTTTAATTGGGTGGGGGCAAGCGGAGGGACAGAAAAAATTGGGAGACAGTAAATTGTTGTATACGAAAAGGATAATTTTATATTACTTCACCTATATCATAATACAATTTGCGGGGTGCAGGCGTTGTCACAAGGACGGACGTTAGTCCTCCTATTCCCTTCTGGTGTTGTCACTGATTCTTAATTTTTTTTTACATAATTCGAGGTATCGCAGACGTATTAAGGCATAGAAAGTGGAAGGGCACCGCGAACGAAACGTGTGTATGAAACTTTTACTAGGAGAACTTATCGAGTAAGACGAAAAAGACAGTCAGGTAACATAATAAAGTTATATATTATATACCATAGATATTATATATTATATAAAGTTATACAATAAAGTTATATATTATAAGTAGAAGTTCATATGATAGTAAGCTCAATAGTGAATTAGTTCAGGAATATAAACACATTAAGGATGTAGTCTAAAATTTAAAAAAAAAATGAAAGAAAAAGAAAAAAGAAAGATGGGAGAGAGCTTAAAGTAATGGATTGGTTAAAAAGCACAACGCATTCTTAATAATTACATTTACAAAAGCTGTGCTCTCCCATGCAACATACATATCAGTATTTTCCAAAAAGGATAAGTCATACACTCAGAGAATATGTCTATCGGAAGGGCAGTTCCCCCTCGGAAAATGTTTCTGCTCTGAGGCAAATTAGGTTAATCAAACATGTGTATCTCTTCCCTTTATGAATTCTAAAAGCGTTCTTCTAACTTGGACATTGTAGAAAGATTTTTGTTCGTTATTGCACCACATCGAAATGTGCATTAATTGAATCTACGACTAAAAGTAATTAACTTTTCCTTTTACTAGACTTCGATCCGAAATTTTGTTCTCGAGTTATGGCTACTTTTAAATTTTTCCAACAGATTTTCGGCTAGTCATAGTGGCAAAAGGAACCATTTGTGCCCAGGAGCGTCATTTCAGATTTTGCTAGGGGTGGGCAAGGCTCCTTGATATAAGGAAAATTTCACGTTTTTCACTGATTTACTACTATTTTATTGATATTAAAATCTATATAAATCTCAAACTCGGGGGAGAGGGGCAATTGCTCCTCCTTGCCCCTAAATGACGCCCCTGTTTGTGCACTCAGGTTGGTCTATATTTTTAAATCTTATCTTAGTGTCAGGAATCAGCTCCCAAATACTGTTACCGTTGTTTTGAAACACCCTGTACACTTTTGATGAATTGTGCAGCTGATACATAAAAGTAGCAGCTACACTATATGAAATTGTTCTAAACATGGCTGTGACTTACTTGCACAGTATGTGCGGTGGGAAGTTAACAGAATAGAAAACAAAGACTTCCAATATTGGTTAAAGTATACTGAAACTAGGTTATTGATTTCCTTATGTACGAAAGATTAATACATGGAGTATTTCTTTTCTGAAATGTGCGTATGATTTCACAATTTCTTAGTGTTGGTGGTTATAATGCTAGTACAGGAATTCTCTCTTTAGTGCAGAAATTCTCTTCTTGCATCTTACCGCAATTTTAGGCGAGATGGGATTAGGCAAGATGGGAATTCCCATGTCGCCTAAATTTAGAACATTCTCATCTTGGAGACATCAGTGGGTGATAAATCATTAGGCGAGATGGGAGGACACCGTCGTGGTCACTGACACCAAAACTAAGAAAAACAGTGTTCCACACTAACTTGCACGGATATCAACGTAACTGGACTTTAGTTATTATAGCAAAAGATTATTCATATCTTTTAGTTATAAAGAAAGGTAAATGTTTGAATTAAAGAAAATCAAGAGGGGGAAATAAGTAGCCCGGAAAATTAGTAAGGGCAAGAGGATGCTTCCTTTTTCTTCTATGAATAGAATAAAAAGATTCACTGCTAACATATATAACATATCACATAAGATTCACCAGTCTGCAATTCTCGTTATTAAAACTGCTATCAGTATATTTCAGCTTCAACTTGTCTCAGAATTTACTTTCAGGTAAAAACATACACAAATAAAACTGAATATTTCCAATGTTTCTAAAATGAAATCAGTTAAGTTGAAATGAGATTAGAAATACTCATCGTGTGTTCGCAGGAGCGTCATTTCAGATTTGCCTGGGGATAAGATCCTCCTCCCACATACGAGTTTCCCATTTTTCCCTAGTATGTTAGTAGACAATCCATTGAAATATGTTTAATTCTCAAACTCACGTAGGCAATTGCTCCTTTGCTTCCCCGTGTTGTGCACAGCCCTCCGAAACAAAATCCTAAATACGCCACTGAGTATAGTATAACGTTAAACGAGACATTTTAGATCGCTTTTCTGTAAAATTATAAGAATCAAGTTACACCACTACGTCCCTCACCGACGGCATGTTGTAAGTATGATGAATGATAGTGATTATATAAATCAGATGCAAATGATCTTTAAAATGTTAATTTATATTGGTTATGAACATTTCCTTGTATTTATTAACAAATTGAAATTAACATTTCAATTCTTTTAGTAGTATAGAAATGTATATTCCTTTCCGCCTGATTTTCCAATTACTGCTCTGAGATATTAAACGCTTTGGCTTTGATGGTTCTTATTCAAACAGGAGAGAATGCTTCTTTCTCTTAAGTTAAACACAGTTTAATTAAAACATTCCCTGAGAAAATCTCGTTTTACTTCGTTTACAGACACTCAAAGAGGCTTAAATACCTAATTCCCTCCATTAAGTTGTTCAACACCAACCACACAAAATACTGCCTAAGTCACATTAAAGCACCCGGCACAGCTTATTTTAACTGCTTTTAATGAATTTATACGTGTGAGTGGATCTTAGTTTTAAAATAGTTACAATAGAAGTTGGTTGTAATTAGTGTCGCAACTATTTATGGTAATTGGTCTTTTTTGAGGAAAAGTTTTCGTAGAATACGGTCATAAATATTTTTTTTTACAGCCAAATTATTTTCAACATAGAAAGCATTCTGGTGTTACTGGCATATCACCAGCCGCAATCTGAGAGGCTACCATGTACCACAGTCTTCACCTATCTGCTTTGTCTTAACAAAGCAATTTTCTGTTCTAATGCCATCGATGTAGCTTCTTTCGCCTCTTTCTATTTTTCCTGCTGTCATAACTTGTCGCACGTCCCTCAGAAACAGTTCCTTCTCCAATGTCCCAACTAGTTTCTCTTTGTAATGACATCTAAAATTGTTCTTTTGAACCCTACTATTGAATTATTCTATTCCTACCATTTCTTAATTGGTTTAACATTTGACACAGCGATTTTTCTTCATTTTCCTCCACACTCGCATTTTGAAAGCTTACAAGCTTATTTGTCGATTTTGCGTAATATCCAAATTTCTGTTACATAGACTCGGTTAGGAGTAAAACATTGTATAACACTCTTACCAAATTTGTATACTAAAACTGCTAAGTAGATTAACCCTGCACCACTAGCGCGGTGTTAGGTTTGAACAACCCTCGCGTGGGGTCACAGTGAACCCACTTTATATTAAACGTATTTTTTGTGTACGAAAAATCTTGCAATAAACAACTAACTAATTGTTTGCCTTGAAGTAGACAATACAACAGACACCTAGTAAGGTGGCCGGGTCAGAATTGCCAACTGTCTAGGAGAGGCAAACCAAAAATATCCCTCTGGGGTCATATTTACCCCGCGCGAGGGTTGCAGGGTTAATAAAGTTGAGTTTAAATGAGACAAAGTAAAGTTCGAGTAGGAAAATACTGGTCTACGAGCTTTCTCGCGGAGAATGGCCTGGAATAAGAAAATTCGTTGGGGTGGTATTATTATTCAATTTTGTTCTGGAATACGCTATATGGAAAATTAAAGGTAGAAACCAGAGCTTATACTACTCGCCAGATTATAACTTATGCTGATGATATCAATCTGATATAATTTAAGTGATGATTTAAGAACAATTGAATCAGTTAATGCAAAAAAGGGGCTTCAGTTAAACAAACTTAGTTTTGAAAAAAATAAGACAAATATTGCAGTTTTGAAACTATAAAATCAAAATGAACCAATGTTTTTCCGTGTAGATAAAAAATAACCTTTAACTATTATAAATTTGATTTCCCTTCCTGAATTCATTCCTGTCTTACTGTTATTTTCGTTTTAGTGATGAATTGATATAACAAACATGTTAAGTTAAAAATAGGTTCATCTACCCATAATATTTACATTGTTTTGTTCATTCATTCATTCACATGTTGAAAACGTTATTTTTTAATGTTTCCTCAACATCTCTTTCTAAACCAGAAGGGGGACTATCTGTTTTAGTATGATGCGTGTATTGCAGTTGAAATTGTATGCACATAAATTAGACTGGTTTTGTCTTACAAGAAAGGTTTTTCTTACGTTTTTTTATTTTTTATTATGGACGTTATCTACAACATTCAATCAATTTGCATTTTAAATGTAAACTCTTGTACTAGGTGGGTGTGGAAGGAGCGATACACTTGGGACTTGACAGTGAACATGCTTCTTACGATAACATGACCTTGAGGACACCTTCTTACAACTTGATCGATTTCCATGCATAGAAACAAGCCTTTCCTCCTCTTTAAAATATGGATTCTCTTTACAAGAAATAGCTTTTAAGCTACTTTCTTTTAACTTTGAGAAGACGTACATTGTTTATATTATGTATTCATTACAGTGATAAAAAACATTCTTGTGAAAATTGAAAAAAAAAAGTTTGAACTAATAGCGTTCGCCACTTTCGAATTTTCAGATTTTTTGTCCAATCCGGTCACATGAAAATCATAATTCGATAAATTAAGCTCATCACACATTCATACGTGGTGGGATTTGAAATTTTTTAAAGACTAGGTTTATATTTTCAAAATGACAATATTGATAGGCGATTGTAATGACTGTCCTTCAAAGTAGCTCCTTCCTGATTGGACACACTGACTCCAATGGTGTTTGTGCCACGATGGCTCAGTGGTAGAGAGCTTACCTTTGGTGGATGGGGTCTCTGGTTTGATTCCCGGTGAAGGACAATATCGTATCCATGGTTCTATCGGGTACTCCCGTTTCCTCCCACCTTCTCATTCCACCAGTTTGTTCCATCAACATTCATTTGTTTTAATCATTGTTTCCCTTAGCCTAAAGAACATAACCATGAGACGTTAAACTGAAAGATTTCATTTCATTCCAACAGTGTTTGCACTTTTGGAAGCATCCTTAGAAATTTTCTTTCTTAATAATCCGAAGAATTTTCTCTGTATTTATCTGGATACCTTCAATGCAGTTATATCCTTTCTTTTTCAGGTGTTGTGAAAACAAAGGAACCTGGAATTTCTTCAAAATTACGTGATAGATAACTCACGCTGATTTGGTACGTTGCCGTACTAAAAGGCCCAATTCTGGTCTCGCCAACGCGCAGACCTTTTCTTCTAATTTTTGCGCAAACACTGAAGAATACTTACATAGTATTTCTGGTTGGTTGTCTGTCCCGTAGGGTCAAATTCATGATGCACAATACTCGTAGGATTGTAAAAATAAAAAATCACGAACATTGTCTTCACATACGATCCACTCTGTCGTGATTTTTTGATCATGACGAATTTGGACACTTTCACTGCGATGATTGTGTCTTTCATTCGGGATCGTATCCGTTAACCGATGATTCGTCTCCTGTTATTATCTTATTTACATAATATATATCTGGTTCAGTTTCGGCCCAATTAGGCAGCTCTTAAAAACTTCAAGTCTGTGTTGTTTCTGCTGATCTGACAACTTTCGGAAAAATTTTGAAGATAGTTGATGCATGTTCAAATCTTCAGTTAAAATTGACTGTACTGCATAGAAACTTAAATTCAGTTCATCAACTATTTCCCTAATTGTAAGTCTTCGTTCAGAGTGCACTAAATTGTAAACTTCCAAAATGTTTTCATTGGATTAAAAAAAAAAAAAAAAAAATTCAGAGTTCAATGAAGAGCAGATTTTGTACGCCGCTCTCCACTGAACTCTGTTCTTAACAAACTGGATCCAGTTTCTACTTTGTATTCATTCTGTGATATCCACTTTAATATTGTTCTGTCATCTGCCATCCGCCTAGATCTTCCTAATGATCTTTTTTTTTTTTTTTTTTTTTTTTTTGGTCGGTTTCCAGTTAAAATTTTGAAAGTTTCTATTTTCCTTTATAGATACTAACCTGAGCCTTCTAGGCTTAACGACCCAAATAATGTTCGGTAACCGTATAAATTATCTAATCCCTTGGTACGAAGTTTCCGCCACTCATCATTCTTGTTCTTATTGGGTCCGAATCTTCGGTTCAAGACTTCATTTTCAAATTCTTTCAGTTTGTGTTCCTCTCTCAAAGTAAGTGATTATGTTTTGCAACCGTACAGCACAATAGGCATAATTATCGTATTATATACCTAGGTATATTTTAAACGTCAGATTTTCCCACGGAGTTCGTAAAAACATAAGAGTTTCGACTGCATAATAACATGAATTGAATGTATTCGTCGACACTTAATTTCTTTGTGGATATGGTTTTGGTCTGTTAATTTTGACCCTTAAAGATGTCAACTTTATTGCGTGTTACCTGGTGTTTCAGTGTATCCATAATTTGTAGTATTACGGTTTCGTCGAATTTCTATAAATTTAATATTACTTGCATTTACTTCTCAGCCCATATTCCTGAAGGGGTTTATTCAAAGTTTTTAATTTCTTTCAATTAAATTAGTTCATGCAAAAAGGACTTCAGTCATCTAAACGGTTAAATTGAGATCACCGGATTTTTGTTTCTATTGGGTACTCCTTTGTTTCTATACATAAAGAGCTTCAGTTTCATTGGTTTAATTTCATAAACAGATGTCAACTTCGATTATTCTGGGCAGCATGGGCTTGAGTCAGTGGAGAGTTATATTTGTTTTATATGTTAGAGGCAATAGCTATTGATTTCGTCCCATTTGGTTGGTAGACCTGCAATGTCTAGAACTTGGCAAAAAAATGTCTTAACACAATATTATGTTTTTTTTTAAAAAAAAGAGCAAAAAATAACAACTAAATAAAATTACATGTATACAGGGCTTTGTCTATAATTTACATACAAGAAGGGCTTCAGTCTACATCGGAAACCATTTTCTCTACCATGGCAATGAGCATAAAAATGGTTTTCCTATACAACATTCGATTAATGGTCACAATTATGTCCTTTACGCTAAAAGAGAAAGCCAACGATTAATGGAAGTGGAAGAATCTGAGAGAATCGGTAGAATAACAATGTAGAAGGGAACAAGAGAACCTTAAAGAAACACACGGACACGTTTTAGTCCACCACAAACTCACATAGCATCAGGGACGTATCGGGAGATAACCACTTGAGGATTTAAATTCTCTATGTAAATTTTGAACATGCTACTTATACACCCAAGAAAAAAGCATTATATTTATAGGGAAAAAGCCTCTCAAAGCATCCATATTATTTTGCACGGAGAAAATATCTGAATACATCAGTGGCACGGAATATTCTTTACAGTGACGTAGCTACAATTGAACTGGTTAAAGTGGTGTAAGTCACTTTTCCAAGAAGAGCTGTGAAAAACTGACTTACGTCACTTTGCGAATAACGAAAACAGCTGTTATCTTTATCACTAGAAGTATCACTGCGATTTGTTGGCAGTTGAATGAAGCTCTGATTTACTTCACGTTTTCTGTTGACAGATTGACTTATCTATAAAGGTAACCAAGAAAGTTCTGTCGCTTTTTGTTGGGGTCTGTGTTCAATTGGCCCTCATTGTGAGTTGAATGCGAATAGAGATAAGACGAAGGCCAGTTGTTGGTATGGGTATTTCGAACATACTACCTAGTTGTGGCAGTACCTTGAACTTGTCCAAGGACAGATTGAACATGGGACCTCCACAGAGCGTCATAAGGGCATGTATGCTGTAGGAGTTCAAACTGGGGTCAAACGCCGCTGCAGTGGGGCGGAAGATATGCCAGGTCTTTGGTGAGGGTGTCGTGACTACGCGGACAGTACAGGGGTGGTTTAACAAATTTAAGGACAGTGGCGGATCACTCGAAGACGCACCACGTGCCGGAAGACCAACACATGTACAAAATGAAGCTCTTCAGGCACCAACTGAGGCGAACAATGCCCAGACATTTGAGGAACTAAGATTACAATTCAGTGTGAGTGGAGAAACCATTCGGCAGTACCTCCATCAACTAGGAAAGCACTACAAGTTGGGTCGATGGGTCCCACATGATTTGACTCCGGGCCAGAAGGCAACACGAGTAGACACCTGTGTTTCTTTGTTGTATCGTCTGAGGGAGGATCCATTTTTGGACAGGGTGTTGACATGTGATGAGAAGTGGGTCCTGTACGAAGCTCCACGGGCTGTCGTCGTTGTTAGCATTTCATGAACCAGTTCTGAAACAGTCGAAACCAGCACTGCACCAGAAGAAAGTTCTCCTGTGTGTTTGGTGGATTACTCGCGGCATCGTCATCGGGAACTGCTACCAGCTAGTCAGAGCATCAACGCAACTGTGTGCTGTCAGCAGTTGAGCCGTGTTCAGGAAAAACTCAAAACTCTGGAGCCAGCACTTCTGATTCACAAAGGGTTCCTCCTGTTACAGGGCAGCGCTAACCCCCACGTGGCTAGGATGACACGGGTCATCATTCTACGCCTTGGATGGGAAACACTATTGCATCCGCCATACTTCCCGGACAATTGCACCATCCGATTATCACCTGTTCCATTCCTTGGATAATCACCTTAGAAGATGGCAGTTCAAATCCCTAGTAGAGGTGCAAAATGTACTTGATACCTTACGGCCCACCAAGTTATACCGTGATGGAACCCATGGCCTTCCAGAACGTTGGCAGAAGGTCGTCGATGATAATGGGGACTACTTGTGATATTCCAGATGCCTCTTAGGTGACATATCGTTGTTTAAAGGTGGTGGGTGAAAAAGCGACAGAACTTTCTTGGATACCTTTATAATATGACGCATTTAGAATACTTCTTCTCGGCAAACAGTTCGGAAACAAAGTGTTGACATATTTTGCAAATACATCTGGGATATACTTGGAAAATACAGAATCTAAAAGGGGTGAATATGTATAATCTGGAGGTGTTCAAAGAGTGTCGGTTATGTCTAAAAGTGTCTTATTATGTCGAAAATTAGTTTCTTTATTTTTTGCAGTGTGGTAGTTGACTGAAGCTGTGACTTACTTCACGTTTTCTGTTAACAGATTGACTTATCTAGATATGTGATTTCTCTTTCTAAGTTGTTTTTATTATTATTTGAAAAACCTACTTCACCATTGCAATTTTTACACGTCCAATCCTACAGGACTACCAAATTCATTTATTCTCCTCCGGCTGAGGTCGATGCCTTGGTTATGTGAGCATCTTCCTTGGAGCCAAAATATTGTGGTTGGAAACGATCTTGCACGATGGTTGTGTTCCGGACAAATTGCACCAAATTCATGTCCCGTCGTGGTTTGGAGCTTACGCTAATAGTAGGCCTCGTCCTTCATAACTTCGGTACTGCATAAAAACGGGTAAAATTCAAGTTCCTTTCCATATAATGTAATTATCTGTGGGTATAGTTGGATTTTCATCGACATTTGATATATTCTAGATGAAAATTAACTTCAGTTGTTATTTCCTGCTAAAACTTGCTGAACAAATTATAAATTCATGTTAATTATCTTGTTTCCCTAGCACATAATTCACATTGCCCTACCGATATAGCCGTGAATATCTTGGCACTATTTATTCTTGCTTTCATTTATTTTTCTTGTTGGCTTAAATAGGGCCGAGATGATAAAATCATCTTTATTTTCTATCTAATTCAGACCGTTAACAGCCACTGTCAGTAAAATCATTATCTGTATTTCCCTCTGCATAGTAACTTTTCGAACCCTGTGAGATAGTCTAAGAAAATTCGCAACCATCTACACCATTTTCAGTCTTAAAAGTCGGTTATTATCCATTGATTCTAATTTCCTCTTCACAGTGCTGGAATATGATTTTGAAATCCTTCTTTTGTTTTTTTAAATGATTTATTTTTGAAGATATACAAGAGTATGTTTAAAACCTAGAGTCTGAAAAATGTAAAAAGTGTTTTATATGGAGTCGCAATTCTTGTGGAATTCAGGCTACTTCTCAATTATAGTGTTCTGTTTTCTAATATGAGTTACAGCACAATATGAATATATTGTGCATAGAGCACTCATTTCTTATGTGAGCGTCCTCTAGTTTGATCCCAGGTCATATGAGCTTGTAATGGGCAACGTCGTGACAGTCGTAAGTTTTATGTGTTCTTCCACATTCTTATTCCACCAATTACTTATAATCCAGGTTTGATTCATGGTGGGAGCTCATGTGGTTCGGATTGCACGTTAAGTTACAAAGTCCACGTTTTATCAAGCATCGGTGCTGAAAGGAACGCTGCACTTTAAATCATCCATCATCCTTCCATTTCATAACCATTATCTTTTATTAACCATCCATCTCCTTTAGCCTAAAGGTGATAAGAATCGGACGTAAGTCTAGAAACTTCATGTCATTTCCATTAATGTACTGTATAAGTACTATTGATTTCTAAAAGTACTGGAGAGGTTTGAGGAAAGTCTTCTGTTCTCATCCTAAACAAAGGGAAAAATCCCAATCTACGCCTTCTCATGGGAGAAAGCGGGCAACGCCTTTGGAGGCTAACGTGGGTGGGGACCGACCAAATCCTGGGATAAGGAGTCAGCTTCTACCAAGTGCCAACGACTTCTTTGGAGGGCGAAGAGCGGGTGGAGGTCAGGGCACCTTCTTGCCTCTAGGAGTGGTAACTGTCCTAAAAGGCGGATAAACCACGAGGTGGTCAACGGTATGAAGATGTGGAAAGGAAATGGGAATACTACTACATTATCTTTCTCACAGGAGGGACGAAGGAGGAGAATAAATAAATATGATGGTTCTTCCTGAGATAAAACATTCCAGAGATAAAATAGTCCAACGTTCGCATCTCCTGGTGGAGACTACACCGGGAAGAATCATCAGAGGAGAAAATAATAATACTATAGAATAAAATATTGGGAGTTAAAAGAAGCTGAAGATCGAGAAACGTGGAAGAAACATGTCCATACTCAAATCTAAAATTTAAAAAAAAAAAAAAATAGTCCCAGGACGTGCCAAAACGCAGAATAATTAATAATAAAAATATTATTTCACAGTTTTAATTTTAGCACATACTCATATCATAGCTTTTTTACAAGCCTACTGGTAACCTAAATTATAAATCCAATTATACTTGTAAAACAATACACATCCACCCTATAGAGGACCTCATGAGGTTATTTATTTAATGTTTCACAATCGAACATTATTTCGGTCCCGTGTTTTTAAAGTGACAGTAAAATTAACCCACCTTTACAAATCAATTTTAATAGATTTACCTTGTGACGTTTGTGTAAGAATGAAAGATGTAAATAAAACTTCTCTGTGTAATATCCAAATTACGAAGAAGTGCTTATACTATATTTAATGCAACATAATTACAAACTGAAATGAAGAAAAATGATGAAGACAATCCTTGTCTACGTACATAAAAGTAACATTCAGTATTAGTGACTTGAATGGGCTGATCTGGCAACAAAAATTAATTTAAATGCACTGGCTACTCCTGAGAGAAGCCCACAACTATAACAATTACAATTTTATCGCTAGCTCACATCGATAAAATTTACAAGTTTATCGCTAGAACCTGACCAAATATACTACTTTAAGACATTAGGTAACTTTTTTCTGTTAACTTGTAGCGTAAAATTGTAACTTTTACCGATGTGACATTACTCACGATGTGCCAGTGCTTTAATGAGTTAACACAATGGTAATTGATCGTTAATTCTGCATCAAAGTAACCAAACTGCCTGGTTTTACTAGCTTATCAACAATTACAGGGGAAGAAAAGGCAATGGTACGCGGATTTGGACCACTTGGAGTCAAAATAAGAGAAAAGTCAGTCAAAAATTAAGTGATTATGTGGGAGAGATAACGACATACATGCATGTATATAGTATGAACTAGAATGCGTCAAAATCCAAAATCTACACAACTTAAGAGACAACTGAACATCGCAAGGTTTTCATTAGAAAGGATTTTCCCAATTCTTTGATGCACTAACTGAGGATACGGGGAGACGATATCAATGCACCGAAATGTTATTTGGCGTACTTAATAATGATATTGGTAAGGAAGAATGAGTGCTATGAATGGACGAAGCAATGTTTCTATCTTAAAGTGTTAATACACATAATTGTGTCTAATAAAATTGAGAAAATCTAGGAATGTCATTTTAAGAAAGTTAAGTCAAATTTAATAGTTTGGAGTGAAATTGTGTCTCTTTGCGTAAATATATAGAAAAATCTTTTAAGATGGGTCTGTGACAACAGAAAGTTTCTTGGATCTGCTTCAAAGTAGTGTGTATACAATCAGTAGCATACGCAGAATTTCATCAAGGAAGAGGGAGTACAAGGCGCCAATCTCAGATCGTTTCAGAGGTTTTGTATGCATACCTTAATATAATAGACTATTTTCTGATTATATATTATTGAAGGAGGGTAGTTAAAACTCAAAAACGTTCTTGATGACGCCATTGTATCCAATTATTTAGCGTTACTATATTTCTCAGGACAGGGATGGCAGAAGAATATAGTTACCAACCCATTATATACCTTGTTTCGTGAGTGTTACAGTAGACTTCCAGATCATTTGATGGATGATTTACAGCCCACTCTTCTGACCTGATATCCCAATTCCTTTGGGGGCTATCTTCAGGATAAAGTTAATCGACGACTTGAGACAAAGAAGCGTCTAAGAATTCAACAACATTCTAACTCAACTGTAAAGAAATGCAGGCAAACATATTGCTCTCCAGACATGTCTTGACCCTAAGTGTGAAATGGTTAAATTGAAAAAACCTAAACTTATTTTGTATGTGTTATGTAATACATGCACGGAGGGCCTTCCCTTCACTATGACTGATCTGGGAAGAAAATAAATTACAAGATCAATGATATACGTTAAAATTCCGTATCTTCAATCAATAAATTATTTTGAGCCAACTAGTACTTTTTCATATCTAATAGTAATATCCAATAAATTATATTTAAATAATAATTTATATATATTAAAATGCTAGGTTTATATGTTTGTCTCCAATCCTTTCGACAATGAGATCTCGAAAAACCACAAGTGCTAGAAACGTGCCGTTTTCACTGGCCGATTCCAAATTTTATGTATATTGTCCAGTTCTAATTGAATATTTAAAAATCATGGCCGTTATTTCTTTTATTATATTTTTTAGGGGTACACTGTAAGTGTTGAAACTTTTAAAAAAACCATCATATCCTATGAGTTATACATTCCAATACAACAAATGTGTATACAGGAGTTGCATATCTCTCAGGTGTTTGTTTCATGGGCAAATGAAAATGAAAAACGAAGAATATCCATTTCTCCAGGCTAAGGTGAATCTTTATTATTTGGAGTATTTCGCCGAATGAACACCATATACCATATTATAATTAACTGTGTATGTAATGTATTTGCTTATTACACACTGCATGGAAGGAAAAAAGAACACTGATCATACATGAATTAAAAACTTCAACCGGAAGTAGGCTCAAATCTTGCAAACGGTGCGAGATATTGAAAAAAAAATCGAAAAAATCTTTTCTTTATGATACACCTTGCCTACTTTTTTTTTTTTTTTTTTTTTTTTATCAAGACGTCTTTCACTTGTGTCTGTAAATAAAAGGGACATGTACAGATATTGTGAGGAATGACAAGGAGATTCATGCTCATATGTGAATGATGCGCTGTGTAGAGAGCCGAGGTTTAGCTAATAATAATAATAATAATAATAATAATAATAATAATAATAATAATAATAATAATAATAATAATAATAATAATAATAATAATAATAATAATAATAATATACTTTAAACATGCATGCTGTATGATACAGCGCTATGAGGTAAATTCTATTCAAAATTTTAGTGTGTGCGTGAAATCTGTTCTAAATACAGCAAAGTGCAAGATTTAAAACAATAGCTCACTTTCCCAATTTTACATTGAAAAAAAAAAAAAACAAGCTAAATAGAATAATTTTAAGTTTAGAGATACTAGCATTGGAATACCTAGAAAGTATTTAATTCTCTTAAAGGATTTCAAAAGAAATTGATGAATTATTTACTATTATTACAATTACCATGATCTTATATTATTGTTAAATGGACCCAAACCGATTTACTTTAGAAGAAAGGAATTATTCATGCTTTTTCGAAACAATATCCTACACAAACTTTTCTTCCTGCAATTTCTTTCTTATTTTACTTTCAATAGAAATCATACCGAGTCCATTAAAGTGTAAAGTGGATATACATCAGTTAGAACTTTTTTTTTTTTTTTTAATAAGCTTTGAAAAACTGCGTTCCCCAGATGTAATTATAATAGGAATGGAGAGAAGAATGCACTAGGCAATTGTTATATTAAGATATGACTCGAATAAGGGCTTCTAGAAACGAATGGATTCCACTACCGCTTTCACTTCTATGCCTCAAGAATCGTAATACAGACAAAAGATTGACACTATTTATCAGTGGTAGTCGCGTGCATTCAACCAAAGTAAGTGAATTATGTTTTTTCTTCTTCAGACGCAGTCTAATTGTGTGTTAGAACTTCTTCTGTCTCGCAAATTTTTAGATGAAAATTGATCTTTTTTTTTTGTTTGCTATACACGAACTCCTTTACTCCCTTATCATGTTAATGGACAGTGAGATGATGCGGTAAAAGGAATGCGGCAGAACAGGTCGCGTAGTAAATCGGGGTTCACGTCAATATTCTGTCTTTGTCTGAGAGTTGCTATAGAGCTGCATGCTGTAGAATGATCAGCCATTTGGAGGACGATAAAAAAAGAAGAAAAAAAGTGTTTTAAAACAGCGAAAAGTGAATTACGCTTCATCTTGCCAAGCTTGCAGTTGGTGCAGTTGACTTTAGTTTTAGCTTTTTTTTTTTTTTTTAAGATTTGGAAAAAAATGAAATGAAATCTTTGAGTTTTACGTCCCACGGTTATGCCGGTGAGGCTAAAGGAGACGGTGATTATGAGAAATGAGTGAAATGGTGGAATGAAGAAAGTGGGAGGAAACGGGAGAACCCCGAGAAAACCCACGAGCACGGTGTTTGTCCACCACAAAGTCCACACGGCGCGAGTTTGGATCGAACCAGGGACCCCAAGCACCGGAGGTGAACGCTCTACCATTGAGCCACCGCGCCCCCATTTTTTAAGATTTGGAAAATAAGTTTCTGCGGTTTTGATTCAACAGATTTTTTAAAATAAATACATTGTTCTCTATACAAGTTAAATTTTCAATGGATTCTTTACACCAAAATTAGAATTTAGTAATTTCAGAAAATTATCCAACATAGAATGCAACTTACAAATTTAAATATGTAATGTAATAATAATAATAATAATAATAATAATAATAATAATAATAATAATAATAATAATAATAATAATAATAATAATTGTAAAACATGTAGGGTAGTGGCGGATCTAGAAGGTAAAAACGGGGGCCAGTCAGTATCCAGACTATGATAAGTGATATCATGAAATTACTATAAACTTTCAAAAATATATAAATAATAGCTTCAATTATTTTTGTTACTCAAAAAGCTTGGGGGTCTAGGACTCCCTCGGTCTCGGGCCAGATCCGCCAGTGATATACGGATTTCTATGTTTATTATTTATAATAAAAATTCAACTGCTTCAGTACGCTTAAGAAGCACCGTACGCTACTGATCAAAGATGTCGCCAGACATAACATAACCAATTTCCTGCGCATTCACATTCTAAACAGTTTTTTAAAAAACGCAAATATTTAACGTTAGTCATCTACAAACTGGTACTGTTGTATGTGAATTTTAGGAAAAAGTTACACCGTAGAATTAGCTTTAATGTAACCATTATTGACCTTCAATGTAGCTTTTCTCAGGCGTGTTTTCACTTCACTTCGTGACATCAGTAGTATACGAGGAACAGTCAAGAAGTTCCCGGAATTTTGTTGTAGCTCGTCATTATTATAAGATAAGCCACACTTATTTGATTGCCTTCAAAATAGACACCATCGGATTCACACACATACACACTTGCTCCGCCGCCTCTGCAATTGCTAGAAACATGGACGAAAGTCCTCTTCTGGTATCTTCCGAAAAGTTCAGACGTCGTGTTGGTTTTGATCTCTCGTACCGTGGCGAAACGGGTATCTTTGAGGCCCATTTTTAGCTTTGGGAAGAATAAAGTATCCTATGGTGTTAAACTGTTTTGAAGGTTATCAAAGTCTCTGAAGCACCTTTTCTCCAATTTACACATAAACTTGATGTGCGCAAGTTTGCGAAATGCTTAATCAGTGAAATTGTACCAACTGTTCATCACGTACTCCTTTGTTCAGCTACATCACTCGTACACTGTCTGTTATAACCTGTTCGCACTCGCCAAATTCATAATTAGGCATCGTTAGGACAATTGTGTATCAGATTCATTGTGATTTGATTACAAATGTCAAAACAACAACATTCCAGAAATCTTTTCACTGCCCCTCGTATAATAATAAACATTTCTTACAAAACGATGATATGTAAGACCTAGCTTAATCCAGGGGCGGATCCAGAACAGACTTCTGGGGGGTCGGTGGGTTGTAATACTTATACTTTTAAGAGCTCCAAACTCTGCTTTCCTCCTATAGCGCGAGTCCCATTTGCAGCACCAACGAAGGAGTCCTAAATGTAGCCCTACAGTCGAAAGGTATAATTTTTGTTTATATTCTTGACCTCTTATAAGGATATATCGCTTTAAATGTGATTATTGATGCTTTTAGAGGATAGGTCGGGGAAATTTCTCCCTGGAGCTGCTCAATTCCTCCCCCGGGCGAAATTTCCGATCTTGATCAACAATGGGTACCTGTATTTTCACGGTTCTACTTTTACCCTCCGTTATTGAAAGTCCCCCGGGGGAAATTGTCTTAAAACATCACTGAATAGAACTTTTTCTGCGCAATTCTGTGTACATAACTAGCATGCTCACCTTTCATCTACATACCCTGTAAGTGGTTTACAACCTTTTCGAACGTAGCACCCACATCGTCTTAACCGAATCCACCTATGCACAAAAGCTGAACGTAAGACTTGCACGAAACAACCTAAGAACGAGTAAAATCAGCCTTGAATAACATACATAAAATGAAAGGCGAATTTGTTTCTATAATTTGTCTTACATTAGCCATCTTTTCTCTACATCCCTTCCATTAAAAGTCCCCTTAAATAGTCTATCGCTCCCAATCGCCCCTTTTTGTTCCAGCGCCTCCTTTGGGAAAGAGAACACCCACTTTAGGAGCCACTGATCTACATGGTAAACTGTCTCAGTTAGAGAATTAAATCATCCTGGTTTTAGAATCAGGGACTTTCATAGTAAAGGAAAGATACGAAGTTAAGTTGATACTGAAATAAAGAATGTACACTCGACGTTTGTTTAACCCTTGGAGTATCAAGATATAAATTTTACTTAAATGTCCAAGATGAGGTCAATTTGATCCCATAGGTTTTTGTGACTCTGAGGCCAGCAAAGAGATCAAATTATATCCTGTTGTTACAATACAAGGAATGAACATTTATTGTAAAGAGGAAAATGTACCACATAAGGGAAACAAACAAAATGAAGTTGGCACCAAAACTCGCTTGCACGAAAATGGTATGACCTAAGCGCCATCTACATTTGGCGGAATGAGAAATTTTTTTTATTCCCTCCTCTCGGAATATAACTGAAAACTCTTTAATCCATGATTGACCAAGATGGGGTCGATACTTGTTAAGTGTACAAAATTATTCAAGATACTCTTATAGAAGCATCCCTAGAAGACCATTTCAGCATATATTGTTTAATGCAATAAAAAAATAGAAGATATCTCGCTGGGATCAAATTGACCCCATCTTGGTATTCCAAGGGTTAATGCATGAAATAATTTATTGATGAATTACAAGAAGTACGTGTGTTGCTGTTAAGAGTAAATGCTTCACCATTAGATGAAGAGAAATAACAATAATAGTGTATTTCTTTGTATTCATGGTACATAAATAAATAATCTGTTACAACAGCAAAATAAAAATCCAGTTGCTGTTATTGGCAATGAAAGATGTATATTTTAATGCCACAAAATACTTCATTTTTTTAAAAATTGGAAGTTAATTATAATTATAAGGTATATCTAGTAGCGGATCTAGAAGGTAAAACTGGGGGAGACCCAGAAGCCAGACAATGATAAATATATCATGAGTTTGCTATAAACTTTCAAAAATATATAAATAATAGCTTAAATTAGTTTTGTCACATAAAATACTGGGGCCTAGGTCCCCCGGCCCTGGGCTAGATTCGCCACTATCTTATTATCCATACTGTGTAGTGTCGTCTTACCAGTGTCACGCGAAAGAAGCATAAAAGCATATTCGTGGGACGTTAAACTAAAAGAAAAAAGATGTTACCAATGTCACAATGAAAAGTTCGAAGAGAGTATACTTCAGGTTCATTTCATCTTAATAGGTGTGTGGTTATTGTACAAAATCCATTTTAACAAAATCTCCTCCTCTTTTTTCGAGATTGTCAAAAACTACGCATGAGGATTTGCACTGACCATATCATTTTATTAAGCTCATTTTATTTAGCTTAGAGATCTTTCAAGTGGTATATGCCCCATTATTGGACATTTTTCTCATAAAATGAAATGAAATGAAATCTTTAAGTTTAACGTCCCACGGTTATGCCGGTTAGGCTAAAGGAGACGGTGATAATGAGAAATGAGTGAAATGGTGGAATGAAGAAAGTGGGAGGAAACGGGAGATTCCCGAAAAAACCCACGAGCACGGTGTTTGTCCACCACAAAGTCCACACGGCGCGAGATGGGATTTTCTCATTAAATGTTGTATAGAATTTACCATAAACACTATAACACAGTATATGTAGCCTACTGGTTTGCATTCTATATTGCTGTTGCATATGAAAAATAGCTTCGATTAAACGATTGCGTGATGTATTCTTTGTGTATTGTATTTGCTGTAAGATTAAGTGCGTGTATCGTATTTTGCTGTAACGGTTAAGTGCTTTCTTGAAAATTACATATTTTGCTAACAATCGTCTTTGGTATCAACACAGAGAAATTCCGATACTATCTCATATGTCACGCATTTCTGACTAGATCTGAAAAAGCTTCATTTGTCAAAGTGTACTCAGTGGCATCATTTGGGGAGGGCAAGAGGGGGGCAATTGCCTTCACTGACGAGGGAAGGGCGTGATGTCACTCAGAGATAATTGCACCAACTTTGGTAGAGGAATAGGTATTGTGAATATAAAAGAACATGTGGAAGCATTCGTTTCGCACGCTTTCGGAATCAGAAATAATGATCTCTCCCTACAGTTCTGGAGAAGTATGGTCTGTCAATCATATATTGATGAAACATAGCCTTTGCTCGCTGTTGCTGCCAATGCGGAAGAAGTTAAATGAAGTAGAATGAAAACAGAAAAGATTAGATGAACAGAAAATGCGCCAATATTCGCTCTCAATCCCACCAGGCGAATGCCGGTATACTAAATTTATCAATGCCTTCGCCATTACCCATTGGGTATTCATCACTAGTGAGCGTAATGAAATTATATTAAGAAAATAAAGAAAATATATATAGAAATTATCATGGGCGTCGCCAGAAGTTTTCCAGGTAAGGGAACGAAATGAAGTTGGTGTATTTCCTCACACTATAAGATGCAAGTATTAAATGTTTGAACCTAACAATATTAACGGATTTTCTTTGTACGCGTTTTTGATATATACGAAGTGGCACCCATGAAAATTAAAATATTATGTGTTTGTGAGGCAAATTTAAGTATATATTTCGGTATTAGTGATGTTTAAAATGGGAACGACTGTGGACGGCTATGAGAAAAATAACAGTGAATACATTAACACAACTATGTTAATGCAAAGAATAAAGAAAATATTTGAATTCGGTCTGCTCACTACCAAAATGTATTGAACAGAAACATCCTCGTAACAACAACACAAATTGTGCACAAGTCTGCTCTTCCAGATATGTGTATGCCTCCTTACCACAAATCAATTAGCACCTTGATGGTTGAGTAAGCCTCGACGTTCCATTGCCCAGTTCAGAAAGTACAAGTCGCAGATTCGAACTTCGTCTTCGACATTGATTTATTTCTGTGTATAAATATTCTTTATTTTCTTAATACACTTTCATTAAGCTAACTAGTGATGCATATCCAATAGGTAATGGCAAGGGCAGTTGATAGATTTAGTATACCGGCATTCGCCTGTCAGGACTGGGGGGCGGATATTGGCGCATTTTCTCTTCAGCTCATCTTTTCTGTTTTCATTCTACTTCATTGAACTTCTTTCGCATTGGCAGCAACAGTGAGCAAAGGTTCTGTTTCATCAATATCTGAATGACAGGCCATACTTCTCCAGAACTGTAGGGAGGGCTCATTATTTATGATTCCGAACGCCTGCGAAACGAATGCTTCCACACGTTCTTTTGTATTCATGCAATTATCTCTGAGTGACATCATGCCCTTCCCTCGTGAGTTTAAGCTATATATACTTTAATCAATAGCTCACTGTTGTAATACATTGATCAAAAACATGATTACCAATCTCAGTGGACCATGTTGCCTCCCCCAAGTAAAATATGAAATGATTCTGTTGGTGTACTTTAAAAAAATAAATACAGTATCTACGTACAATTTAATACACATTACAATATATGTACGTATATTGCTTCTTTCGTGACTAATTTATATAACACCGTGTGCGTGGTTTTCTCGGGGTTTTCCCGTTTCCTCCCACTTTCTTTATTCAACCGTTTTATCCATTACTCATCATTACCGTCTCCTTTAGCCTCTCCTTCCTGTTAAAGAAGTATAGTTTTATTGAAACAGTGTGCAAATGTATGTTGAGTTACGATTCTTTTTTTTTTTTATGTGTGTGGGTGTGCCTCTGAATATGTCATGCCCAGTGTTTAATTACAAGTAAACATTGCCCATAATTCAATGTAAGTGCTAACTTTTTTCACATTCGCAATGTCTTGAGTTGCATAGATCTATTACATCCTTAGGCAAGAGTGCACTTTATGCAGAACAAATGATTTTGTCATGTTGTTGATATGACGCAAGGTAGGAATAATCAGGATAGGGTTGGGTTAGCTTAGGGTTAGGGAAGTTTGGAACCATTTTGTTAAAATTAATAGAGTGTAATTGCTCGTATTGCTATGTTCAAGGATTTCTTGCTTTGTTACCTTTTTCGTTATAAAAAGTTCCCATAACATTTGCGACAACCCTCGTAATATTTTCAGTTTAGTATCTATACCAACAGTATCTGGTAATTTCTATCAAATGTTTTGGTCAAATTCACTAAATGAATGTTTAGTATTTACAACCAAATTGTTTAGTTCCAAGAACCAAATCTGAATAATGTTTTACCAAATTTTTGGTATTCCCAACCAAATCCTACTTATTTGGTCATTATTTGTTCAAAAGTACCAAATGCACATTTGGTACTGGTAACCACATACTAAGTTCCAGCGACCAAAGAAATCGTAACCAAATGAGGTTATTGACCAAATGATTCGCACCTATTTTTTGGTCAATGGTCAATCTGACCGAACTTCTTTTGCAATGTATTGGTTCCTATGAATGTTCTACATAAAATGCACTATTACCTATCCTTAGATTGATTGCCTTGCACCCCAAGTAATTATAAAGTAACTATAAAATTGCAAGAAATATAATCATAGAATATATTTGTAACTTCTTTCACAAGTAAAAAGTCTGTGCTATCGCTCCACATTTTCACACCCCTATTTCTTAAGAATTAAATCATGTTATGTTTACAGTTTAATAATAACTGCAACATAGCATAATTTACTTTTTAAGAAATAGAAGCAAGCGATAGTCAGTGGGATGATTTAGTTATATAATTTAGTTGCGAAATCTAGTGGGTTGCCTTTGAGAAAATCTTAAATTAAAACAAAAGTCTCTTAAGAGTAAACTACTCCGTGTATTTTTTATTTTATTTTATTTTGTTTTATTTTATTTATTTTTTTTTTTTTTGTAGAGAAATGATTTATTCTATATTGTAGGGTTGATAATGAAACATTTATTTGTGATATATTAACAAAATCGTCCTTGTCAGTTTTGAGAAAATGGTTCGAGAAAACATTAGATCAAACAGTAAACCATCCGTTTCCGTATTATTCACAGAAAAATGGCTTGGCTTGTTTTATACAGTGTGTCCGTAAAGTTGCGCAACCCGTAAAGTATTCCAATTTTTTGCATAAAAATTCATTTTATCAATTATGTGGAAACTCTCATTGCTTATCATTAATTAACCTAAAACACATCTGTTGCAGTAATTTTACAACAGTGTTGAAAGGGGCCGCGTTTGTAAAAAAAAAAAAAAAAAAAAAAAAAAAAAAAAAAAAAAAAAAAAAAAAAAATCAGTTTTCTGCAACTGAATGTTGATTTTCTTCATTTTGCACATTTTTTTTATTCTTACGGTAATTTCTTTCGTTACTACACAAAAACGTTACAAAGTTCCAGCATTGCTCATGATCTCCAAAATATCTACATAGAACATGCGTACAGCGGGGGACACTTCTAAATGGTACAGCCATATGGAGATTTACGGCTAAGGTGTACCATTTAGAAGTGTCCCCCGCTGTACATTTGTTTCAAGTCTCAAGTATTTATCATTCTTAGATCAAAATATATACGCAATGAAACTTTGGGTTGCGCAACTTCACAGACACACTGTAGTACAGCATAATAATTTAATATTCGTTTATGAAATATGTATAAACAAAATTGTTAAAGCTATTTTCGATAAATTCTAATTTTTTTATTTCCCTTCTAGCGAAGGTTTAACTTTGGCCATTTCATTCATTTTCTCGATTCTTCGATTTAGTGATTTGTTCTTTCGGTTCCGATGCCCCAGCTACGCATCGATAAGTAGGACCGCTTTAAAAGGGGTATAGTGTAGTAGAGTAGGGTAGAGTAGAGCAAGATAAGGATAAGTAGTGTAGAGATAGGAACGGATTAGCTTAAGGTTATGAAAGTTTTGACCTGTTTTTATAAAATTGTGCGAAACCAAAAGAACAAATCACTGAATCGAAGAATCAAAATGAACAAAATGAATGAAATGGCCAAAGTAAAGACTTGTTTCATTCTTAAGCAAACTACACTTATTTTTCGGGTCAAGGAAGAAAAGTCTCCGAGAAGCACAAGTTTAAATTTTGATTCGGGTACGTTGAACCTAATGGCGAGTGTACATATGTCAGAATGAACGAACAGATTTTCCAGACATGTAGGGGCTATGGAAATTGAGAATACATCGAAATCTCATTTATTTATTTATTTATTTATTTATTTATTTATTTATTAAATTGTTATAATTTCATCTTTCATATCATCGCTAGTAAATAAAAATGACAAATTCATGTCTGCATAAACAAATAACTGTGTAACAACTGTGACACATTGTGTTCTGCAACACAAGTTGCTAGCAAATTGTGACATGCAGCACTGTAACTTAGGTTTTTCTTTCTGTGGGGACACGCATTAATACGCGTATTTGGGCCCCTAGAAAAAGTTGTTTTTCTAATTCTTGGGCCTCCTCTGTCCATCTTTCTCTTACTCTTTATGGGCCCCCGGAGCCTGTGGGTCTTTCTGCACGGCAAAGTCTGATGGGCAGTTAGTTATGCCCCTGGGCCCGTTCCATGAGAAATTAATTAAGGGGACAATATTGACAAATATAAAAACCATAGGAACAAATATTTTTGTAGGGCTCCTAATAGCAGACATGTTTTTTACTGAAACGGGCCCATGACTCATTTTTGTTTTATTTACTTTTTGTGTGCTGTTTTATTTATGTAATGTAGTAAATCTGTTTTATGCACCATTTATAATTTCATGTTCGTATCGTATATGGACTAAGAAACTTTTGAGTTAAAATGGGACCCCTCAAACAGCCAGGAGCTTCCCTGGGGGGCAGTTGCCCCCTGTCCGCACAAGTTACGGCCCTGGTGACATGCCTTGTTTATCATACTGAAAATCAGTGCTTTCTTTTTGTTTTAGTACGTACAGTATGTAGACATATTTCAAATAACGCGAATAATAACTGGAGAATAATATAACAAAACTCAAATGTTCCTAACTTAAGTCAAACGTGAAATAATGCTACTCGACGCGTATCCTTATTTGAGGGCCTCACGAAATAGTAAGAACCTACCTGAGTAGTTTAGTTGATTGAAAAGTGAAGTTTTAATTTGGATTTGATCGATTAAAACGAAGGAAGAATACAGTTCTCATCCTCCATTATATAAAGTTCATTGTTCTAGATTTGTCTCAGAGAAATGAATGATGATATATTGTAAAATGATTAATGACTCTGATCACGGAAGTCGGACAGACTAGTTGACTTCGCCTCTCGCTTTGGAAATAAGTTACAGTTCCTTAAAGTGACACCAAATAAAATAATTTTGAAACAAATGGATTTTCTTATTAAAAACTTTCGGATTAAAGTAGAAAGCACAGCCATTAAAGAAAAATAGAAATGTCTACCTATGCCTTTTAAAAAAAAAAAATACTAAATTTTTACCATTTTGCTTCGAAGAAAACATCCTAATTGATTATAAATGACAATCACATTTATTTGATCTAGTGAGTTTTCAAAGAGGTATCCGTGGCCAATTTTTTCTTGAAAAACAATGTATTTACAAAGTCAGTATTTAAAAATTCCAAAGATTGGGTATTTTCTTGATTAGTGTATATTTTAGGATCACTTTCATCTTAATAGATGGCTTAAATATCGTACACAATACATTACTTGGTTCACAAAAATAATATGTTTTATCAATTTTCTCAAAAAAAAAAAAAAAAAAAAAAAACTACGCATGAGGGTTTACATTCGCCCAAAATGACTTTATTTAGCCCTCGATGAAATAGATCGATTATTATATTTTTCATCTTTGGATTTTTGGTTAAACATTAATAATGTTGCTCAACCCAAGTTACTGTATATAATTGACTAGCAGAATACCCGTTCTTCTCACGGGGAGAATATGTTTCAATTCGGATATAAACGGCTGAATTTAGATTTAAAAGAGATCGGTCGGAGGTGTCACTGTTCATCTCAGAGACACCAAAAACTATGGATTCGACACTAACATCGGTCATTGCCGATCATATATATGATCAGCCGATCATATCATAATATTCGGGATCGGTCATTGCTGGGATCGGCAATATTATGATATGATCGTCTGATCATATATATGATCGGCAATGACCGATGTTAGTGTCGAATCCATAGTTTTTGGTGTCTCTGAGATGAACAGTGACACCTCCGAAGGATCCCATTTAAATCTAAATTCAGCCGTTTATATCCGAAGTGAAACGTATTCTCCCCGTGAGAAGAACGGGTATTTTGCTAGTCAATTATATACAGTAACTTGGGTTGAGCAACATTATTAATGTTTAACCAAAAATCAAAAAGACCAAGAACGTTTAATCAAATATATATATCCCCTCCTCCTCCCCTCCGTTATACCGCCAAAGTAAATTGATAAAAAAAGCATCCCAGTCCCGAAGTCATCTATGTGGCAAATTTGATCGAGATTGGTCCTGTGGTTCAAGAGTTATTAAGTCATAAACGTAGTCACTTTCATTTTTATTTATTTTTATATATCTTCTCCTCCCTCTGCCCGAAGTTGCATCGTCAAAGTGAAATGATAGAAACCATCCCAGGCCGGAACCTCATCTATGTCGAAAATTTGATCGAGATCGGTCGGGTGGTTCATGAGGTACAAAGTCACAAACATAGTGACTTTCATTTTTATAGAGATAGATTAAAGGCGTGTAAAGTGTTAGCCAGAACAAATTCGGTAAAGAATTGGAGTTCGAAGATTTTTTTTTTTTTACCAAAGTAAAGTCATCTAAAATAATGAGTTTTCCCATCAATTACGGTCATTGATCTTTTATAAAAAAATATTTATTATAAAGATATACATTGCATCCTAATTATAGAATGGAAACATTTTATAGTCTGCGTCGCAGTATTCTGGAATGTTAGACAACATTGTAGAAAGATGATAGGATACAAATGAGAATTCTTTTACAAAGGTCTCATTTGCGTTATGCTAATTGCTAATCATGCAAATAGATGTCGACATGAATCTATTGCAAATACTTGCACGAAAATACGGTATAGAGATTGAGATAGTTATTGTGCAAATTTATGAAAACAAAAAAGTATGAAAGTTAAGCGATTGAAGATTTTAATTAAGTATGGTTTTAACCAATATTGTGTACAGCGACTCAAAGGCTTGGAAGAAATGACTAGTATACTTAGCATTTAATATATTTGTTCAATATATTTTTGAGTAGTTATTGTCCTGGTTTAAAATTAGTTTGTGAAAGCAAAAATTTGACTGAGTTCAAATCCGTAAAGTCATGGCCTATAACTCTAGATCCGAAGATCTGCGAAGAAAATTAATTCACATGTTCAGCAAGCAACTTAACTATTACCTCTATACCAAATTCTCTTTAAGTCGGATGAGTTCTGAAGTACTGTATGTAAACTATAAACTAATTGTTTATATTTTATCCAAATTTCTACTTTGGTACTTTCTCAATTGAAAAACTTTAGCTAACTATGCTCCTTAGTAACTTAAAGATAATTAAAAAATGAAAATATACACAAATGACAAGTATTTTGAACTGCTGAGAGAAAACAAAGGCTTATTGAAAACTTCTATTTAAGGAAATGCTATATATATAATTTTGCATGAGAAATAAACTTTTCTTTAAAAAGTTTTCTTAGTCACGTTAAATTTATCTTTCCTTTTCTAGCAATAGTTTGACCAGGACAGTATTAATGGATATAATTTCTGTATATTGGGCGTGAACGATTGAGAAATAGAGTTTATTCCTGTGCTATTGTACGTTCTGGCATCACGATTAGAAAGCATGACGTTATAAGGGATGTAAGTTTGACCCCGCGGTACAAAGAAAAACCATAAACCAGTTACAAAGGATTGATTATAATGTATTCTCAAACTGGCAAATTTTTATTACTTGAAACAGAATAGGAATTGAACTTGTACAATCCTGATGAATTTTATTTAAATAACCCAAAGTAAAATTTCAGGCAATCACACAAATTACATCTATCACCTAGGACAGTAATTCTCAACCGGCGTGAAACAGTGTACAAATCGACATCTCCAGCGGTTGCAGCAATGCTGAGTACAACATAGAGGCACTGCTTTATAGAAACTTATAGTGTTACATTTATATTAATCATAATAAATTAATTAAAGTTTATGTTATTATTAATAAAATATTTAACAAATATGTCGTGAGCGTTCAGTAAGGTGTGCTCAGTCAATCGTCAGTCAAAAAAGGTTGAGAACCACTGATTTAGGAAACTAAATTAGAAGAATTAAGAATCCTTGATTTTTGGATACCAGTTTCTGAAAATTAATTAACTACATCACACCTCAAACCCGTAGTAATCATATGACTATTTTTTATATGGAATCAAACTTGTCATACATAGTATATCAGGTACATCTCAAAGAGTATGTTCTTTTTCAATACTTTACAGTGCCTATCTTTACAGTTTACCGTCACTTCAATGTCTAACGCAAGAGTCAATTGTAATTCAATGGTAAAATATTTTACTTCAAGCAG
This sequence comes from Thermobia domestica, assembly GCF_964235325.1. NCBI lineage: Eukaryota > Metazoa > Arthropoda > Insecta > Zygentoma > Lepismatidae > Thermobia > Thermobia domestica. Next base: position 79,798,830 of record NC_137468.1, on the reverse strand, counting down.
ATGATCGCGTTTGAAATCCAGCTCTTAATAGAGGATTTCTGTTAAATATTACATTATGCTAAGCATTACATTTCACCAATGTCATAAATTTCGAGTAGGTCTTTGGCTACTTGTGAAATTTCAATTTGTCGATGTTCAATAATAATACTGCGTTACTGTAATAAGACTATTTCCCAAAATACACGAGAGTTGTATTAAAGACTTCAATGGCTAGGAATGCTGAACGTTCACTATATTTGCTTATTGATGAAGCAATTTATAGTAAAGCTAACATAAGAATTCATTGTCACTTTTTATGCTCAAAATCCCATAAAAGTTCTTAATAGCAATGTTGTATTAAGAATCCTTATATATATCGTGATAATCTGAAGAAGATATTGACAAACTCGTTAGAGTAAATTTAAACAATTAGTATTTTTGCCCGTATCAGCTGTTTTCAATTATGTCACTTATTATCCTCAATAAGATGTTCTTACTTGTGTGTGAAAATAATGCCCTTTTCCTTGTGTGTGAATATGTTCTTACTATTATCAGATATTTTCAATTATGTCATTTGTTATCCTGAATATTATGTTATTACTTGGGCGTGGAGTTTTTCGTACTCTTATCAGCTATCTTCAAATATTTCACATATTATCCTCTATAAGATGTTCTCACTTAAGTGTGGAATAATGCTTTTTTCCTTGTGTGTGGAGATGTTCTTGCTCTTATCAAATATGATTAGTTATGTCACTTGTAATCCTGTATATTGTGTTCGTACTTGTGTATAGACATAATGTCTTCTTACTTCTGTGTAGAGATTTTCACGCTCTTATCTGCTATCTTTAAGTATATCACTTATTAATCCTGAAAGTATATTCTTAGAATACTTCTAGCTGGAGATAGTGTCTTCAACCACCCGTTCTATTTTGTTAATTATAGTGTCTTCAACCAATTGTGATACTTTCTTAATTACTAATCAGATGGTTAACCATTGTTTTGTTAGTTAGTACCTTCGGCTTCTTATTTTCGTTTATCATTTTTTTCATATTCAACTACCAAACGATACTAACTACAAAACTCAACTAAAAAAATTTCCTGGGAGGACAAAGGGTAGGAGGGGCAACCTCATAAATTAGTTTTAGATACTATTCCGACATTTGCACGGAATATGTAACAAAAAATGGGGAGGAAAAGTTGAAATTACTTAGTACAGTCACATTCGTTAAAAAAAGAATGCATATTCTTTGAATCATCCAAGTCGATATTGACCTTTTCCTAATAGCATTTCCGAACTCAATAAAACTGTTAATATGTAATTTCTACTTCATGTTAATACAAAACATATCTTTGAAAGCTACCATTTTACTGCTAAATTATTTGTGTTTTCAAGAAACCAAGAAAGACAGAGAACTAGCAATAACAAAGTAGACAAACGAGAAAAAACACGCATTGATCATTCGGAAGTCATACTGCAGCATTTTTTATTGTGGACTTCACCGGGACGCTCATCAAACTGTTTGGATGTGATTTATTAGGCAATAAAATTTATACTTTTAGTTTCATGAGCGGCTTACCATTAGAGGAAAATAAAATCAACGACACTTTTTAATGCTACGACAATTAAGTTGTCCATGATGAAATGTAATGTGCATTTGGTTTCCTAATTATTTATGTCTGTTACTTAACCATATAAATTATAATACCACACACATATTATATATATATATATATATAGGGGTATATTTATAATGGCGTAAATTATTTTCATTTCTGCACAAAATGGCGTACATGGGGTGTAAGGATGGGGAGAAGTATCACTAAAGAAGGTAGAAACTACCAGTTTTTAATGTCTATTTTGTAAAGAAATAGGTAACGCCTTGCATATTACGTATTTATGCTTATCATATTCTCAGATCAGTTTGTGTTAGTGTCATGTCTACTCCGAATTATTGAAAATGAAAGAATAATATAGAGGAATGAATAAAGAAGATACTTGAAATATATTTATCAAGTTATTTCTTGTCATTAGCACCTAGTGTCATTTATATAGCATATAGATATCGTAATATATATATATATATATATATTCTGATACTAAATTTTGTATTCAAATTTTTGAAGGTTTTCAAACATGCGTTATCTTATACAAATTTATAGCTCATATAGGGACGCTATATTTCGTTAGCATACCATATTGTTAGAAAATATTAGAACAGTCAAAGATGTAGTGTTTACTATAAAAGAAAAATAGGATTTTCTATTAATTTTATGTAACATGTAGTAATCTTTCATTTGTTTTAAAGTCATTTGGTAAACAAAACTGCATTTACTTTATATCTAGTTTCGCTAATTTAAAAATTGTCTACACCAGTCTGTTTTAAAGGGGACAAAAATTTAGGACAGACATCGCCAGGTCTAACCCCTCCCTTTCTACGGGCCTGAGTTCTAACGTAGGAATCGAGTTCTCAGAAAATTCAAGAGAGCTATTTATTTTGCCATGGGGCGCTTCTTCACGAAACTATATACGAATATTGTTATGCTAAACCCCGTTAAGTTCACTTGGATGAATTTTAGAGAGAACAAAAATTGCTCAGAGACAAAATTCTTGGAAAATTGCGTTATAAGAACCTATATTACATGTCACTTTTGCATGTCGTTGGAACTTTAGTGGCCTGAAAAAAATTGTTTGAACTTCATGGGTTTTAGCATAACTAACTTAAAACAAAATAAAACTTTCTTGAAGAAAATGTTTCTCCCACCTTCTTTTGCTTGTTACTGTTATGTATTTTTTTTTTATATCAAGTACATTGTGTTTATAAACGTACTTAAATTTTAAATGGGACCGCGGTGGCTCAGTGATAGAGCGTTCACCTCTGGTGCTTGGGGTCCCGCGTTAGATTCCAGCCCTCGACAAGTGAACTTTGTGGTGGACAAATACCGTGTGTGTAGGTTTTATCGGGGTTCTCCCGTTTCCTCCCACTTTCTTCATTCCATCATTTCATTCATTACTCATCATCACCGTCTCCTTTAGCCTAACCAGCATAACCGCGGGACGTAAAAATCAAAGATTTCATTTCATTTCATTTTTCATTTTAAATATCATAATTGTTATTAGTAAAAACGTACAATGCATCCAAATCTAAGGACACTCGTCAGACTGTTGATTTAAAGAGGCACTCGATCTTGATGCAGCTTATTGAAACTGAGTGATTTATAATACTCCAAAGATTGGTCGGAGGTCCAGGTAGGTCCAAAATGCTCAAGAAGATTTGATTTGGTTTTGAGTTTAGCGTCCCTTTCAGCAGCAAGGCTATATGCGACGTGAAGCTCCAGTTTTTAAAAAGGAACATGAACCACATGAGCTTCTGCCGGAAATCGAACCCGGGTATCCGACACCAAAGTTTCGTATGCTAACCGCTTAGCTATGAAGGAGCTCTACTTGTTAAGAAGAGAATCAACTACAGACTTAACGGAGTTTTAGCATAACAGGCCAATTTTAACGCCATTTTCCACATAGATCTAATAGGTTTTAAACGATTTGGTTTCAGTCATAGATAAGAAGCACCTCAGAATTTATTTTAACGGAATGAAAAGCGTTTTCAGAGGAAAGTGGACTTAATGGTGTTTAGCATAACGTTCCTCATATAATAGAGAAACATGGTATTGACATTTGTGTTATAAACATAGATTAGAGTATCGGTTCTTTCATAATTTAGTTTTACTTTTGGGATTACGAATATTGAGTCACTTCTATACACGATTTCTTTTCATGTGGCCTTGCATATAATTTTACTCAGCAATAAAACACGCGGGACGGATTTATGTTAAACTGTTAATATCTGTCTCAGACATTTGTATATAATATCAAGCGTGACATTAAACTTGAAACAAACAAGATTCTTTCTACAATAAATAATGAACATTTTTTATTAAGAGAGAAATATTTGTACGCACGCTCAGAAATAATCCAAAGCAAAAATTCCATATTTTTTCTCCTTTACGTACATATAGCAGATTTTAATATATGGTTCTCAGAAACATGATTAAAATTATGCGAATTTCTTTGTTTCAACATTGCTTATGAAGAAGAGGCACAGAGCTTTTGAAAAAAACAATTGAGTAGACTCGAAGAGTATCGTGTTATTCAAGAAAACATCTCTTTCAGTACCTCTTGAAAGGTGGAGCTAAATTTAATTAATGTCTTAGGGTCATGCAGCGAACTATATATTATTTAAACATAACAACAGCAAAGAATATTAAATGTTCTGAATGGACAGAGAGTATATTAAGAAAGAAGTTATACGACATCAATGACGTCATATGTGACCTTTGTTCTTTCCAGTACGTAGGATATTCTCTCGTTTGTTACATTCTGTAAAAAAAAGAATACTTACTTAAACCAGTGTCTTTTACAGTTATTAATCCACGCAAATACAATAAAACAAGCGATGAAAAGAGTTTTGTGTAACATTTTAAGTATCTAAGAAATCATGGGTGCACCGACGGATGGGGTTCAATGAGTCAGAATTCCCCTCCAAACTTCCTAACCCAACATACATTTGTTCAGTTTCTCAATAAAACTATACTTGTTTAACAGGGAAATGACTGATGTTGCATGAAAATGTGCTCTTACACTAGTTCTATCATTTTTCTCCTGAAAACAAAGGTAGAAGTATTTTACAATTATTTATCGTCTTTGTAATACTCTTCAATACTAGTTAGACGTAGTGACGTTTAGTATTGGAAGCCACCCAAAGCCTTGACCTACCCCAACAAAAAATTTCTGGGTGCGTGCCTGCAAGGAATGTATTCATGAAATGGAAGTCTATTCAAATTATTAAATCTACAGTTACATTCTTTATTGCAATAGTATCTACGTCACTGTTAAGAATGTGTGTGTCACTGTTAAGGATATATGTGCCATCAGTAGAAAACAACAATATATATTATTTGCTGCTTAATGATGTAACATAACAGTACATAAATAAATTAAATAAATAAATAAACCTGTTCCAGCAGAATAAACAGTACGGGTATCAATTATTCGCTGCGAACGTTATAGATTTTAGCGCCACAAAATTCATTTGGCGACTTTCTCGAAAATTACGCATCGAAATTTACCCTCAAGCATATTTTGATTAGCATGATTTGGTTTAATGATTGTTATCGAAAAACGGCCTACCTGGACTTTTTAGAAGGGTTGCTCAAACAGTTTTAAGAGAAATCAAGTTAAGTGACTCGTATTCTCTCTAATGTTGATTTCTCCTATTGTAATATTTGGACAACCCTACGGAAAAGTCGTGTGTTGGCCTTTTTTGATATAAATCGTTGTTAACTTTAGTTACGTATAATTAAGTACTGAAGTTAGCATTATGCGCTAGTCAAGCTCTTAATGCAACGCTAGAAACGACTCTGCATAAGGCCCTAAAAGTGTAACAGTTAATCATGTCTTATCTTTAAACAATATTATAGCTAAATAATAGAAGTTTAACAGGTAATCATAATTCCGAGCTTTATTCCATTAATCCAGGGATGCAAATAAGCAACAAAATTTTACTAGTCCAAGAAAGAAGCTACTAGCCCACATCCCAACAACAGAAATAATTTACTTACCTTCAGTATGATATTAAATACTCGCCTGCACTGACGAACCGGGCGAGTGGGCAAGTGGTTATTTGCATCCCTGCATTAATTTTACTTTATACTCTGGTCTTGCTTGCGATTGTCATAAAAACTTGATGAGGGTATGCTTGTTTCATTTTAGTAGTTATTGTACACCAATTTTTAGATTTACAAAATAATCGTTTTTCTAAATTGCCTAACAACTATTAATGAGGATTAATATTTCACGCGTGTCATTTAGTTTAGATCAGTGACATTTATAGATTGGTATACAGTTTATGTATAATTTTTGAGCACTTTGTTTTTGTTTAACGTCTAGAATTTACTAAAATTTTTAAAAGAAGTATAGGTTAGGTGGCGCAGGAAAGCAACTTACATTAATTTTCCTGTTAGTTTATTTACTCTAACCAACTGTTTTCATAAAATGAGAATTAAATCTGCACATAAATTTGGTTAAATTGTCTTTGGTAAATAAGAAACAGAATTTGAATCTAGTGATCGGACATCGTGAGGGAACTGGAGAAACCCTCAAATCAAGAGTTAATAGATTCCGGTTTAGAAATCTAGAAATAATCATATTCTTAAAATCACCGTATGAATGGTTGTCGTGGAACGTGTTGTAAGATCAGTGTGCAAGCTCATTTTTACATGTTGATAACGACACTTTCCGATACAATATAAATCAAGAATATGTACTTTAATAAAATTAATTTAATAAGTGGAGCGTGTTATTGCATTGTAAGATCAGTGTGCAAGCTCATTTTTACATGTTGATAACGACACTTTCAGACACAAAATAAAGCAAGAATATGCATTAATAAAATTAATTTAATAATGTTTGAGAAATACCTTCAGAAAAAGGAAAGCCTACATTACTAATAGATTTAGATCCACCGATACAAAAGACAAACACAGTTGGAGATATTTCTGATGCAGGAATTTAATGTTCCTCAGGCGAACTCTGGTAACCTCTGAAAGTTTCATCTTGGGAAATCAAGAGGTCTCGAACCTAAATTCCATGTTTGGTCATCGTGACTTCTTATCTGAATATTTTATACGGTTCAAAGGAGCGAATGCCGGAACGATTCCTTAAAATTTTAGCTCCTGATCTAGTTACATTAAAAATTCCTTATGCAATCCAGTATCAATATTTCACGCGTAAAATTGCCTCCTCATACTAGTTGTATATATCAGAAATTCCAATTTGAATTAATTTAAAATATATTTTAATTCCCGTATTTTCAAAAATCCCTTTACAGAATCAGTGTTAATTATTTCCAGTGTAAATGTTTTTAGAGCTCTTAGCACTGTCTTATAATTTTAGCAGTGAAAGTAATACTTAGATATCTGATATCTAATAGTCTTCCTTATATTATATACATATATGTATGTTACCTTCGTCAGCTATATGTTATATACTTCCATTCATATGTGAGATCCTGACCGCCTATATTGTTTCATACGGAAAGTACGTATAAATGGAACACTTATACAGAAAGTATTATAAAACATGCGTTTTCAGTTTAATGTGGCATTTTAAACTACAATGCGTTTATTTTAAAAATTGAGTATTACTTATTCGGTCAAAAGAAAGGTACAAAGTGTTATTTTATTGATTTTCCACCAGAAATGTCAGAATAACTGTTATTGCCTGTCAAAATTTATTTTTTTCTTTTCAGAGCAGAGTCTATATAACACGTTAATATACAATTTAAGGTTGAAATACGAATGACCGCAATGTATTCACATTCAATACTCTCCCACCGGAAATCAAAACCCAGGACCCTGTACGCCAAAGGTGTACATGCTAACTACTAGATTAGCAGGGAAAGATTATAGGGTCTACTAGAGTTTCAGATTTTTTAGAAGGACAAAGGAAGATTTTACGGGTTTTAGTTGAAAAAAGGGAGATATTGTACTGTAATATTCAGAATTTATATATGGAATTTACAAATACACATATAGTTTCACATAGTAACATTAATTAATTCTAAGTGGAAGTTGAGGAAGTTTCATTAAAAGGAATTGTGAATAACAAAACACAAAAAAGTACGTTATAATTTCCTGATAAAACTCATATAGTTTGGATCCCGCGTTAAGATGCAGGTCTCCGCCTCATATAGCCTCTTCACGAAAGCGACGCCAAAGTCAAATTTAATGAACCAAGTATATTATTATGCACAACTTTTTGTTGCTTTTTACTTGTATTTTATTAAATATTTTGCATCTCTTAACAGTCCTACATTCTTTTCTTTTTATACGTTCGGAATATCCTTGCAAGACATATCGAAATTCACACTTTTTGTTGTAAGTTCACAATTGCTCCTGACATAAATGGGTAGCGATTGATCGAAACTGTGAATATAATCGATACCGTATTGACAGATGGAGGCTAAGATGCTAAAACCAAATTATTCATAAACATAAGGTTGAGATGTCGATTGGATATTTAAAAAAAAAAAAAAAAGCAAATACTGTGTTTTCTCTCTAAATACTAAGTTACATCTTTGGGTTACGTTGTTAAGACTCTCTGAGAAATCAGTTTATCTTATTTAAAAAAATATATATATGTTTCACACTCGCATTTAAAAATATTTTAAAAGTATCCACAACTATCATTTCTCTTATTTATTAAAAAACGGAAGAAATCGTCTTATGGGAAAAATTAAAACGTACAAGGTAAAACGCGTCAGAAAAATAAAATTTACGGCGAAAACGTAAAATCTGGCAACCTTGGCTCGTACAGAATGGTGATTTGCTGGGGCATGTTTGATACTCGCAGAAATAAAAGCCTGGGGCACTCACAAGAGAGATTATAATGGGATATGTGAAATTGATGACATAGAAAACATAGTTGAAACATTTTAATCATTTACCAACTAAGCGCTAGTATATACAGGGTGCGGCACGTAAAACCGGCCCGTCGTAATATTCTGGTATATTGTGTTTTTGGCAACACTTAAATAATCTACCATCCTACCAAGAGATGGCGTGTCGAGGTCGGGTCGACTTACGTGACCTGCAGCAGTCACGTGCAGCCGCAGCCAGTGAAACTTGTCGAAACTAGTTGAGAAAAAGGCCTCGTTGTGTTAAGCCGGGTGAGTGTCAGTGTGTGATAATGCCGTATTCGATACCCGAGCGTGTTGCCATTGTTGAAGGGTTCATTCTCACTGGATCTTTTGTGAAAACAAAGAATTTGTTTCGGGAGAAATTTCCAGGACGTTCTGTGCCAGCAAAAAGCACCATTCAGGAATTGATTGAAAAATGGCGGCGTACAGGATCGGTTCAAAATGCTCCCAGGAACAGACGACCATCTGTCTGCACACCTGAATTAAAGATGCAGGTGGAGGAGATAATGACAAGAAGTCCTCGAAAGTCAACCAGGAGATTGAGTCAACAGGTTCATGCGAGTGAGAGAAGTTGCAGACGTGTTTTAAGGGGACTGAAGTTAAAACCGTACCGGATAAGTGTTGTGCAAGAACTGAAGGAGCCTGGCCTGCAGAAGAGGGTGCATTTCTGTTCATGGCTGTTGAGCAATGTTGCCAGTGGTTTCTTGGATCCACTAATGCTTATCATGAGTGACGAGGCTGGGTTCCACCTGTCTGGGTACGTAAATTCCCAAAACAACCGGTATTGGTCGACAGAAAATCCACACGCAATCCACCAGGTACCCTTGCATGATGAGAAGATTGGTGTTTGGTGTGCCATTTCCGCCACACGCGTTATTGGGCCCATATTCTTTGAGACGACAGTGAACAGTGACGTGTATATGGGAATCCTGGAGGAATTTTATACACACTTGACCGAAGAGGAGCGTCAGTTATGTTACTTTCAGCAGGACGGTGCAACATGCCACACATCAGCTGCATCATTGTCCCTTGTGCATGAGATGTTTACACCAGAGAGGACAATCAGCAAAGGCTTGTGGCCTCCTTGGTCACCAGACTTGTCCACGTGTGACTTTTACTTATGGGGACTGTTAAAGGGAAGAGTATACGAAACAAATCCACACACAATTGAAGAACTCAAGACCAGGATCCAGGATGTCACCAATAGCATTACAACACAAGAACTGACAAGGCTATATATGAATCTCCTCAATCGTGCTCACATGTGTGTTGAAGTGGGCGGAGGACACTTTCAGCACCTGCTGTGAAGGCTGCTGTGAAGGTGAGTAGTCATATTCAATACATTACATTTCATTTATGTGTTGTAGTTAATCATATTCAATACATTACATTTCATTTTATGTGTTCACTTTACGGGCCGGTTTTACGTGCCGCACCCTGTAGAATCCCCGCTTGATCTAGTGGCTAGAATGCTTGACTTCGGTTCGCGTGGTCCCGAGTTCGATTCTCGGCGCAGATATAGTTGAACGACCGAAGTCTTTTGGATTTTACTATAATCAATAGGTCCACGTTTCCTTTAGCCTAGCAGACATAACCCTGGGACGTTAAACTAAATCAAACCAAAAATAAACGCTAGCATAAAAAGTGAGTGGCCTTCCTATAGTGACTATCTTCATGCGTCTTTAGTACTCATACTCCCAGGTTCGGTCCCCGATGGAAGAGCATTGAACGCATTACAGCACTTTGGATTCCACCTTAAACCGTAGACTCACGTCTCACATAGTTTCGGTACTGCAAATGCCCGTTAAATTTCAACAAACAAACAAATAAACAAAATAAAATTTAAACAAGAAAAATGGCCTACATTTTAATCAAGGATGTAACTGGTTAAGGGTATCAGACCTCAGAAGCACTGAATAAATTTAGGACCAATGTGCTAATGTTTCGACGGACGTATTAACAGAACTTTATTGAAGGTGGTGAGTTATGTGCAATGCGGCATGGGTGCTTCTGTAAAACATTTATACCGCATTTTTATTTTTAATTTCGGTGCTTTTTTTGTGTAATATTCATCGATCAGGATTATTCTTGGAGTCCATATATCTTCGACTTAGTAATGTATATCCCACCTGAAGGCATACATTTGGTACGTGCATGTTGTTTGTAGATATTGTCATTCGAAATATGATCAGCAAATGAATAGGGCAGGAACTAGAATAACTTTAGAAGACAGGTTATAAAAAATCAGTTAAAATAAAATAAAATATGTGAACATATTGAAGAAGAAGACCAATAGAAAGTAGATACAGCTCGCTTCGATTCAGACTAGGGATAGAAGTTTGATGCTGAGATAAGAATTATTGTGCTCTCTGCAATATACAGAATAAGCGCCAGTGTAAAAGAATAAGCCTACCTAATCGAAGTGAGATCCGGAATGTTCTATGAAGAGAAACATGGGAAACCAAGAAAGAACAGAACGAACTACATGATTTGGAATGAAAAAGCTAGTACGGATAACTGATATTACCACGATGGATATGATCAGAAATCAAAGAATAAGAGTTAGTGTTAAATTAAATGATAGCTAGAAGAAAATGCAGTATAGAAATTGTGGTGTCTACCCATCGTCGTGAGGAGCATTGAAGTGCTACTTGAAAGAAAGAAGTACCGAACTCCTATCTAGAAAGTCAGAAATAACAACGATTGGACCCAATGTGCTAAGCAAACGTCATACCGAAGCACCACAAGCTGGCTGGCAAGCTCTGACTCCCGAAGATTGTTACACTAGAGTTCAGATACGTAAATTCGATGACAATACAATATGTTCCGATTTAGAAAAGGCGCTGCGCCTGTATATATATGCAACCAAACATACTTCTAAGAATTGTTGGCTGTATACATATGTTATTTGTACTTTTGTTTATGCTTGGTGCAATTTCTGTTCACTCATGTGTTTGCTGGTCAACTCTACCTAGATCGCTATATCAATTTTGATTATTTTTTTTTTTAATATGTGAACCATGACCAACTAGGTTTTAATCACATTCTTTGTTCCAGAGGGTTCCCTAAAGGGAGAAAATGTCTCTAGCAATGGCATTCCAATCGAATGATCGGAAAAGAAAGTTACAAAACATATAACTTTTGTGTTATTCTTTGTATGTAAACGAAAATTTATTTGTATATTTATAACAAAATTTGTCTTCTTGCATGTTTGAGAACTTCAGTTTCTAATCACGTATACTCAATAAGGGGATACTTAAAATGGTGACATGTCTGGAAAATTGGTCAGGAGTAGAAATGAAGTCAGTGGTGCGGAACCTCTGGACAGAAAACACTACAGTTCCTGATATTCATAGGCACATTATGGAGGTCTATGGGGAGAAATTAATTTAAAGGCAACTAGTAGCGAAATGGTGTAGTGTCTTAAAAACAGGACAACCCAGTTTTATTATTGACACCTCTGGACACAGAAGCAGACCCAGTGCCTCAATCACTGACGTGTAGATGAATGTATTGGTGTGGCGAGAAGAACAATAGGCTCAATGTCAGTTGAGTTGGAACTACCATATGGCATTGTGCAAAACATTGTGGTTAATGTCATTAACTATAAGAAAGTGTTTGTGAAATCGGTGCTACAGGTACTATCCGAGAACCGTAAGACAACCAAAACGGTGACGTCGCTAAATATTCTGAAGTATTCACGCATTACAAGGAAATATTTTTTTTTTCACCAGATAGTAACTGAAAATGAAACAATATTGCATTTGCTCATTCCATCAAGGAAACAGACATCCATTGAATGGAAGTATGCATCTTTTCCACAGAAAAAGGAATTCCTGGTTCCTTCGTTCAAGAAAGCTTTGTTCACTGCATTCTGGGACGTAGGTAGGTTTACTACTGATATATTATTTGGAAGAGAGAAACCACGAATGCTGAAAGTATTGCAAGGCACTTCTGAATTTGCGGAATGCCATCAGATGAAAACGAAAACAATAAAACAGCACTTTTAGCACAAATGTTGAGGGGGAAATATATCAAGTTTGTGTTTATAAAGTGTGCTTCGCGTGTCCAAAAGCGTTCATTCTCCGAAAACAGTATCTAGTGTGACATATTTAAAACGCTTCTTTTCGACAAACAGTTGGAAAACAAAGTGATAACATACATTTTTCACATTTTATACATACATTTGGGTCATACTTGGACAACACACTATCTAAAAGGGTTGAATATGTATCATCTTTAGGTGTTCAAAGAGTGTCGGTAATGTGTACAGTGTCCTACTGTGTCTAAAAGTAGTTTCTGTATTTTTTTTTGCAGTGTTGTTTCCTTCGCCGTGGTGTAATTTTTCTGGATTATAATGCGAGAACTCATTCAGCACAAAAAACTGCTCAGTGTATTCAACATTTACACTGGGAACGACTAGAGCTTTCCCCTACAGTCCTGACTTAGTCTCCAGTGACTTTTACCTTTTCTCTGCTGTAAAACTGATGATGGCTGGCCACCATTATCTGGCATGTGATTAAATCAAAACGCTGGCTAAGAGAATTTGATGCGAATTTCCGTGCACCCAGTATGTAAACCTCATCTACCGTTGTGACAAATGCTTCAACATAAAAGGTGAATACATAGAGGATTAGTGTTTAGTGCCTTTTATCATCAGATGTGCTGACCTTCCAGCTATGTCCATATATAATCCATTACTCGTAACACATAAGGTAATATTTAACGACTGTAGGTTCATTTTATATATAGAACTAGCATCAATTACCCGTTTCGCTGGGTTAAATTAAGAAAAAATAGTAATATATCTCGTTAGTCAGTCACCTTTTACTATTACTAAAGCGCTCCTTGATACTGGTCATTTTCAGTGATTTTTTATATATCGCTTCTCCTCCCCATGTTGCAGGGCACGGCATCGGAAGTGTCATTGTTCATCTCAGCGACCCCGAAAAGTATGAATTCGACACTGATATTGGTAATTTTGATTATATATATTTGAATTTAAATAGCATCAGAAGTGTCACTGTTCATCATGTTGAAAATTTGATCAAGATCGGTTGGGTGATTTAAAAGTTATTTTATTTATTTTTATATATTTGTCTCCTCCCCTCCCCCTCCCGTAAGGTCTACCGTCAAAGTGATATGATAAAAACTACCCCAGGTCCGACATTAATTTATATTGAAAATTTGATTAAGATCGGTCCTGTGGTTAAAGCGTGATGAAGTCACAAAGACGGCCACTTTTATTTTTATTCTTTTTACATATATATCTCCCTCCTCTCCCTCCCCTACATTCCACCGTAAAAGTGAAATAACGAATACATCCCAGGCCCGAACCTTATCTATGTTGAAAGTTTGATCAAGATAGGTGTGGTGCCTCAAGAGTTATTAAATTTCATTTATTTTTATAGATTTATCCTCTCCCCTTCCCCTCTTCTAAGTTCTTCCGTTAAAGTGATATGATAAATACCACCTCAGGTCCGAACCTCATGTATGTTGATTTTTTTTAAAGATCGGTCGGGTGGTTTAAGCGTGATAAAGTCAGAAAGACAATCACTTTTATTTTTACTTTTTTAAAAACATATATCTCCCCCTTCCCTTCCCCTTCGTTGCACTGTAAAAGTGAAATGAGGAAATCATGCTAGGCCCAAACTTTATCTATGTTGAAAGTTGGATCGAGATCGGTCGGGTAGTTCAAGAGTTATTAAGTTTTATTTATTTTTATCTATGTCCCTCTCTCCAAAGTTGTACCGTCAAAGTAAATAGCTAAAAACACTCCCTGGCCAGAACCGCATCTACGTTGAAAATTTGATCGAGATCGGGCGGGCGGTTCAAGAGATTAAGAGTCACAAACATAGTCACTTTTAATTTTATAATATAGGTTGCATAGCAATCAGTTTCCAGTCTCTCTCTAAACACATTTAAGCTTTTATTTGAGGCGCGTAGTATCAAAATCCGCCGCATACATTTCGCTTAGTTTCGAGCAATCTCACAAAACGTGTAGTGAAGCTCCATATACACGCGTACAAAGACCCATATTTGGACCAGTTTTTTAGTATGAAATATTAAGCTTCTCGGTAAAAAAATGGATTTGGCGGTTTTTGATACTGTGCGCCTCATTTTTAGAATGTTAATGTGATTGATTATATTGTAACTGATTGTAATTATGATTATCTTTAAATACACAACTACAAAATTATTAGTTAAGAAGGTAATAATGGTTGGGCATTTGTGAAGACGATTACAATTGGAAAGGGTTGTAAAAATGGCAATTGTTGTTTAGTGTTTGTCGCTACGAAAATAGCCTGTGAAAACATTTAAATAATTTTGGTTATGTCTAAATATAAGGTATTGTGTTTAGTTTAAAGATTATTTGTTATAATCTTGAGCGATTACCAAAAGAAGGTAAAGAAACTTTAAGATAATTGTGTAAAAATACATCGAGTATTTAGACAGTGCATGTATATAATTTGTGCAGGAGTATAGAAATAAAAGAAATTATAAATGTGTTTATGTGGCTCAAATAGACCCTGAACAAGAAGACAACCAAATCACTATAGTGCACCTTCATTGAAATGCGTACCGAAGGGAGGAAAGGAGGTTCAAATACGTTCCATAAATATATTGTCGCAGTGCAAAGAACTGCCATTATTGCTCACGACACATGCGTTTAACATAAGATATGTTACAAAGGGGGACCCAAAAGAAACAGAATTGAAAGCGCGCGGTCGTTCCTAGGCGTAGTAGAGAGTTCTCCCACTTGGTGGCTCTGGTCCTTCCCAAATCAGTTGCCCAAGTGGTATCTGCATAGGAGGTTTACGTTTGATTGTAGTGTTGTTTTTCTCAGCTGTTCTTGTTTGTCGCCTGGGGAATGGTTATGGTGTTGTAGATTTAATGGAACAAAGAATATTTGAAATTTTGCTTCGTGCTTGAAGAATCGGCAATAGGAACTTACAAAATGCTTCAACAGGCTTTCAAGAAGGATGGTACGGGCCGAGTCTTCGAGTGGTTTGGGCGAGATGAGTAATGATTATCATGCTTGTTCTGGGCGATCTTCATTATCTCAAAACGATGAAACCATCGAAAAAAAAATCCGCCAGAAAATCAACAACGAGGACAATCGTTTAACAAAAGACGAAATTTTAGAACAGGAGTGAGTTAAAGCTCGTGCGGATTGGCGCGTGAGACTGTGAGTTGGCATATGAGACGTGTTGCTGCTAAGTTTGTTCCTCACCTGCTCTCATAGGATAAAGAAAATATGTACGTCTAAATTTGAACCAGGGATTGAAAAATCAAATTGAAAGTGACCCAAATATTTTGAACAAGGTCATTACACGTGACTTGAGTTGGTATTATGGATATGACCCTAAAAGCAAGCAAGGGTCCAGCCGAAATGAAAGACACCCGACTGTTCGCCGACCAAAAAAAGCAAGACAAGAGAGCTCGAATGTTAAGGCGATGATCATTGTTTTTTTCTGTTCGTGGGATTGCGAATCGTAAATTTGTCTCTCCTGGCCACTCTGTTAATCACTACTTTTATTTGGAAGTTTTAAGAAATTTGAGAGAAGATATGCAGAGGAAACGTTCGGGACTCTGGTAATCAGGTGACTGGTTCCTTTACTATGACAACGCTCCCGTACACACTGCCTTGTCTGTGAACCTCTATTTGGGCTCTCAAGAGTGGGCTATCGTTCCTTCTCTCCATATTTGCCAGACCTAACCCCGTGTCAGTACCGTACCGTTGGGGGACGACGGCCCCAGGCGCCGAAGTAAGGGGGTGCAAGAAAAGAAAAATATAAGAAAAATTACTTGAAATATATGTATGGGGCTTCGTCGTATACTCTCGCCCCGGGCGCTGATTTTCCACGGAACGGCACTGCACCGTGTGACATTTTTATGTTCCAAAGGATGAAAAAAATCTGAAAGGGAAGCGTTTCAATTATGAAGACGCTGTAGAAAGGAGTTTAACAGAGGGCACTGGACGATATCAAAGTTGAAGAGTTCCAAATTTGTTTCAAACAATGAGAAAGAAGACTGGAAAAGTGCATCAATCTAATCGAGAGTACTTTCAAGAAGATTAAAATAATTTTGTAATAATAATAATAATTTTCGAACAGCGTTTCGGTTTCATTTAGATCTTTACTCGTAATAATTTAAGAGTCAGCTTATTTTAAAATATTATTTAAATCAAATTAAACGCAAATCCAACACTGTATGTAAAATATTCAACAAAAATCTTTACAAGCTACTTTAAATTAAATAATATTGGACAATTGTAGCCATAAAGTTAATTTACAATATTCTTAACGTTAATTCGAAAATAAAACAGCTATAAATAATTTCTGAAGCTATAAAATGCACTCACTGCCACGGCGGATAATACTTTTTGACCCTTCTCTACCCCTCCTGCGATCAATTATTCTGAGTAACCCGTATCTAATTTGTTATAGTAAACTAAAGGTACTCTGAACCAAAAATCGCCATATATCTAATGTCGCATCTTTACTTCTGAAACAGCATGTTTGAATTCAGTAATCAGATGAAGGAGTTTGGTTCTAATTATTTCTTCATAATTCAAAGCCAAACAAAGTAATGCCCTATTGCCAAACTGAAATATTTGACCGCTTATGGCGACCAAGAATTTCGCACCCTAGTCTAAAGCTCGTGATTTAGAATCAAACAGGAATTCTTAAGTGAATTCTATGTTTCTTCTTATGTACCAAAAGGAATCAGTTTCCAAAGTGTGTTCCTTTAGATAATGCGGTTGAAAAGAAGTTCAAATATTGCAAGAAAATTTTCAAGGTTTCCTTCTATTTTTGGAATGGATTTCTACAAAACACTGCTCTGTCCATAGTTTAGAACTTAGAACAAGAATTGCGCAAACTTTCCATACTTTCGAACAGCTGATGAATACGGAAATATACCCTTTAATTGCATCTCCACCTATTAGAAATCAAACTGATCGTAACTAAACTTGAAATGAAGATACACCTTGAGTAAGCATACGAAATATTTTCTTTACGCACACATCTAATTTCCAAGCTACGGGACACCCATAGTTGAGGTTTCAACTTAGCCAAATTTGTCGCAAAAGAGTTCACTAATGTGCTATTTGGAACAAGAATTACAACCTGAGGGATCGCTTAATTGTTAGTTTTATTATATTAGTCGCACGAAAAGATTTTGGTGTGAGGAATACAAGTCTTCTTTATCACTTTAGAATTGGAATATTTGAAAACCTTGAAAAACACGTGTTTACTTTCTTTTTTTTTTCTGAATGAGGAGGTTGTATGCCAAGTTTCATCTTGTTAAATTTATATACTCGTAAGTTAGTCGTTTATTGTTAAAAATATTGACCTCCCATCTCCGCCTTTTAGACCCTTACGATACATATTTCAATTGAATATGTATTATAGAAACCTAGCTCGTCTCTTGTGCTAATTATATTCGAAAATTCATTTCAAACTGTTCAGCTGTTTTCTCGTTAAAAGATCACATAGGCCTGAAACGTCATTTTCTCCTTTTTGAAGAGACGAAGCTGATCGTGTAATTTTATCGAAGATTTAGCAAGAATGTTTAATTTGTAGATTATGTATTTTAGTGAAGCATCCAAGTTTAAAGATACCAGAATAGTGTTTATCATATTATGCCGAACAATATTCAATTAATATGAGGAACTATATATACTCTATGCACTTTTATCATGTAACTAGCTTTTAACAGTATACTGTACATGATCAATAATCTTTCTAGATCATGTTATTAATATTCTTGCTTCATACTAACTCTTTTGACGTTACTGCAGTAACGCTGTTATTACCTACAAATATAGGTAATACATGGGTATAGGTATGTTATGCATATACCCTGTATATGGGTAATAATATGGCGTTGTTGCAATAACATCAAAAGGGTAAATATAGAGAAAATAAATAACATTATCCAGAAATTACTTTATTACTTATATACAGTTATGTTGCTAAAAGCCAGTTATAGGCTAAAAATGTACACTTAAAGCAACTGATAGATAAATATCTTAGGATACAGTCATACCTACTTATTTAACAAATAAGAATCAACGTTTACTAACCAAAATTAAATATACATCCTTCCTAATGCTAAACGTAGTCTATGTGGGACCCAGCTCTACCTTAAATTAAAATATGGTCTACAAGAGAAAGTATATCTGAAAGTTACCAATTTATTAATGTGACCTACTTTATGATTAAATAAATAACATAATGCATTATGGAATCAATATATCTGTTGGGGTGTACTTAGCATTTCGCGTGACATAAATGTTTTTCGAAGTTGGTAACAAATATAGTGAAGTAAAAATGCGTGTTTATTGCTGCCAAACTATTTAAAAAATAATTTGTTCAGTTTGCATTAACTCACGTTAGTCTTGTTGATGAGTTTCAGAAATGTAGTCAGTAATTACTTAGTCAGTAAGTAAAGATTGCAATATGTGTAATAAAATGTTTATCTTAACTGCAAAAGAGATTCTTTCTTTCGAAATGATCATTTAATACTTTTAACATTAAAAATTCAGTATACCGTACACAAGATGATAATTGTTAGAGATTTACGTTGACTTCAAAGGAATTGCTGTTTGTAATTTACGTATCTTAGTATTAGAAAAAATATCTTGCTTCTGTTTCTCATACCTTAACAACAACGAGGCACAATATTACTCACAGTCCTATGCTTTAAAATAAACTATACCTTATTATTTAGAAAGGTGCTTCAGGAATTTACTGTTGAAGTCTGAATGACGTATACCTGATATAGAAGCACTTAATTTGATTTTACTAGATACAAGGTGTGTCCAGATAATTGATTTTTACACATTATAATGGGACGTGATAGTATTGGAGCTATAATTAGAAGACGACGAGGATGCAGAGAAAAAGTAGAAGTGAATTATTTCAATTTGACGTCCCACTATTATGTTCTTTAGGCTATGCAAGACAATGATTAAAGTAAGTTAATGCTGATGAAATAATGGTGAAATAAGAAAACGGGAGTCGGAAACCCAAAAATCTCACGATGTTTTCTAACCACAAACTTACTTGATCAGGGATCGACCAAGGGAGCGCACGCACATAAAAAGAGTAGAAAAAATATGAGAACATAATAATTGATTCAAAGAGATTTAATGGGGAAAATCTCACATTTTTACGGGTCACTTTTACCCCCAAAACTTTCAACACACAGTGAGTTTCCATGAAAAATGGGAATAATGACTTTAATTATATCAACTTCAACTATCTGAAGTATATCAAATTCTTTCATGTAAGAGGAGCAGATTTAAATAGATCATACTCGATCGCACTTTATAAACGTATGTATAAATTTAATTCTATGTGCCATAGTCAGTTAGTTACATGTTATTGTGAACTGGAACTGTGATAATGCTCATAAATGAACTACAATTGTCCTTTCCTATTATTACTTATCTCTTATTTAGGAATGTGTGTTTGATTCATTATGAGTTATTAGGTTCGGTGGATGGGCTACTGAACATTCACCAATACAACATTATCAGCAACCGTATTAGTTATCAACTTCTAAATTGGAAATTTGTTCATAGACAACTTAGGATAGCATATAATATTGTAAGATTTTGTGATAACATTGTAATGGATCCAAGACATATGTTATGTAGTCATATTGTATACTAGTGTAACATGAGAGTAACGGAGAAATTAGGTACTACTTAAAAATTGTTTAAAATGATATTTCACTCATCATTCAATGTATATCTACATTTATGAATTAACTATCCACGTGGGTTTGAATAACCAATTGTAATGCCATTGATTTTAGGGTTCTGGCTTTCAAAATCTATTTATACGAACTCCACTATCTGTGTACACTATAAGATTTAAGAAAAATACGACTTATGACTGACAAACGTAATATTAAATTAAAATTCATCTTAAATTTGTTCTCAATCTTATAGTATATTTGGCTTCAGTAAGACACGAATTTACTCCCATTTTCCAGTACCGAACTTAAAGACACAAAATGATACAGCTGTCACATTTTCACCCACGCCCTATGTCTAAACGTAATAGTTTCTTGGCAAATATTCATATGAACTGATGCATGGGTGAACATTTGAAACATAATTATCGAGAATATTATGGTGGGAATTTCTTCTTTCAAATCCTTAAAATTTATTGGGTTTTACTCTAAATTTGATGAACTGTATTTAAAAAATTCAAATATCGTTAAAGGATTTTAGCCTAAAAATACACATCATTCCAAGAAGAAATGCTTATCAGATTGATGGCAATATTATGAGGCTGACTGCCAACAGATGTTGCCCTTTTCCAACTGCACATGTGAGAGCCAAAATATTTAGAATCCAGTACGAAGAATAGGCATAAATAAACATAGACACACATCGTAAAGAATCCAAAACAAATAGCAAGGAAAGAACCGAGGTGACCAACCTCTTTTCCAATGGCTTTCATAGGAGGACCAGGTGGAACCCCATTGGCTGTGGCTTCGTTCTCGATTTTCACAGATTCCGCATCGTAGCTGACCTTCACACCACTCCATTTAAAAGTCTCTCTTCGTTCCCGGGCGGATCCTCGGGATTTTTGACTGTGCCTTCCTTTGCTGGATGTTGTGCTGTTTTGATGAGTTAGCCTCCCATTGGGTGGGGGGCTAGTCTCACCACGAGCGTCCTCCATACCTTGTATCTCTTGGATCAGCATTCAAAAAACTGCGGGGATGGTGGAGAAATGAGTGAGGGGACTGGGTGCGAAATTATGTGGAATGATGGCGAATGATTGCCATTCAAAATCATGGCAATCATTAGTATTAGAAATTAGAATTTGTAGAAAGACGCAAATATGAGTAGAAAACTATTTTGTGTGTTTGTAAAATAGGCCAAGAAAAGCACCACAGTTACCACGAACTGAATAGTGACACTGTTAAGAAAATAACACTGTTTGATTTCTTCATAATTTTGAAAAACTTTAACACTGTACAACGTTTTCAAACTTCGCTAAAAGTTGTCTTTTCTTTCAAAGTAGAAATCCCATAAAACATTCTCACTTCCATAATGTTATCTGAAAACGTAATCACGAGTAAACAATCTTATCTAACTTCACTATATGTTATCTCTTTATCAGAGCTGTAAAACCATAAATCAAGTCTCGTTTCCATAACTTCTTTTTATCTTTAATTGTTCTTACATAGACAAAAACCGTAACTAACTTCACTGTACGTTATCTCTTTATCAGAGTTGCAAGACCATAAATCAAGTCTCGTTTCCATAACTTTTTATCTTTAATTGTACTTACATAGATAAAAAACGTAACCAACTTCACTATACGTTATCTCTTTATCAGAGTTGTAAGACCATAAGTCAAGTCCCGTTTCCATAACTTTTTCTTTTATCTTTAATTGTTCTTACATAGTTAACAGCCGTAACTAACTTCACTACAGGTTGTTCGTTTA
This sequence comes from Thermobia domestica, assembly GCF_964235325.1. NCBI lineage: Eukaryota > Metazoa > Arthropoda > Insecta > Zygentoma > Lepismatidae > Thermobia > Thermobia domestica. Next base: position 79,776,901 of record NC_137468.1, on the reverse strand, counting down.
TCAGAGTAATTCAAGTACAATTTCCATCACTTTTGTTGTTCGTAAATAAATATTCTATCACCAAACAAATTCATCAATTTTCATGTAACAAATTTTCTACTTATCCGTACACTAAACAAAATCATTTCCATAGTTTTTTTTGGTTCATTATATAAGCGTAATTGTGATTGTTGCTCACTTATGTACAGGAAAAATGAGGAAAAACACCTCAAATCAAAGAAGAAGCGTGTATATAAAGAACAAAATATTCACAAAAATATTTTAGTGAAAGCGTGTGTGTTCTTTTTTTGTGATTGTTTAGCGGACGTTTTTTTGATTTAGTATCACATTACAAAACAAAGGAACACTAGGTGCGCGCGCGGGAAAATATGGACGGCAAAGAAAGTAACAGGATTTTTTTTTTTCACTCGGCAATACTGTTGACACACCTTTCACACTGTACGTTTAACAGAATATTCCTCACTCTCACACTTTACATATATATGTTAACAAGCACTCCATCATGATGTTCCGAAGATACCGGACATACACATATAATATACCAAATGTAGCTCCTTAACCCCCATGTTCCTGCCTGTAGCTGCTGGCAGGCGGTTAAGGCGTTTGAGCTGGCGTGAGCTTACAAAACCAATGTTGCCAAGCCTCACAAGTTAGTTTCTCTCTCGCCGTGTTCAGGCGACCGACCGGTTCTGTTTTTAGCGAGAGGAAAAAGACACAGAATGCGCATCTCTCCCTTCTTGCAAGGGGAACCGACGAACCGTGGTGGTTCGTAGTCGTAGAACCAAGCGTCCAAAGGGAGAGAAATATCTTCGTCTATCTTGCTAAAGAAAACAGGAAGTGTGTCTTCTTTTTTTTCACCATTTCAATGTTACATCTTTCTTTCAGAAAAAGAAACTAAATTAAACAGAGACACACAAGAACAGTCATGCACCTAGCAACATTTAGAGGAACTCTCACATACACATACGCATTAAAACGGTTGAATCCCTGTTTCTGTGTGTCTAGCGGCAACCAACTTTTATCGATCAAAACCAATTCCGGGGATTCGTGTATATGTGTACGTAAGTTTGTGTATGTGGAAACGCACGGAAACCATTGCAACGGGCAAGGTTTATTGTAGTTTTTTTTTAACCTTTCATACTCAATTCTTTCTCCCCTTCCTATTAACCTTAACGACTAACACTAACGTTCTGTGTCGACCTACCACGTGCTATATAAATCTTGTTAGGTCCTTAACAGTGGCGTTCTCAACTTCATTTATGGGAAGTTTTTAAGGAGCTTGCAATTTCATTCTGAAAAAGGCATTGATAGTCGATAAAAAGAAGAGAAAAGCTCATTTATTCTATAAATTTATTATTCACTGTATTTGCAACGTATTCACGATATAATAGAACGAATTTTACCACGTTGGCCACGAAGAAAGTGTCCAATTTCAATACTATTGAACTAATGACTGTTGTGTAATTGGATCTAGGTAGATTGGTAGTAGTACAGCCAAATTGGACGATGTTCAATTCAAAGAGACTGTCGGCTTTAACATACTTACGATGTAGATTTCTCGGCTTTTGGCATCTATGGTCATGTTAGCCCGTCTCGTTTGAGGTATGACGTCCCTTGGCGAGCACATTATCCGGGGAAAGAAAAGGAAGAAAAGATTGGGGAAGGAAGGAAGCAGCCTGGGATCTATATATTAGGTTCCGTCCCTGCATTTACCTGGTATGAATGAGGAAAACCCAAGAAAACCTCATTCAGAATGGTTGGTCTGAAAAAGCTTTCTACAATTTTTCGACCGAGTGCTCCCACCGGGAATCGAATTCGGGATCGCACGCACCGAAGGTGAGAGCGTTAGCGACTACACTACGCGGAGCCACGGCTCTAACATTCTCTAAAACCAGACACTAAAGCCATTACTGTTGGAACAACGATAACCATGGCAAACCTTGGGGTATTGGTAAACTAATAAAACTCCAAGTTAATTTCTAACAATACCGTTTCTGTAGCACATGTGTCATTCCAGCAAATACCTGTTTTCTATTCTGCTTACTTTGCAACTTAAGAACTACTTTTACAGAGACCCTTAACCAAAAAAATGTAAATCCTTGATATTCTCTTCGCTGATCTAATGGCCAATGCATGTGTCTTTGGTGCACAGGGTTCCGGATTCGATTATGACCATTAAACGCATTACCGTGGTTTTCCAGCTTCTCTAGATACATGTCTTATATTTTTGTTATTGAACTTCAATAAACAAACACCAAAAATTTGAAATTATCAGTCAAAGTTGCTGAATTATTTTTAAAATTTTCACTGTGATGAATAGATAAGAAAGACCGAGAGTTCTTCTTCCTTAATACTAATAAGAATTTTCGTACTATTTGTTCATTCTTCATTTATATTCGCAGCTTAGTCTATAACTACCTAAAAAAATTAATAGACGCGTTAATTTCGTTATTTCATTATTATAATCATTTATTTTTCTCGAAGACAATCAGAAAAACAAACATATTAGAATCCCATTGAGTGCCGAAATATCCCTATTAGCATTGTCTCTTTAGAATGACAACTTCAATGCAGGGGCCGCGGTGGCTCAGTGGTAGAGCGTTAACCTCTGGTGTATGGGGTCTCGGGTTCAATCCCAGCTAACGCCCAAGTAAACTTTGTGGTGGACAAACACCGTGTGCGTAGGTCTCCTCGGGGTTCTCCCGTTTCCTCCCACTTTCTTCATTTCTCATTATCACCGTCTCCTTTAGCCTAACCGCCATAACCGTGGGATGTAAAATTCAAAGATTTCATTTCATTTCAACTTCCCTGCATCTAAAGAGTTTCTTGGTTATACGTCTAAATTACTCATATGGAACAATATGTCCCTACATCTCATACGTATCCCAGGATATTTAGGATCGCAGAAAGTCCTTTAAGGATAAAGAAAATGTCTGGGACTTCTGTTAAATGTCTGCTCCGTGCCATTATGTAGTGGCAAGAATAGAAAAATAAGGCTGTATGTAATAAGGAATACCTAAAAATTGCTGTAGTGATGAAGGAGTGTTTGGTATGTGGAAAGAAATTTCTAATGTGAACATAACACAGAATAAGTTGCTGTGTTATTTTTCCACATAACATTACCTTTTTCAACAAACAAGGCGACAACTATTTCAAAGAATTTATAAGGCAGAAGAAAAACAGTGTTGTGTTTAGTAGCAAGTTGAAGAGTTGTGATAAAGCTCAAGCAGCATGTTATCTTGCAACTGAGATTATTGCAAAAATATGTTTTGTCACGTATTTGGAGAGAAAGCCCATTATTTCAGTTTGCTGTGCTACAGTGAAAACTATGTTTAGTTTTAAAACAAATCATCTTTGTTACAATATAGGACCTGTGTTTTATATAAGCGAATATGTGTCGTGTAAAATTGTGTGTACTAATAGAGTGTCACTATAAGAGAAGGTTGGTAAACACTGATCTATTAATATAAACTTTGCAAAACTGAGCTGGGATACTTATTCATGGCCCACCCTGTAGACAGACAGTGACCAATTGCACTTTGCAAAATTCCGTTTCGTTTATCAAAAAGGGTTTCAAAAAAACATTTCCGCAACGCTGAAGTCAAATAATCTGCTGAACTGGCGCCTTTATTGTATTCATGATCGTCTGGACCGAAACAAGATTAGCATGAATTCTCGAAACAATAAGCGAGTGGAATGTCATAAATAGCGCCACAGTTATTGAGCAATACGGGAAAGAAAATTACGACAGGCAGTTTCGGAGCTCAATAATAACACCCACAAAACGTCATAAATAAATACGGACCTAACAACAGAGTAACACACACCAGCACTAAAATTTACTGTCCCTGAAATATTCAGCAATTGTTAGAACAACCGATTCAGATTAAAGAGAATGAAGGAGAATATAAACAGACATGAAAGAGCTTGTCTTCTCTGCAATGGCGGTGCTGTAAGGAAGTTTAGGGGGCTAGGTCTCCATATTCGTAAAACTTACCCCTTCCAGTGGCCCCCCTTTTTAACAGAGACCATATTGCTACTAAAATACTGAAAAACGCAGTACAGAATCGATAAATAATTTGTGCTACAAAACTAGTTGTTTTTTAGTACACAATAATAAGTACGGATAATAGTTTACTATGTGAATTCTGAAGTGTATGTTCGTTATAATTATATATACAGGGTTTAATATTCTTCGGGATGAGTTTGAAAAATATATATCGGACATTAGAAATGCAAAGTTAACCGGGATAGATATCGATAGCAATCGAATTCTTTAAGAGAGAAAAGAAAAACTTTCCAACTTTAGGAAGGGAGTTTCGTTTCGAGGTTTTGGCAACACTGCCTCTTCCAAGACTTAACGAAGCGTAGTCGCAGGTGTATTAAATCAGTCTAATTAACCAAATGTTTCTTAGTCTCTAATTAATATAACAGAAGCTAATTAAGCAAACAGTTTTGTTTTTAATAGTAGAATTTTTGTGTATAAAAGAGTGAACAACTATGAGTTTCGATAACAAACTTTTAATTGGTCACTATTCATTGTTTGTCTTTCAAAAAAAATGTTTTATTTGTGTAGAAATTGTTACAGCTTGTGATGTGGGATGAAAGCTCACAAGTAAACCTTACGTTTGGGTGAATTGAGTTGCTGACTGAGACACATATGAGAAAGTAGTACTAAATGTGGTCAGTATTTCAGCGAAGTTGTAGGTGCGAAGCCCCAGGGGTTTAGGAGATACAGCTACCAGAACATCACATGGAAGTACAGAATAGTCTTCATACAGTTGGAGGTAAAAGCTCTGTAAGACCTCTTGTAATGACAAAAGGTGAATAACAAATATATGAGTACCTATTAGGACTAGGAGGAAGTCATATAGTAAGGGTATACCTGACGGCGGCCATCTTGAAATCCGCCATTTTGAATTAAGGTTAAGTTTTTAAAATAGGAATAGGGTCATGTGATACATGATTTAAGGCGCAAATTTAATCAGAAGAACAATGGTAAAGTTAATTTTGATTTACGCGCAATTGGTAAAAAGTTACAGGGAAATTAAATATTGTTGCAGCATATGTATTAGTCCTTTACCCCACCTTGTAAATTTTTTGTTAATGATAATAATTAAATAAAAAGCAGGTAGATAAATATTAGGTGTATGGTAAGAGTTGCCTTGATGGCGGACATGTTCAAATCCGCCATTTTGAAGCAGACAAAAGTTTTAAACAAAACGCATAACATTGACACCTTATTAATAGCAAATTTTACCATAAATCCAACGGTATAACAATTTTTTCTTTATCATTAACCAGCATTTGTTATCACATAAACAAGTTGCTAATTGAAGGAAAAATGACAAAGTGGAGTTGAGTCATAATTGAACTTGGTTCTTTCTTCCAGAAAAGTCCTCAATTAGTACAACCAATATGTAGTTCAGAAACGAGTGCATTAATTTACAAGATGGCGTAAAGGACTAGTACATATGCTGCAACAATATTTAATTTCCCTGTAACTTTTTACCAATTGCGCGTAAATCAAAATTAACGTCACCATTGTTCTTCTGATTAAATTTGCGCCTTAAATCATGTATCACATGACCCTATTCCTATTTTAAAAACTTAACGTTAATTCAAAATGGCAGATTTCAAGATGGCTGCCGTCATGTATACCCTTACAATATGACTTCCCCCTAGTCCTAATATGTACCCATATATTTGTTATTCACCTTTTGTCATTACAAGAGGTCTTACAGGGCTTTTACCTCCAACTGTATGCAGACTATTCTGTACTTCCATGTGATGTTCTGGTAGATGTATCTCCTAAACCCCTGGAGCTTCGCACCTACAACTTCACTGAAATACTGACCACATTTAGTACTACTTTCTCATATGTGTCTCAGTCAGCAACTCGATCCACCCAAACGTAAGGTTTATTTGTCAGTGTAACCAGAGGCAAACTGTGATGCGGTAGACCAGCCTTTGTCATAACTAACCGATAAGAGCGATATAAAGGTGGTAATACACCAACACATGATCACAAGTTATACGGTTAAAAAGCAAAGGCTTTACTTAACTTCTATGATTCGAAAACTTTCTTTGACGAGCATTGCGTGCCTTCGCCATGTTGGCTTCTTAAATCATTGATTTACGAGGGAGGATCGAAAAAAAAAAGGTTACAAAGATAAAATTTTCATGTTATTTACTATAATTTAATGAAAATTTATTCGTAGATTAATAACATATCTGTCTTGGTGCAGGTTTGAAGACTTTGGATTCTGATCATATATCCTCGAGAAGCGGACATTAAAAATGATGACGCGTCTGGAAAAATGGTTAAGAGTAGAAGTGAGGTTAGTGGTGCGGTTCCTGTGGGCCAAAAACTCTACACCTGCTGACATTCATAAACAGATTGTAGAGGTGTATGGAGAGGGCTAAATTTCAAAGCAACATATAGAGAAGTGGTGTTGTGGCTTCAAAGAAACGCGGACTAATATTGTTAATGGCAACACTGGACACATCAGTAGACTCAGTACTTTAACCACTAACGTTACGCTTGGAACGACTTGAACATTCCTTCTAAATCAATGAACTAGCCACAGTGACTTTCACCTTTTCCTTGTTCTAAAGCAGAAAATGGAAAATATATGAAATGAAATCTTTCAGTTTTACGTCCCACGGTTATGCCGATTAGGCTAAAGGAGACGGTGATGATGAGTAATGAATGAAATGGTGAAATGAACAAAGTGGGAGGAAACGGGAGAACCCCGAGAAAACACACGCACACGCTGTTTGTCCACCACAAAGTTCACTTGGCGGGAGCAGGGTTTGAACCCGAGACCCCTAGCACCAGAGGTGAACGCTCTACCACTGAGCCACCGTGGCCCTTAAAACAAAAAAAAAATGGCTGGCCTTAATTATCAGGCATGTTATTATGTCAAAACCGTTTCCTAACGGTGGCTACGAGAACTTGATGCGGGTTTCTATGCAAATGGCCGCATACTATATCAGCAATTGTGGTAAACGGTTCAACAAAAAGTATGATTACATCAAGAATTAGTGGTGAGTGCCCTCTATCATCAGATGTGTATCTATATCTCACACATAAGCCATAATAGGTTTTGTAATTTTTTTTTGGTCATTCCTTGTATTTAGAGAAATTTTCTTTTTTTGTGGTAGTGTGTGCGTCATTAATTTGAGAAGCCAAACAAAAATAGCTACATTCTGAAGGTTAACTATATTCTACACATACAGTTAAGAAATAAATATACAAACAATATGTTCCACTAAAATATATAAATTTATTATTGGTAACGATCGACACATTTTTTTGTCACCATGCAAATTCGTTTTCTCGATTTTTTTTTGTCTGGGAACTTACCAAGAAATCTAACCTGAAGCAGGTCATTTTGTTCAAGGCGATGTCGTCTATCGTTTGATGTATGTCTTATTTTTACACAAATATATCGCTGTACAAAAATTAAAATTTAAGAGTTAGTCATAATTTTGGGAAATAGTGTCACAATGAAATAGTTTATAAAGGGTATGCTTTATAGTATCACTTTCGTCCTAATAGGGGTTAAGATTATTATACAGCATCAAGTTTTAGGTTTACAAGCAACATCGTGCCGGTTTTTTCCTTTCGAAAACTACACACTTGAATTTTACGGTTTCCCACTTCATTTTCATCAGCTCATGATATCTATTGATCGATGTACGTCTTATCTTTGGGTATTTTTTATTTCGTTATACACTAACAATGTTGTATAAATTTTGAATCGCATGGTGGTGATGAAGCATGACATCCTAATAATACAAGGCAAACGTTTTCGTCTGTAAGTAACGCTAATCTTAATCATAAACAATCACGCTAATCTTAGTTACGCTAATTATAATAATAAACAGTCAATCTAATCTTAATGGTAAAAATTCACGCTAATCTTACTAATAAAGTCACGCTAATCTTAATAACACACAGTCAGACTAATCTGAATAATAAACAGTCAGACTAAACCTTAATAATAAACAGTCACACTAGTAGATGTCACTGTCTGCGATGACGTTTACCTGTCTAACGCTAAAAAAAAAAAGTCGTTATCTGTGCTATTGGATGTTTAAGTGTGCAAACAATTTTGCCTATTTAAAACTGCTGGGACGATCGGACGATTGCTGCTTTTGTTTCACTTCAATTATTTCAAATAAGTAGGGATGCGCACGAGACGAGTCGAGACAGGATTTTCCTGACAAAATTCGAGTCGAGGCACGGCTCTTCCAATAGTGAAATATACAGTTTTCGGGTCGAGACATCACTTTTGCAGTACATTTTCGAGACGAGACAGTCACCAATCTTGTCTCGTGCGCATCCCTACAAATAAGACAAAAGCCATCCCTAGTGGCAGAGACAACTTGCAAACCATTTGCTGTAAGCTTGAATTGCAAGTCGGCCAAGTTTCCATCCAGCTTGATTGGAAAATGTGCAATCATACCGCCAGCTGGTTTCCAGTAACGAAGTCAAGCATGCATGGTGGCAACTTTGCATTCAGCGTTCCATTCACGCTTAACGCAAGCGTATTACAAGTCAAGTCAAATCAATAGCCAATGAATGACCAGTGATGCTATGACGACACTGTGCGAAGGGTCTAAAGTATCGCTTGCAAGTAGAACAAGAGGTAGATTGTATGAAAGCATGTGTTTCAAGTGCAAGCGTAGAAAGCCAAAAGCCAAGCACACGCCAACTGGCCGAAAGTTTTCTTGCTACTAGGGTTAACCATGTTTAGATGTGACTATTATGTACTAGTTATGTAAATGCATGTTTTTAGTCAGCTAATAACCTAATTGCATGGGTTTGGTACAGGTATCAAGCGCGCATCCAGATATTTTTGTTGGGATGGGTCCAGGTTTTGGGTAAAGGGGTTCAATACTACAAGCCACTACATCTATGTAGTAGTAAACGGGTATTATTCTGCAGCCGGAAAGACGATAAGTAAGTGTAAAATACATACCAGTTATATTTTCAGAAAAAGAAGTGATAGAACTAGATTTTTTTATGATAGAACTAGTGATAGAACTAGAGAAAGAAAAAATGAAACGAAATCTTTACATTTTACGTCTCACGCTTATGCCAACTAGGCTAAAGGAGAAGGTGATGAGAAATGAATGAAATGGTGGAATGAAGAAAGTGGGAGGAAACGGAAGAACCCCGAGAAAACCCACGCACACGGTGTTCTGTCCACTACAAACCTCACTTGGCGCGAGCCAGGACGGAACCAAGGACCCCATGCACAAGAGGGGAATACTCTATTACTAAGCCACCGCGGCTCCCTTTATACTAGGAGTACAGATGAAGTGTAAGATCAAATTTTCATGGTACATCAACCATTTCTCTGTTAAAAAAAGTATAGTTTTGTTGATAAAGTATATAAATGTATGTTGAATTAGGGTTTTTTGTGTGGGGGGAGGGGGTCCAGACCGGGTTGGTGCGCCACTGACAGGTATTATTAACTTACTACAAATTAGGCTTATTTTGTTCATGGATACAAGAAAACCAATAATATTTTGACACACCAATAACATATATCAAAAAAATGAAATGAAATCATTAAGTTTTACGTCCCACGATTATGCCGGTTAGGATAAAGGAGACGGTGATGATGAGAGATGAGTGAAATGGTGGAATGAAGAAAGTGGGAGGAAACGGGAAACCCGAGAAAACCCACGAGCACGGTGTTTGTCCATCACAAAGTCCACACGGCGCGAGCTGGGATCGAACCAGGGACCCCAAGCACTGGAGGTGAACGCTCTTCCACTGAGCCACCGCGCCCCCAACATATATCAATCTGTCGTAACTCTTTAATGATGTAGCAGGCCGAAGGCTCTGATGAAACAATTAGTTAATCCTATATTAATATTAGAAATTCTTAAAATACAGTACAAATACATCTGAAGTCATCTGGAATTTTACGAGTTAAAGAAAGAAACCCAGCCGCATCTATTGTAAGACATACTAGAAATGAAACGCAGTTGGCAATTACCCATATTAAAAGTCTCTTCTCGTTTATTCTTCCTATTCTTCTACTAGGGTAACATCATCAGGGTTGCCATGGTAACCAGAGGCTGAGAGGATTTTCTGAGATACTTATACAATGAAAAGAAAGAAAATAAAAGGCAAGAAAAGAAAGAAAGAAAGAAAGAAATAGTTTCAGTGGATTTTTTTTGTTTTTCTACAAAACTGGAATTTCTATAAAAGCAGAAAAAAAAGCATAATAAGATCAATATCATTAGACAAGTATAACTTTGTTACACCAATAACTTTTAGAGATGAGGAAATCCTATGGAAAGAACAAATAAGCAACTTTTCAAATTATTGTAATTAATTATTCTAATAGTATAATTGGTAATCCGTTTTTTGCTAGTGTATAACTGTAAAATATAACCCAACAAATTAAATTCTTATTAGCGTATTATGGGAAAAGCATATTATATTGTCATTAGTAATCGTGGCAATATGTATATATATAACGGTGCTTTTAACATTAAAGAAATTAAAACATCTACAAGTGCAGAGTTGGATCCAGGACGGATTTCTGTGGGGGGGGGGTTGTAATACTGCTACTTAGAGCTACTTTCAAGAACTCCAAACTCTGGGATGGGTTTTATTTATATAAAAAATAAGAAATTTTCTTCTTCTGGGGGAGGAAGGTGATGGCCCCGATCGCCCCCTGGATCCGCCCCTGTACAAGTGTAAATTCTACTATATCGTGCAAATCCTGGATTTTTAACTCTCGCACCACCAATGGATGGGTCTTTTGTGCCTACCACAGTATGTTTTTTTTTATTACTCTTCTAAGCGTTTCTTTAAAATTGTAATATATATATATATATATATATATATATATATATATATATATATATATATATATATATATATATATATATATATACAGTGGCGTATTTACGATTTTGTTTCCGGGGAGGCTTTACCTGAAAATGTGAAAATTATGCAATATATTTCATATACTTTACTATAGTAAGTAAGATTTCGGGAGGGGCTTCAGCCCGAAAGCCCCCCTAAATACGCCACTGTATATATATATATTATTGCTTAACGTGTTTAGCTAAAGTGTATACCTGTGTATACCTTACGGTGGAGCAAATTGAATGCCAATGTGTCTCATACATTTGCTATTTTAAGCTGGTGGGCACAAAGTACCCCTCATTGGTAGGAGATGGGACTGACAATTACAAGTTTTACTCCTAGATGGCAGTATAATAAATAGCTGTATCTTGCTTACCTTTTCTGAATTTGGTGGTTTGTCTTATCACACTTCAGTCACTGTAGATTTTTCTCGTAAGAGTTTCGCGTTAGTGTGCCTCGTAAACTTGCTATTTTAAATTGGTGGGCACAAAGTCTCCACCCCCGTTTATCAGATATGTGACTTATATTTTAGAAGCGTCATTTCTAAATCGCAGTATAATAAATAACTGTCAATTTTATTTATTTATTTATTTAACAATCACCAGATACAGCTCAGAGGCCATTTTACACTGGATATCCAACAACATCAATAACAATGGAAAGGATTTGGGAAGGTATCGGCCAGGGCCTGTTCAGTAGGTACCACCCCGGCATTTGCCTGGTAGGACTAAGGAAAACCCTGGAAAACCTCAGTCAGGATGGTCGGCAGCGGGATTCGAACCCAGACCTCCCGAATGCGAAGCCAACGCTCTACCACTTGAGCTACTTCGCTGCTACTTGAGCTACTTATCCCGTGTACTGTTTAGTGCAGTCACTGTAGATATTTGTGAGACTTTCTAATATGTTTCTTTTGCTAGATATATTTAATCTTAACAGCTGAGTGCACAACGAACCCCTTGGTAGTCCGTACTACAAAAAATACTCAGGTAGTAGTGCGAGGGTTAAAGCAAATCGTCATTAAAACTGTTTTCCGAAAATTTCACATCCCAAATATAATGACCAATTAGTCGAGAACCAAAAGCTTGGACACTTTCCCCATCAGGAAGTCGCGGTCGAAAAGAGGGATTGCCGCCGTCGACGGTGGCAAGCCGCCGGAGGCACCCGGCACACATCCGCGGCGGTACGACGATCTACTTGTTCAAAGTTGCCGACCTTTTGCCGAGGCGGCAGACGGTCGAAAATCGTAAAATAAAATGCCCTTTGCCGACCCTTTGCCGACTGTTGCCGACCATCAGAGTTGGCAAAACAGTCGGAAAGGTCTCTTTCCGACCCTCTGCCGACTTCTTATACCGGCCTCTTTTCGACGGCGGCGCCGGCACATTTAATGCTCATTTCCGGCTGTTTGCTTCCTGCTCGGCAAGGCAACTATTCGCGGTCGAAAATCGCGCGGAAAGACGCCGGTGTCCGACGGCGGCAATCCAACCGCGGCATCTGGTCGGCATGGACAAATTGTACGACTGTAGGCGGCAGGATCCTGATGGGGTTAACATTTTGAAAGCTCGTACAGCATATCAAGGTCTATCGTCATGCCAAGTTTGATACACACTGGATGAGTTCAGTAGAAGTCGTTTGTTTTGCAAATATGGGGCGTTCACTGCACAAAGAAATCTAGCCCAATTAGCAAAATTATGAGAAAAACATACATAAAATTTGTACAGTACATTTAAGAACACGGTAAAAAATTTACACTGTTTCTTACATTACAAAAGTTACTAACAATATCTCCACATGAATATTTTAAGCTCTTAAAGGAGCTTCAAGTAGCAGAGATGGAGTAGAATAATGGGTCGTGGGTCAAGTGGGTCAAGGTTTTAGAGTGGATCAGTGTGTTATGGGTCAACAGGACGTGACCTACTGCGACCCACCGTGACGCACTCTGATCTACCATGACCCACTCTGCTCAGTGCATTGTAGACATCTTCCGAACACTGGTGAATTTGTCTATTTTTAATGCATCCATTTTTCTTTCTTTTTTCATTTGTTTCTGCTTACTTATTAACGTGAGTATCTCTAAGTGAAAAAAGAACTTCAGGCACTTGTGGATGTTGATATTTGTAACTGTAATAATAGCAATAGAAATTGCTACTCGGCTTTTGAGACACAGCTTGTGCGTTTTATACTGCTTTTCTTCCTTTACCTCTTTTACGCTGGCCTACTTTACCTCGATTTGAGACTTTCAAATTTCATCCTATTTTCCATTGAAAAGTATCTGTAATTCAACAAGGAAATAATTAAATATGATAATTAAACTGAAATTCATCAAAATATGACCCATGACATTACCATTTTATATCGTAAAGGTCAGACCCAATGATGTTGTAACAGAGTGGTGCTTGAGCGATTGACCATAGATATTCAAACTCCGATTAGTGACAATTTCACAGCCTTGTTTTATTATAACCGTAAACTCTTTAGTCAGTGGAGAGGTGGACGTGGATCATGAGGCAGAGTTGATGACAATAGTTTTTGGTGGGTGGTGGGTCAGGGTGGCTCATAGTGGGTCGGAGTGAGTCACAGTGTGTTGTGGTGGATCACGGTGGGTAGTGGGTCATAGGTCAGAATTGGTCACGGTTGGTTGTGTGTCCAGTGGGTTGTGGGTCACGGTAGGTAGTGGATCAGTGAGTCACGAGTCAAGTTTTCATTGACTCACGCCACCTCTTTCAGGCAGAGATCCTAAAGATGAAATATGTTCAAAATGACCTAAAAACTGAACTTCATTCGTTTGTGCACTGAACGTGCCAAATGTGACAAGTCCAAACTTGAAATGTGATTGTCCATAACTTAAGAACTCCATAATATTTCAGAATCTTGTTTAACAGGTCAGAATCTACCACCATGCCAAGCTTTATCCAGATAAGTTAAGTTCGGTTGATCTTGTACGATGTATGTAGTACCCTTAATTTTTCCAAAAGGAACATCTATAAAGAACAATTAAAGTATACAAGTGACTTGTTTATCTTCCCAGAAATGAAGCGTCCATTCACAGGAGACCATTTTGACAGTAGAAGTGACGTTATTTCCGACGTTGAACTATGGTTTTAAAGCCAAACTGGGCTTACCAAAAGTGAAAAACTGTTGGCAAAAATGTGTCGCTAGGTACGGTGACTACGTAGAGAAGGACTAATACCATCATGGTGTCAGAACTCTCCGGAATGGATTTCTTCTAGGTGATTGCACGAACTGTTTGATACCTCCTCGTACATCTTTTGTATTGCATGGATACGCAAGTTGATCGTTACGTTATGGAGAAACTGAGATATTTTTAGACAAACAAATTTAACTAAAATAGATAAAATTGATTGTAATTTAACGTCCCTTTTCAGCATCCAGGCTATGTAATACGTTACATGCTGTTTAAAGAGAGTTTTCAAACAATTACTCGGGTTAGTATCACCATCAGGAATCGAATCTAGTACTACACACATACAGTAAACACACACGTTTAGTCATTTTAGAAAGGAGTTTGGTTTGGTAAACTCCTTTATGCATTTGCCCTTGTCTATCTGTCCGTCCGAGAGATAAGAGATGTGTGTCCGTCCGCCCGGAAGACTAAAAATCTCAGAAACTACTTGATTCACCATCACCAATTCTGGCTAGAAGGTGGTGGATCCAGAGTTAGAAATCAAGTTTGTTGATGGTGGTAATACATTCCACAAGGAGTAGTAGTAACTAACAATTTCCTGCTTTAACTTTGATCACTATACAAAAACGGCTATATTTAGAGATAAACTGTTTCCTGTAATTGATTAAGCGTCACAAAAATATTGAAACTGGAAATTATACTAGTATTTATGGTTGCATTAGAAGAATGGAGCTTGGATGAAATTTATTCTGGAGATCTTGAGCACTCGTCAAAATACAGTGTTTCACCTCCTAGTATTCATGGCAATTAATATCATAACCGGATGTAGTAATAGATTTGTAGTACTTGTGGTCGCAATAAAGGAATAAAAGTCGGAAATGGAACCTATTCTTGTCGCACTGAATTTATTTAAGGAAACCGCTTTCTATTATCTATTTCCGAGACTTGCAAACTATGATATGTATTGTTTCGGAATATTATAGAACGGCTTTGTCCGTCTGTCTGTTGACAGTTATCAGAACAAAAACGGTAAGAGATACAAATTTTTTTTTTGCAATCGATTTAACGTTCCAAGGATAGTTTCCATCTCTTCCGTTAACTCTCTATTCAAACCGGATATGGCGCAAGTTGTTAGTCATTGCCGGTTTCAAGGTTAATCGCCATAGAACGAAAACAGTAGTAAATACTGAAAAGCAGAGTTTGGCAAAAAGATTTAGCGTCTCAAGGCAACATAGATGACTATCGCGAACACTCTCACGATACCGGAAGTGGTTCAAATTTAATATTACTTAAGGTTTCAATGCTGATATCCATAGAACCAAAACGGTAAGAGATATCCAAATACGGTTTTCTGCAATCCTTTCAGTGCCTCAAGTATAGGTTCTACCTTCTCCATGAACCTTCTGTTCAAACCAGAACTGGTTCAAATTAGCTATTTTCAGTATCAATCTTTCTCTCCAGAAAATGAAAACGGTAACAGATAGCGAGAAACAGATTTTTGCAAACGATTTAGCATCTCAAGGCAAAGCACCATGGCTATTCTAAACACTCTACCAAAACTAGAAGTAGTTCAAATTTATTACTACTTACAGTCACAATACTGATTTTCATAGAGCAATAACAGTAAGAGATATCTAGATGCGGTTTTTGCAATTGATTCAGATTCCCGAGAATAGGTTCCGCCTTCTCCATTAACGCTCTATTCAAACCAAAAGTGATTCAAATGAATCGTTTCCGGTTTTAATATTTGCCGGCATAGAACAAAATGGTAATATATAGCGAAAAGTGGCTTTCTGCAATCGATTCATAATATCAAGAGAACATAAAATCACAACCCGAAACACTGTACAAAAACCGGAAGTGGTTGAAATTAACTACTACTTCAAGTTTCAATACTGATTTTCGTGGAGTAAAAACAGTACGAGATATCTGGATGCAGTTCTTTGCGATCGATTCAGCTTCTTAGAACAGGTTCTATATCCTCCTGTAACCATCTATTCAAACAAGAAGTGGTTTAAATAAACGATTTCCAATTTCAACCTTAATCTTGCCATAGAAAACTGAAATGAAATCTTTGAGTTTTACGTTCCACGGTTATGCCAGTTAGGCTAAAGGAGACGGTGATGATGAGAGATGAATGAAATGGTGGAATGAAGAAAGTGGGAAGAAACGGGAGAACCCAGAGAAAACCCACGAACACGGTGTTTGTCCACCACAAAATCCACACGGCGCAAGCTCGGATCGAACTAAGTACCCCAAGCACCGGAGGTGAACGCACTACTACTGAGCCACTGCGCCCCCAATCTTGCCATAGAATGAAAACAGTTTGGCTAGGGGAGTAATGGTTTTCTGATATGGATTCAGCGACCAAGGATCAGGTGCTTCTTTTATCGTATTAATCTATTGCAATCAGTAGTGATAAATGTACTACTTCAAATTTGAAGCTGGAGATCGTAGTTTTCCAACACATCCGGCTTAAATATAGAAATAAATGACGAGGTGAAAATTTATTCTTGGGATGCTGGATACATATCAAAACGATCTCACACTATCTCTTAACGATTTTACTGATACCTGTTGACAGGCAGACGAACATAGCCATTCCATAAGAAGTCACATACACAGCAGTCTGGAAATTTAAAAAAACAATTATCGAGATATTGAACAAGGAAGATTAAATAATGCATAAATATTTAAAAGATTTTAGACAGTTACATTAGAACTATGAAGATGTACATTGAATCCCTTTTTACAACTAAATGTGCTGAAAAAGTGTTGAAACAATAAAATGACTTTGCAAGAGTCAAGTTATTGACTTTTCTACAGGCGACATTTGAAATTGGTCAAGTCGTATTGAATCATTTATCGCCAGCGAGCGCCACTGTCTGGAATTTCTTGGAATAGATCAATTCTCACCACGCGATGCAGCAGGTGAAAGGCCAACTGAATACACCGACTGCTCCTCTCGCATTAAATAATCAATCAATACCAGTTCCTTTCCCAGAACAGTGTTAATCTTCCTTCCTTCCCCTGATTTACATGTTTCGGTAAGTTCCATAAGTAAAAATTTGTCCTTGTATTGTGTGGTAAGTACTGTAAAGTGGAGGTGAGAAAATTTCATTCAACAACAGCCTATTGTTATTTTAATACATCTTAGAGGGTCAAGAGAAAGTACCATCATCTCTTGGGATTCCTCTATTGGGGTTAATCAGTTTCTTCCCATATTATCACTGCACAGATTCGGACTAAACGTCGGAAAGGAGGGACCAGAAGTATCCAGACATAGAATATTTACAGCCAAAAGTTTTACAAAATTGGTAGCGTGTACTGAAATAGTGGTTACTTGTGATTAGCGTGAAGCATCCAGGGAAATACGCAGGTTGTTTCTAGGGGTCCGAACCCCCAAAATCCAGGCTTTTCTGTAAATTTAGTCTAATTTTAGGGGTGACTTTACAAATTTTAATATAATTTATTTCCATATTGAATTTGAACCCTCCAAAATAAATTTCTGCATATATCCCCGGATGTTTCTGTGTTAATCTTTTATCAAATCTACTCTAATCTTAACGTTAAAAAAAACGTGTACCCTAAAATAACTCAAACGTTATCAAACAGGAGATTGTAACGTAGAACGTTAAATATTTGTTGAAACTTCTATTTCTTTACGCATTCTAACTTTGTACCTCTTCTGCAACGTTATTGGCCACCAACTCTTTCAAAATCATTCACTTTCATATTGAACCATCCTCTTTACCTTAAAGGGCATATTCGTGGGACGTTAAACTAAAAGCATTAGTTTGACTTTACTTCAATATATTTTACGGCAATGCATACTGGTGTTGCGACATCGTCTCTGCATAGGGGCCTATTCAGCGTCAAACGTTAGGTAACTAATCTTGTGTTCTTGAAATGAAAATAGTTTTAAATATTTATTATTGTCTGTATATACAATGTAACATATTTTCAAGTTTTATTAAAATTAGTATCAATTGATTCCGACTCCAATGTGCTGCGGTCAGGCCGGTAGCCAGCCCCAAAATGTAGGGGGGGCCGGCTAAAGTTAGGGGGGCGATCCAACCATATTATAGTTCATCACCATATTATAGTTCATTTACAAGCCTACCGTGAAAATTTTACGGGGGGGGGGCATAAAAAATTTAGTGGTGGAGCAGGGCCCCCTAGACCCCTTTGGATACGGGCTTGGCAGTAATTACTGTATATGCATCATTAAAAATATTAAATACATGATTATGGCTAGGTATGAATGGTAAACTGTAGTGTACTGTTTCCAGCAGTGGGCATTTCGCTCTTTGTCCGTAAATTTGCTGATGATAGCTCCCTCGGGACATAAAACTCAAAGATTTTATTTCATTTCATTTCTAAGCAGTTAGCGTATGCGCCTTTGGCGTAGGAGAAGCGGGTTCGATTCCTGGCAGAGCTCATGTGGTTTGGATTTCACGTTAAGCTATAGGTCCACGTCTCATATCGCCTCGCTGCTGAAAAGAACACTAAACTTAAAATCAAATCAAATCAAAGTTTGCTGTTGAAGGACTTTGAAAAAAAAAACAGCGGAAAAGTTAATTTTGGGAATATAAATAGACCTATAAATTAATTAAACTCTACTTGAGAAAACTTAAAACAAATAATGTAGTGGAAGCTCTGGTTTTTTTCACTTATGGAAAACAAAGAAAGGTTTGTTATAACATACTGTCATTTTATTTGATCTTAATATTACGTTCGTTTTAAGTTCTAAATTTTTAAATAAATTTTGTTTTTAAGTTTTAGTAATAACAGCTTTTCTATTAACTATTTCTTGTTCTTAAAATCTATTTTTATTTTTATTTTTTATTTTTTTGGTATTAATGTCCCCTGTTTTTAAGCTGACAAATGTTCCAATAAACTTTGGAAGTTACGAGTTTACATTGATTTTCTTTAACGTTTCTGGTTATAGAAGTAGCTTCTTTCCATTTAATACAGATTTTTTTTAAAAAGAAAATTTCTAAGGAAAAAAAGATCGTCTACATCTGCTTGGTACATTCACCATTGTATCCCTAACTTTTGAACAAAATCATCAATCAAGAAACGGTATTTATATTTGAAATCAGTACCTAATCCCTTCCCCCAACATCTTTTAATGTCATAAATTGTTTGTTACAGGCGTCTCTGGAAATCTATTTTCGGGAGAAATAGGACTTAAGTCTACCTCGAGAACGAAAAGAGATATCGAATAACATACTTCATTCATATTCGAAATCTACTCTTAATATTTTTAATATCATGACTTGTTTTAAGAGTTGTGTTGCCACGAATTTTATTTTCAGGGGAGCAAAGAAGCGTTCGACTATAAGTGATTCTAGGTTAGTGCGGTCATTTATTTTTTTCGAACTCGAAGTTTAGTGATGGCATCTTAGTTAACTACTCTCCCTCCAACCTTATTCCACCTTCTGTGTCAAATATTTGTAAAAAAGAAACCTGCTCTCGTGTTTTTAATTATTTGAAGTGAAAAGTAGAAATACAAAATTTCATTTGTCTAACCTTAAGGGATTCTGAGATATGGTCATCTTACTATAATAGTTGCAAACCCCCGTTTCGCATCCTTCCTTATTGAATTTTCCAAAATAAAATTATTCTTTAGTGGGATCTTACGTCACAAAATCTATGTACTAGTACTGTCCAAATTTTAAGTTTCTATGATTGCTGTGTGTATGGAATTTCATACACATGGCTCTCTCAAGCAACGTCACGTTGTATGGTTTTCCATACACAAGTAATATATTTCACTTCTGCCGTGTTTGTTTTACAGATGTATATGCAATTAGATATACATGGCTTAAAGGTCAAAACTTAATGTTCATACCATACACAGAGTAAAAATGCATGTACAAAACCATACACAGAGTAAAGCATACATCTATGTGCCTAAAATAAAGGAGAAAACAAACTATTATTGTTGAACTGTTGCTGGTGGCGCACGGATGATGAAGGTTAATGTATACGGTGGGAGTCAAGGTGTTAAAAATTTCGGCCGACTTTTGCTTAAATTGTAGAGAATTCTAAGTTTTTGTTATGCGGTAATATTTTAGAAGACTCTTAATAATGGTAACTAATATATTACAAACACTGTGTGAATCACTATTAGGATTTTGTGTGTAATTGTTAGGAGTGTGTGTATCACTTTTAGGAGTTTGTGTGTGTGTCATTGTTATAAGAAATCAAACAATAGATACAATTTGTTAATTAAAAGTGTACATTTCTCATATACAGTACACAAATAAGTAATTTATTCTGGTAGACTAGAAAAACAAAGTTTCAATTGCATCAGAGTGGTAACAAACGATATATTTCTTAATGCCATAAAATTCATTTTTCTCGAAAACAACGCATTAGTATTTACCATTCAGCATGTAATTTTGTTTAGTCCAATGCAAACCAGAAATTTTTGTTCGGAGAGGTCAAAAACTTTTGGGAGATTCCCGTGCTACATAGCAAGCCACTACATCTATTTAGTATTGAACGGGTGTTATTTTACACCCGAAAACACGGTAAGTAATTGTAAAATTTTTTCGCCTATATTTTCGGAAACAAATGATAAAACTAGATTGTCTTTCTAGGAAAAAGAAAACAGATGATGTGTAAGATCAAATTTTCATGCTACATCAGCCATTTCACTGTTAAACAAGTATAATTTTATTGAAAAGAAGTGTACAAATGTATATTGAGTTTCGAGTGGGGTCCTGACCCAGTAGATCCTCCGTCGGTACGCCCCTGATACTAATGTACCTATTACCTTTAAACAATTATATAGTTAAACCAAAAATTAAAGTTTAAAATTTAATAGTAATTTTGGGCTATATCTGATAAAACACGTTTAACGCTGCGTAACCTATCTAATCTGCTTCGTTACTTTCTTAGGAGGCCGTTGATCCGATCTTGGTGTGAGACATTTCCATTAGGAGATCGACACCCCTTTATTGATTACTGTGTTAACTATTCAGTATACTGACGGCTTGCTAGTATTACAATCAAAAGATCGATTACTGTGTTAACTACACTATATACTATATACTGACGTCTTGCTAGTATTACAATCAAAAGATTGATTACTGTGTTAACTATTCTGTATTCTGACAGCTTACTAGTATTACAAACAAAAGATTGATTACTGTGTTAACTACACTATATACTATATACACTGACATCTTGCTAGTATTACAATCAAAAGATCGATTACTGTGTTAACAACACTATTACTGACGTCTTGCTATTATTACAATCAAAAGATCGATTACTGTGTTAACTTTACTGTACACTGACGGCTTGCTAGTATTACAATCAAAAGATCGATTACTATGTTAACTACATCACTGTATATACTGACGTCTTGCTAGTATTACAATCAAAAGGTTGATTACTGTGTTAACTATTCTGTATTCTGACAGCTTACTAGTATTACAAACAAAAGATTGATTACTGTGTTAACTACACTATATACTATATACACTGACATCTTGCTAGTATTACAATCAAAAGATCGATTACTGTGTTAACAACACTATTACTGACGTCTTGCTATTATTACAATCAAAAGATCGATTACTGTGTTAATTTTATTGTACACTGACATCTTGCTAATATTACAATCAAAGATCGATTACTGTGTTAACTTTACTGTACACTGATAGCATGCTAGTCTAAAGATCGATTACTGTGTTAAATATACTGTCAAAAGATCGATTACTATGTTAACTACATCACTGTATATACTGACGTCTTGCTAGTATTACAATCAAAAGATCGATTACTGTGTTAACTGTACTGTACACTGATAGCTTGCTAGTCTAAAGATCGATTACTGTGTTAACTATACTGTATACTGACGTGTTGCTAGTATTATAATCAAAAGATCGATTACTGTGTTTACACTATATACTGACGTCTTGCTATTATTACAGTCAAAAGATCGATTACCATATTAACTGTACTATATAGGCTTCTTAGTATTACAATCAAAACATCAATTACTGTGTTAACTCAGAATTGTATTACAATCAAAAGATTGATTACTGTATACTGCAATATAAGTTTTGTTTTAGTACGTAGCGTGGTTATTGTACAACATCGAACTTCAGGTTTACAAAGAATAGTTTTTTTTTCTCGACTTTCTCAAAAATATTACACTAGCCCATATAATTTTCTTCATGAGGTATCGATTCGAGGTCTTTCCTTCGTTAACGCTAACACATAGTAGCATTTGCTGATTTTACTGTGTTTTATTGTTGATAACAATATCCCTCGCTGATACCTTAGCTCTTGATCTTCCAAGCTTGTTAACTGGAACTTGTTAACGTAATGAGGCCCCTATTCTGTCAGCTTTTTCTCTTCTCCAGGTCGATAACGCAAAACGGATCAACCAAACGTCAGCAAAGTATCCATCCTGATTGCGATTTGTGTAAACTGTGATTTGTAGAAGCGACTTTGGCAAAAAAAAAAAAAAGTTTCAGTGTGTGGAAGAGTATTTTTGACCAGATTTGTTTAGTAATAAGCAAGGAAGTTAGGAACCTGAAATAGTGAATACAGACGAGTACCATAGATCGGAGCACGTACTTGCGGGAGGCACTTGAAAACAGAGTCTTTTAAAATCTTCGACAACTGCGTATTAATTCTTGGATTATATAATTATCATATAGCGAAAACAGTGTTTCTATAATGGAAGCTCATATAGTAGTCTGGCTTTCATTACGTATGTAACTAATTGAAATGCTTGTTCTTCAGATTTGAACAACAGGTTTATGATAAGTTTTTGAAAGTTATCTTTGAACTCCCTCCCCCCCCCCCTCAGAATTGGTATTTAAATCAAAATGAAATTATCAAAGGATCAGTTCCATTCTCGTTCGAAATATCTCTTATTCTACTTAGGAAAAGCATTTCAATTAAAATGTAATATTATGTTGGTACGAGAGAAATGTTCGCTTTTATGTCTTGAACAACTCACCTCAGCAACACTACACAGGGATGGACTATTTGTCATGCGTCTGACGTCATAAACACTGTACTCGTTCTACAAACAGGCTAGGGATCCAGACAGTCAGAGGCAGTGCGTTGTTGTACACGGTCGTATGAAAGTGCACCATTGAGAACAAATAATTGGGAGTGATTATCTTTGTGAATTCAAAATGGAACATTCCTCGAGCAAGCTTCAAAGAAACATTCGCAATATATTTGGACAAGATAGGTATAACGAATGAACGCCCCATTCGCTGTAGGTTTGCCAAATTTAATTCCGGCGACACATCATTACAAAATAAGTCCGTGGGCACCGAACAATCATGTTCAACTAAATTGAACAAGAACACTGTGAAAGCGGACCCTCGGAAAGATGTTCATACCATTGTAGTTGTGTTAGGTAAAGAACGTGCCACTGTTTTTCGGCGGCGGATGCAATCGGTCAGGTGATGGGACTGCACTCAAGAGTGCCCCATGACTTGACACCGGGCCAAAGGGAATAGGTATCTGGAGGTGTGTAATTCCATGAGAGCCAAAAAATTTTCTCTATCGGATTGTTACTTTGGATGAAAAATGAATTTGCAGTGACAATCACAAACAACAAGAAAATGGTTGAATCGTGAAACGAAAATGAAATGAAACCTTTGAGTTTTACGTCTCATGGTTATGCCGGCTAGGCTAAGGGAGACGGTGATGAAGAGAAATGAATGAAATGGTGGAATGAAGAAGTGGGAGAAAACGGAAGAACCCAGAGGAAATCCACGCACACAGTGTTTGTCCATCACAAAGTTCACTTGGCATGAGCTGGGATCGAACCAGAGACCCCAAAAACCAGAGGTGAACGCTCTACCACTGAGCCACCACGGCCCAATAGTTGAATCGTGATCAACGTTCAGGATAGTTTTGTAAAATACATGCAAAAGATGTACGATGGGAGTAAAACATCACGCTTTTCTCAGATGAGGAGCAATCACCACTGCGGGTCACTTCAGTGCTGAACTTCATGAAACATATCCCCATCGGTTACTGAACCCCTATCACGGTAAAATGATGCCGCTTGCGACTCATGTTCACTAGACATTATTTCCTTAATTTCATGTCTATTATCCCTTCCTCCAATTTGTCGGTGTATTATCGTATTACCCTGTGTAAGACAAGACTTACAGTTTAAACTGGGACCTTAAGCACTGTATGTAGTACGTTCATATCTTCTCTGTCAGGGAATCGAACCAGGAATCTCTTGCCCAAACTGTACGCGCGCTAGGTACTAGATCAACCAAGAAGGGTAAGAGAGTTACGAGATATTGAAGACAAAATTACAATATTATACAATCATTCAGAAAATGAGGTTAAGCCGTGAAATAACAAAAGAATTGGGACATTAAAGTAAGCCTACAGTAACACAGTTCTAATTGGGAGTCTTGGAGAAAGAGAAATTTAATTGAAAAGTAATTGATAACTTGTTTTTTATTAATTAGTTAATTAATTAGAGTGTGACATCTCTTTACAGCACCTAAGCTATGTGAAATAGAACCAAGTGCTTAAGAAATTCTAAACATTTCTAAGGTTGTATGGAAATTAACTCAAATAGAGGAGAGCAAGAATAATACAACGATAAACAATGGTCAATTTCGATAAACAAAGAAGGTGATAATATGATAGTACAACGATAATGTCTAACTGCCTTAATCTATAAATATCGGTAAGAAGAAGGGAATATTGTCACATATATTGTTTAAAACGGGAAGAAAGAAAATTTGAATATCGTATTCAATGTAAACAATTTTAATAGTATTCGAATAAATGGGAAAGCCCACCTTTTCTGCCAATCTTTTGTATTGTATTTCGGGTTAAAAATAGTTATTACGTTCCTGTAATGGATGATGAAACGGTCTTTCATAATAACGTGAATTGTGGGTTACACAACAATTTATAACAATTATTATATAAGTGAGATAAAATGATCGTTGTAATAGCCTGTAGTTAATTTAGGTTAACAAAGAATATAATAAAATAATATAAGGACAGACAATCAATGGTAGATTTTGATAGACAAAGAAGGACATAAGGTAAAATCTTCATAAGATAGGTATCTTATTTGAAATAATTTGTCACAAAAGGTGACAAATAGGAGTAATTGCTTCTTTAGCAATGAACCCTCGAGGTTATCGATCAATTTAATACCCTCGAGGTATTTAGAGACATATAGCGAGAACGAGTGAAAAATACACGAGTTCAAACTGTAGCTCGTCTTGAAGTCCCATCAGAGTGATAAACAAAACAAATTTGATTTAGAACTAAATTAAATAAATAAAAACAAACAGAAGTCAGACTTTCAGCATTGACATTAAGTGCGCTTTGCATAGGAAGCTGATTTGAAATAACAATATAATGCATGTTTAAAAGTTGTCCCAAGACATTAACTGTCTCATGTAATGTGATGTGCATGTAGAACACAAGATGGCGAGATATCAAACAAAAGGGATAAAAGGAGAAAAGAGGAGGTAATTTTAATTGATTGTATCATAAAGAAAGTACTTTGGAATACAAGTTAACACTGAGTGCAGTGCAGTAATTAAATTATGTGTTTGTGTTAATCTCTACTTCGTTATTTGTTAAAACTTAAATACTACTTTACTACTTTATAAAATCATTATTTGGATTTTTATTTCAGGCAAGAATTGTGTGTAAACTCAAAATATCCGTAAGCATTAGCTCTACTATTAGAGAATTCTTCGCTTTCCGATGCAATTTCCAGCGTGGAAAGTGCCTATAGAAGCAGTGTTTTGAAAGAAAAAACAAGTAAAGCAAGTGATAACATGAACTGTGAAAGGACGAAGATAATACGAACGATTTTGTTTTTATTATGTGTGTTTAATCAAAATATTCGAGCCTCAATTCAACACTGTTTATACTAATAAAGACAAAGTTCAACTGAATTTCGAACCTATGACTACATATGTGTACTAAACTACTCTACTTGTCGGAAGTACCACATTTTACTATATTCTCATTTTATATTACGGTATATTATATTATGGTAACGAGACATATTTGAGTGTAATTTAATATGAATAAAGGAGACAGAGGCGTTTTAGTGACTCTAGAGGATATAGGCGCCTACCACGTGGATGCTCTGGGGCTCAATTACTCATTGGAAGTATTTAATGGGTGCTGAGCACCCATTGAATTTTTGAGTTCCAATTAACTACGAAATTGCACTTTCATGCGGTGAATAATAAAATGAAACTATTGTGCATATGATTCCAGTTCTAGGTAAAATCTTAGGTAGCGATGCATAAATGTTGAATAACTTATCAATACGTATTTTAAACTATTCAGGTTTACGGCATATCGAGGATTGAGCGATATAACATTACAACGATAATAATAATCTGTAAGTGTAATGTTGTATAATTATTGCTTTAAAGAGCTTGGTGTTTGATGTTGTTAATTTATATTTTAAATAAATGTAAAATGGTTTACATAAATTATAAGACAGTTGAATCACTTTCTATTTTCACTTAAATTACCCTCAAAGGTTTGAACGTAATCATTATCATTTTAATACTTTTCTGTCCCCTTATCTTGGCCAATGTTACTAAACAAGTTTGAAATTCCAAAATAAAATCTTAATATTTGAGAATTTAGTTCAAAATAAAGTTTAGGAAATCGCACTAAAATATATTAAAATAAAATTTTAAAAAGTTTGTCTTTGCAATTTAAAAATAATTTTATGGTTCATTTTATTTAAGTAGGTCTTGATAGTCTTCCTTGCCTCTCAGAAAGAATTTGGGAACCATTGGTCTCTTGAATTATAGGCGATAGTTCCTAATTGATAAAATCGTTAGGCGAAGTCAGAATTAGGCCAATTTTTATTTCGCCTAAAATGGCAATTTTTTTAAAAAATATGTGAATGACAGCTGTTAAAGTATTAGGCGAATTGACAAGCAAATTCTTCCATACATAGGAGTAAAAAATCAGTTTATAACATTTACAGTAAACTCTGGACTATCCGTGGAACTATCAACTGCGGATAATCCACAAAATGACCGAAAAGGGACACAAATCAACACGAAAATGGTTTTGAACAATTTTTGACGTAGGGAGCTTACACACAAAATCTTATGACTTAACAAAGAGTAGTATACTGTTCTTACAATTAATGGTAGAGCGTTCACCTCTGATGCACGGGGTCTATGGTTCGATTCCAGCTCGCGTCAAGTAAATTTTGTGGGGACAAACACTGTGTACGTGGGTTTTGCCGGACTTCCCCCGTTTCCTCCCACTTACTTCATTCTATCATTTCATTCATTTCTCGTCATCATCATCTTCTTTAGTCTAGCCGGTATAATCGTAGGACGTAGAACTTAAACATTTAATTTCATTTCTGTTCTGTTCTTACAAGGTTTGCTGTTTCAGAAAAAAAAGTTGATCAACTTTTTCTTTGTTTGTTTATTTTAACAACATTTTGTCACAAAGTGATGCACTGCAGCAAGAAAACAACAACAAGAACAACAACAAAAAGGACAGTGGATAATTAAGAGTTTATTGTACTTGCTAAAATCAAATTGAGACTAAATGCTTTGACGTAGGTTATGACATAATATGCCGCTTGATACAGTCAGTATTAAAATAATGCGAAAACGAAGGGAGAAAACGTTCGTAGAAGTCTTAAAACGATCGTCGTCCGTTTCAAAGGCTTCCGTGTGCATACAAAGGCTTCTGAGACGGAACAGAAACCTAATCAAAAATGATTACTACGGGAGCTCTTTCACTTCTAAAGATTTTTCTTCTTTCTTTCTTTAGTTTGAAATTCAGTTTGATGTGAGACAAATTAAACTCATATTAACTTCTGATTCTACGTTGTCGTTTGGTAACAGAAATAAAAGAGTCATTCAAACTGGTTTTTGTCTGAATCAACTTAAGGAATATACTTAAGGGTTATAACTTAAGTAAAGTTCGTTTCGCAAGAAAAACGAAATAAGAAAATATTGCTCAATCAATGTTTATTTTCTGAATATATATATATATAGATCTTCCGATTTAATATTGGTCTACATTAGTGGTTTTCAACCTAACTCCTATCACGATCCCCATTTTATCATATCCTCTTGCCAGCGACCCCCTGTTCTGTAATAAGCTTGTGTGGGATTTTTAATGTACCTATTGCGGAGATCTCACAATATCCATCTATTTCTATAATAGTAGAATCTATTTGTTCTATATAGTGGTTACAGTAACTTCCCTAAGAGCGAATGGATTCAAAACCAAATTTGGTCAGTTCATTCATATTACAAATCGAATTCGATCTATCATACTGTTTCAAAATGAAGGCCGTTTGAAAATTTTAAAACTTCATAACTCCCTGAATTTTGGATCATATGATAAAAATAATAAAGTTATTCCTAATTTTGGTTAAAAAAAAACTTGAACAATTGTTAAAAAAATGTTATTGAGTATTTTAAATGACTTGGTAATGTGCATCACGAAGATTGACATTGCCGCACAAGTGAAATCACTATGCTCAGGTATCCCATTAGCTTTCAACTTTAATTGTATTTCAATATGCAGGTTTTCTTACATTTGTATTTTTTTGGTATTTCAGTATGCAGTACTCATTAGTTTCATATCGTATCTCTTTCATTTCAATTGATTTTTAAACAGCTCTGCACCTGTTGAAAATATTTAGTAGACCTATATTTTGTTGTCCTTAACAGTATGTATAAAAATGAAAATATGCCTATCAGAACAAAATTCGAAATAATATTTTAAAATATTTTCCCGTATTAGATTGCAGTTATAGTTATCTCTTCCGCTTATCTTCGCGATCCCCATCTTGAGAAACTTTGTCTATATAAAGCAAAGATGGTAAGAGCAAGAAGTGTTTTTTTGGAATCAGTTAAGGGTTCTAAAAACTGATACAATCTTTTGTTGCAACCCTGCTTTCAAACCAGATGTGGAAGAAATTAACTACTTCCGGTTTTAAAGTTGACTACTGTAGAGTACAAACAATAGTAGATGGCGAGAAGTGGTTTTCTTGAATCAATTAAGCGTGGGAAGAATATATTCCATTTCCAATCTAATCTCTCTACTAAAACCGGAAGTTGTAGAAATCTACTCCACTTCCGGTTTCAGTATTAACTGAGGAAATATGTCACAATACAAACAAAACTCCTACACTGTGTTTGTATTGGCACTGCTATTTATTTAAAAATATGGTTGGTATGGTATTAAGAAAGATCCATATCCAGCAGGTAGCTTATGCTTTTGAGTGTCATCCACCAATGGTCCATGACGAACTCTTTCACCAACTAGTTTAGTATAAATTCCTAACATGATCATTTTACTGAACTCTCCGAAATTTTCGTACTAACATACGCCCCTTATCAGTACTTCTTTTAAATTTACTCATTTGTTCTGACTTCCAATACTTTCTTACTAAAAACTTTATAATAAATAAACTCCATGGTTCGGGATAATCACAATAACATTTAAAACACATTTCTGACCAGAACAAAATGAATTATTTAATAACTATACGTTTTTGTTATTAAATGTATAGTTATTAAATAAACAAATAAACAAAAACGTATAGTTATTAAATAATTCATTTTGTTCTGGTCAGAAATGTGTTTTTTTTTTTAAAAAAAAACTTTATAAAAACACATTTTTAAAATAGGGCCTCAAATTGTAGAGCGTTCACTTCTGGTGCCTGGTTTGATCTTAGTTTGCTCCAAGTGGGATTTGTGGTGGACAAACACTAAGTGCATGGGTTTTCTCGTGGCTGTTTCGTTTCCTTCCACTTTCTTCATTCCACCCATTCGTCCACTATCATCACTACCATCTCCCTTAGCCTCGTTGCATACACGTAGGACGTTAAACTAAAAGACGTATTTTTTTAAAGAAATAAATTATCCTGTTTTTATACACTTCTATGATGCAAACTGTTGGAAGTAGTATTATGGTCTAGGCAAAGAATGTTCCTAGATTGACTTCCAGTTTGGCTTCCAGTTTATCAATGAGGCTATATGAAAAAGAGACAGACATTTAACGTAGAATCCGAAGCATAAGCTTCCAAAGCGAAATGAACCTGTTCTCCTGCGCCAAAAGAGAGTACTCTCGTGTATATATCGTACCTACAAGGGCACGTAATGTGTAGGATGATGGAGGAGGATTTCTAGATTTCTGGGCTTTCGGCATCTATGGTCATTTAGCCCGTCAAATATGAGGGATGACGTCCCTCGGTGAACACACTATTCGGGAAAAGGGAAGGAAGGAAGTAGCCTGGGATCTATAAGTTAGGTACCAGCACGGCGTTTGCATGGTGTGAATGAGGAAAACCAGAAAAACGTCATTCAGAATAGCTGGCCTGCAAAAGCTTTTAACGCTTTTTCGACCGAGTGGCCCCACCGGGAATCGAACCCGGGACCATGTAATGTGTAGATACGAGTTGTTATACACATATTCTGTGTCAGGAGTTTTGAGGTATGAGATTAATGAAGTGCACGATTTTTTTGTCTGGCTATAGGTGACCTTCTGAGTTTACGTAATGAATAAATGAGAAATACTGAAGGTTTTACATTAGACAAATACGCCCCCCCCCTCGCAACTACATACTTTCTCCATTGCTGATCACAGTGTTCCAGTGCTACGTAGGTGAAGCAATGAAACTTTCATAAGAACGCTCAGTATAGCATACACCATTTTCCACTTATGACACACTACTCGTCACACAAAAAAAGCTGACATTTTGTTTCTCATAAAATAGTAAATGGAAAATTTAAATGTCACTTCCTGTGTCCGACATTTGATTCCAAACTGCACATTCGCACGATACCTAATACGAATCTACTCTATATTCTGAAACATAGATTTCAAAGAGTGCAAAGGTCACTATGTAAGGTTTTCTACTGAACGAACAGACTATCTTGCACCTTCGAATATATTTACCTTCGAAAGAATTTTCAGAACCGTATTGTGTTGTAAATACTATTATTCAAATAATTGTTTTGTTGATATTCTGTTATTTTTAAGAGTTTGGTTTACCAAAATCTCCGTTATATATTTATCGTGCCTTCCTATCTGTTCGAGAGACAAAAATAAAAATAAAAATAAAAATAAAAATAAAAATAAAAATAAAAATAAAAATAAAAATAAAAATAAAAATAAAAATAAAAATAAAAATAAAAATAAAATAAAAATAAAAATAAAAATAAAAATAAAAATAAAAATAGAAATAAAAATAAAAATAAAAATAAAAATAAAAATAAAAATAAAAATAAAAATAAAAATAAAAATAAAAAAAAAATAAAAAATGGAGAACTATTTGATGGTTCACCATTAATTTTGGCCAGGATGTACAGTGTCAGAAGTTAGGAATCGAATTTCGTTGACGGACGAGATATTTCAATCGGAAACGATAGAAATAATTCATTTCCGATTTTTGACGTTGAACACTTTAGAGCAGAAAGAAAGTATAAAATAGCAAGAAATAGATAAACAAACAAAAAAGATATATATATCATGAAGGGGGACATGTCTTCATGCAAGTCATTAGGTAATTTTATTGTTCGTCTACATTAGTTTCTGGGTCCGGGCAAAGTTGGAAAGTCTAGCCCCAAATGTTCTTCTATGTGCACAGATCCTTAAAAGCCTAAGACGTTATGGGGAGAAAAATTTTGTAATTAAATATAACGACTTTCGTGAGGGAACGAGGCGACATCTACTATAATCTTATGCTGGGAAAAATATTTAAAAAAAAAAGACGTTGCAAAATCAATAAATAGTACTTGTATTAATAGGCGATTCAAGCAAACAATCTCGTAAAACAATTGTAATGATTCGTGTTACGTAAAAAGGAATACAGGAGCTCCTCGCTTATCGCTATTCTCGACTTATCACGGTTAATAATTTGATATCAAAATACCAATTATTATACTCTAAATTTGAATATCATTGCCAAAAAAAAGATGTAGTCCACAATCTATGCAACCAGAATTACATTTAATTCGAGTCTCCACTCTAGCACTCTTCTAGCGATTTGTTATAATCCTACGGCGACTGCTTACCAATCACCAGTAACTGTTTGCCTTTGCCTGAACTACATATAGACATTTGTTAGAATCACGCTAATGGAATTTATTGTAAAGTTACTATGTCCGCTCGTTGTACGATTTGATTTTGAATTTAACGTCCCTTTCAGCAGGGAGGCTATGCGAGACGTGGATTTACAGCTTAAAGTGGGATCTGAACCACATGTGTTTCCGCCAGGAATCGAATCCGGGTTTCCCATGTCAAAGGCGCGTACGTTAACCGCTTAGCCACGAGAAAGCTCCTCGGTCAAGTTCTATAATGGAGACAATCCATTAATGTCTTAACGGTTAATGGTGACTTTAACGATACCTTTCTTTATCCCATTTTCTACAGGGTGACTGAAAGATAACTAGGTATTAAAAACTCTTATAAGTTCTGTAACGTTGATTCTTATTTTTGGGAAAATATGTGCATATGTCCTTCGTCACATAAAAGAAAGAATATGTAAAACCTCAACATAGGCACCAGCTTCCTCAAACAACCAGGGATGCAACTAATAGTTTTCAGAAGGAAGTCAGTAGGGATGTTGGCAAAAATCTCTTGCATCCGTACCTCGAATTCTTCTCCCGAGTGAAGTTTGGACTTGGACTTGTAAATATCCCCCTTATAGCATTTACCCCATTCACCGTGCACCATCATCTCTGCATTAAAATGATCGATTTCCACATTTTACAACGTGCAGCGATCTGAGCTCGCTCACAAACAGATAAGCAATCTGTTACTGTTGGTTTGCATTGGTCGTGCAGCTTCTAGCGATCAACGATTGAATTAAGTAAAGCAAGCAATTTGAAATCTTAACACTTTATATTATAGCACCGTATTCAACATGAATTCAGTAATATTATGATTTTTATAGAGTATTAAAATACATAGTTATTTTTCATCTAATTAGTATTATTGAAATAAAACTGTATAATTGTATAGTACTAGCACATCGCGCCGGTAGATGACAGGAACCATTTTCCAGCAGTTGACATTCAAGGGATACGGACAAAATCTCGCGGTCGAAACATCGCCGCCCAAAATCTCGCCGGCCAAAACCTCGCGTGGCCAAAACCTCGCCGCCCGAAACCTCGCGGGAAAAAATCTCGCTGGGCCAAAACTTCGCCGCCCAAAACCTCGAGTGGCCAAAACCTCGCGAACCAAAATTTCGCTTGGCCAAAACCTTGCGGGATACGTCTCTTGAAAACGTCTCTTATTTGTAAAAGAATACATAATAATCGTTTTTGGCTGTTAGAATGGTCTTCCCAATCAGCTTAATAAAAATTCAGTGTAGTATAACAATATCTGCTGCTTTTCTTATATGCAAAAAGAAAAAAGGAAGGAAGAGCTTGGTGTGGTGAGAGTAGGGGCGCCGAAATCTCTAGCTACGGCTCTCCCTCTTGTTGTGCCGACAAAAAAGTGAAATTATAAAAGACATCCTAGGCTCGAACCTCATCTATGTTGAAAATTTGATTGAGATCGTTAGGATGGCTCAAGAGGTATAATGTAACAAATATAGTCATTTAATTTATATATATATATATATATATATATATATATATATATATATATATATATATATATATATATATATATATATATATATATATATATATATATAGAGAGAGAGAGAGAGAGAGATTTCCAAAGCATGCATTAGAATTTTTCTTGTCATTATTTTAATGTAATTATGTGTTATTACTAAATATATACATATAGTAATATATAGAACATTCTACATTGAAGAAATCGTCGTGAAGAGGTTTTATCCTGACGACATTTCTTCCCAGGCGACACTACGTCTCGCTTAACTTAGACCAGGCGAGATTCTGTGTCGCGAGATCATTACAATGAGGTTTTGGTCAGGCGAGGTTTTGGCCCGGCGAGATTTTGGCCCGCGAGGTTTTAGGAGGCGTTGTTTTGGCCAGGCGAGGTTTCGGCCCGGCGAGATTTTGGGCCGCAAGGTTTTGGGAGGCGAGGTTTTGGCCAGGCGAGATTTTGTCTCGCGAGGTTTTGGGCGGCGAGGTTTTGGCTAGGCGAGGTTTCGGCCCGGCGAGATTTTGGCCCGCGAGGTTTCGGGCGGCGAGGTTTTGGCCAGGCGAGGTTTCGGTCCGCGAGGTTGTCGCCGCAAGGATTTGTACCCAAACCGACATTCAATGGACAAAATGGAAACTTCGAGTGATCATACTTCCTGTTTTAACAGTGTTTATTTTTCCTTATATACTCATCTATATAAATGAAAATGAATGTAACGATGATTGGTACTTAACTTCTACTAGACCGCTGCACTAAATTTGATCATTTTGGAATATAATCGACCCTGGTGGCATTTTTGATCATTTTTGGTATATAGTAGATCCTGGTACAATTTTGATCATTTTTAGTATATACCAGACACTGTTACAATCTTGATCACTTTTAGTATATAGTAGATACTGGTAGAATTTTGATCATTTTTGGTATATAGTAGGCCCTGGTACAATTTTAATCATTTTTGATATATACTACATCTTGGTAAATTTTACAAGGGGTTGAAGAAGTGAGTGAGTGGCGTAAAAATAATAGAAATTATTAATATTAGATCCCAATCCATATTATGCAAGGTCGTTGACGTGAACAGTAACACTGACAATGTAGTTATGGTCCAAAGTCGTTCCTCATCGGCATGAAGGTGAGGGTTGGGATAGGAAGGGAAGATATAACATGTAAAAATAATCACAAACGACCGACATTTTTGTCCAATTTACTGTTTTCGGGGTCGCTGAGATGAATAGTTACACTCCAGATGAAATTTAAGTTGAAATTCATCTCCCATGTGTATCCTAAGGGGCAGAAAGGTATTTCACACTTTCAATAAACCTATTCTATCATGCAAAAAACGTGCATTTCAGCTAGTTATATTCTTATTCTTCTTAGTGAACTTTCATAGCTTATATACTGCGTTTAACATTCTTATTTTTCTAATGAAGTTTCATAGCTTATTTACCACGTTTAACATTCTTATTTTTCTTAGTAAACTTTATTTACCGCGTTTAACATTCTTATTTTTCTCAGTTAACTTTCATAGTTTATTTACTGCGTTTAACATTCTTACTTTTCTTAGTAAACTTTCATAGCTTATTTACTGCGTTTAACATTGTTACTTTTCTTTGTAAACCTTTATAGCTTATTTACCGCGTTTAACATTCTTATTTTTCTTAGTGAACTTTCATAGCTTATTTACCGCGTTTAACACATATATTTTTATCTAATATATAAAATTTAATAAATAGATTTGAAAAATCTTTGGCAATGATCACCCATTTTACCGTACACTTACTTATTCTGATTATAGGCACAGGAATTTATTTCGGAGGTGGGGGACAAATTTAACATAAGGACAAAATTATATTAAAATTTGTAGAATCACCCCTGAAATTAGACTAAATTTATGGGAAACTCAGGATTTCGGAGCGATCTGGACTCTCAAGATCCACCCTTTGTGTACATCCCTGTCGATTATAACAAATTCTATTATTGTGGTATTTTTCGTGGCAATTATAACCGTGATAAATGGGTTATTGACGTATTTCTTCAGCTACCTTACCAAATGTTCTGTTAAGCTCCATTGATTCAAAACCACTCCATTGATTTGATCATCTGTGCTTACCTGAAAGAAAGAAGAGTGCAATTAGAAGAAGGCTATGGAGAACTGTTGCAATAAGATTGTTAAATTTTCAAAGTAACAAGTACAATAGGCAAGTTATGGCCAATGAAAATAAATGTGATTATAATCATCATCATCAGGTTAGTGGTATAATCAAGTTATCTTTTGGCAATCCAAGAAAATCAATATTTGTTTCTCATAACCTCATTTCTATATGAAAATGGCAAAACATCATAATACCGGTGCATTTGTACAGGACAGCAAATTACAATCTTATAAATTAAATTTAAGTACTGTATAGGAAATGATTTGCATCGGCTATTGAACTAGTGTCCCCGCAAGACATCGCATCAGACAGCGAAGATCTCCGGTTCGATCCCAGAGAAGTAAGTTTGTGGTGGACATCATGTGCGTGGGTTTTTGTCGGGTACTCCTGGTTCCTCCCACTTTTTAATTGCACTGATTCTTTCATCATCATTCACTCATCTTAACAATCGTCTCTAACCTAAAAGGCACAAGAGCGGACATTAAACTGAAAGATTTGCAACAGGCAAATGTAAAATGATAGCTTTCTTCGCTGTTACTGTTGTGACTGTTAATGATTCCAGTCGTATAGTACGTTGTCCTCGCAGGCTCTATTTTCAAGTATGATAATTGATAAATTTCCACCAATCCATAATTTCTTCATTGCAATGATTTCGTTTGTACAGAATGTCTGAGATGTCCTTGTACCCCTAGTATTGATTACCACAGACAACAATGTTATTTTGTAATTTCAGCTGTTGGTGACATTGCTTTTACGATCAGAGAACACTGTCTGGAATCCCTGGGTGTAATGTCACATGTAGCGTTACAGTTGTGAACAGTTTCCTGCCCGTTGAATAGACGTGATTATCAATCTCCATGAAACCGCTTACAACATCAGACTGTAGGGAATACTTAAGTCACATGTTTCTCATTATCGGGATTGGATAGTTGAAGAATTGCCCGAAAGTGTGGAGGATGTCTACACAGCTCAATGGAATATGAAAGGGTCCATTAGATACATAGTTTGTGTTCGTGTATGTAAGTACTCAAGTTGCTCTCTGTGATACTCAAGCCTAGGACACCCTGTAGATGGTTTCTTATCATATTATTACTATTTTAAAATTACTAATACAGCTCTTGACGATACGTAAGTTGAAACTCCCTGATCCACTCACGAAAATGCGGGATTTTTTTTGTCTGTTTTGTCTTTCAACGCTAATATAATCCCAAGGACAATTCCGTCGGAGAAGCAAAGATGAATATTAAGCTGGCAACAACAACAACAACAACAACAAAAGGCTGTTGACACGTTTGAAAAATGACGTATCAAAATGTAAAGGAAGTGATCCATCTTTTTCAGTGAATATTAACGCCCAATAAATTGAATTTTGTGACGATGAAATTCAGAAGAAAAAAAGATCATTTTTTATTATTAGATTAGTGTATGAATAAATAAATATGTAACCAAAAGATTGACGGACGTAAAGAATACGAACAGGGCTTTAAAAATGCTAATTATGACAAAATAAAGGACGTCGCGTAAACTGACAACTTGACAAGAAAGAAATTGAACGATAAGAAAAAGATAAAATATAATTTGGAATGTTCGATAAAAAGTAACGTCTGACGGAACTATGAAGTACAGAAAGAAATAACTTGATCTCTGAGGTGCTGAAATTGCAAGAAGTAATAAAATAACATAACACTGACTTGGTGTCTATTACTTATAACAGTTGATTGAGAATGACGCATTCCTAGCTATTGTTCAGTGACGTAACTAGAGAGGGGGAAAACGGGGTTTGTGCCCCGGGCGCAAAACTGGGCAAATATTTATTTTCACTATAAGGCAAGGAAAGGAGTTTTAGCAAAGTAATTATCATAAAAAAAATACGTAAGAAACTTAACAGGATAACAACGACTCATCAACCTTAGGATCATATCCGTAGAGCATAAATTAGCTTCAAAACTATCTTTTGAGCCAAAAGAGACCGCAAAGTTAAATTTTAGTTCAAGTTTTTTGTCTTTTCATTGAACTTACATCGATTTAAGAGATTTGTATGATACAGTACTCGAGACAACAGCTTGATTGTTTGTCATAACTAAATATAGTGCAGGAGAATTAGCATTTAGCCCAGAGTAAATTGGAACATAGACTACTGGTGTTGTATATTAACTATAACATTCTAAATTGCAACATACTAAAAATCCGCCAAAATCCAGCCACGGGAACATACTTATTTTCGCCATTTTCAAAATTGCTGCCGCGGAAAGAGAGAACAGTTGGGTGTGATTCCATTATAATTTTCTGGAGTAAAGAAATCCTTGTTAAAACAATTTTCCTGGCTAATTTTTGTTTTTCTATATAATGTGATACATGATGTTGAGTTTCATTTAAATTAACTCTTTATAATAGTTAATTTTTATGGTTTAGATATCGATAAAAGTGAATAAAACGTAGATCATTGGGAAATCAAAACTGCTAAGTTATTCCAAATAAGTTAAGAGATAGGGTCAATTACTCATACAAACATTTGTATTGTATGTGATAGTGAAGAACAAACAGAAAAAATAATTCAATTAACAAACAAAGGTGCTGAAGGAATTAATAGAGCTGCTTAATTACGAGGACTCCTCAGATAATAGTTTTGTTCGCGCTTCCTGTCACAAACATTTTATGGATAAATAAGACATTGAAAGATACTTAAGAAAAGGTTCTGATAGTGTGGAAACAGCACTTAAAAAACAATGTCGTACAAATGAGGGCTTTTAACAGCCAAACTGATTGTATATTCTGTAGCCAAGTTGTTGACTTTAAGCATTCGCCTAAATTAAAGTGTTTTAGTGTGAAAACACACAATTTCTCTAAAACAATAAGTGATATTTGTGTTAAAAGGAAAGATGATTGGTCTCCTCAAGTACATAGATGCTGAACAAGTACCTAAGCTCCAACAGAAAACCCCAAAAATAGACATCCTATGGAAGGTAGCGTTGCATCTCAATCCACGTTCTCCAAGCCTGATCAGGAACAATGAAAGTAATTCACAATACAGACGAGTTTAAGAAATCTTCTGTAGTGATACTTTTCATATAGATATGTCACCAATGAATGAATTGTATTCTATCTATTTTGACATACATTGGCAATTTATGTGGTACATAAGCTCACCCGCTATTACCTTTGACCAGCCATTTTTCTGGAAAGCCTCGATTATCCTGCATGATAGTAGATATAAAACTGAATTTGCAGACACAGTGTTGATGTTCGGGTCATTTCATTTATTTATGAATATCATAGGTGCGATTGTCACATTAATGGAAGGTTCTGGTCTAAATTACATTTTTCAAGTACCGATTTTTTAAAAATAAGACAGCATGTTTGCAAAAGAGCTATCCGATTTCAATCATAACTACGCAACTTTTTATCCATTTTAATCAATAATAAACCATAGGAGAGAATGAATTCTCAAATTTCACATGGCTGCCAGTAAGTTGCAGTAGCAAGCTTTCTTCACTTCAGTGTTTGCCAGGATGTAGACTACACGGCAGAAATAACTGTAACACTTTGTGAATCATCAAAGCGATGAAATAATCGTCGATTTTGCGGAGAAAATTGATGACTGTGTAAATAAAGTTGTGAGTCCCTTCCAGCTGCGCAAATCTGTCTTCAAAATTGGGGAGGGGAGTGGAGGTTAAGACGGTTCCCTACTCTTATTTTAAAGCGATGTTCAAAATATAAAAGTTGAAAAGAATGCTGTTAAAAATCAGGGAAGCAGAGATGTCTTCAACATTGGGAGACGAACAGATTTGAGGCTGGGGAGACATCAATTTCATCTCACTTTCCTTTGTGGCAGTTGGACACAAATCATCCCATTTCTCCTCAAAAAACACATTTCAAATTGGATTATTGGGGTGACAGTCCCCCAGTTCCAAGATTGGAGGGGACGTCCCCTTCAACCCCGCGGGATTTGTGCCAGTGGTCCCTTCGACTGCGAATATGACAGTGATTAATCGGATGCTTCCGCGCAGGGGCGGATTCAGGGGGGGCGATCGGGGCGAGTGGTTCCCCCCCAGAAGAGGAAGCTTTCTTATTTTATATATATAAATAAAACCCATCCCAAAGTTTGGAGCCCTTAAAAGTAGTAGTATGACAACCCACCGCCCCCCCAGAAGTCGGTCCTGGATCCGCCCCTGCTTCCGCGACATGGTCAAAAGTTACCCAAGCCGTGAAAAAAAAGTGATGACATGAATGCAACGCCAATCAAACTATGAATAGACTGATTTGTTGTATCTTGTTGCCATTAAGCGCTATGCTTCTTCAAACAGCTCTTATTGAGTTCGACAGATTAAATAGAGATTTTTTCTTAGTATTAAAATATAAGTACTGCACGCTGAATTGCAATTCATTGCTGTTAAGCAGTAATGTTAATGTTCCGTTAATCAAATTATGAACCTTTCTTTTAACTATCATATAACATGAAGTATTCATTACATCGCGTTAAGGTTAATTTGGCAGCTTACTTATCGTCAACACTCATGATATAACGAATTTTTTACTATATTCATTTATTTTTGGAAAATCTAAAGCTCCTCCGATTCTAACATATTTCAGTTTACACCTTTCAGGTACGTGATACCAGGTTCGACTTCCGGTGGATCAGCATTGAGAGCACTACGATGGTTTAGAATCTGCTTTTAATTTTTGGTTCACGTCTCATACAGCCTCAACGCTGTAAAGGTATGCTAAACTTCAAAACAACAGAAATACTGTTTGTTTTTCAACGCATAAGTTGATAAGTGCCTGGGCTAGTAGTATGGTTCTATGATCCAGCTCTCTTGAAGGTGAAATATGGTGGTCAGGAACGGTCTATATTATGGCCAATTCCGGAATTTTTACTTTCCGAAATCCGGAAAGTAAAATCGGAAAAATTCCGTACTTCGGAAAAAACCCGAAATTCAGAAAAAATCCGGAATTTAGAAAATTCCGATTTCTGAAAATTCCGGATTTTTCTGAATTCCGGAGTTTTCCCGAATTCTGGATTTTTTTCGAATTCCAGAGATTTTCCGAATTCCGGAAAGTGAAATTTCCGATTCCGGAAATTTTTGGTCAAGGGTTGATCTTGCCTGATGGTCTGTGCATCTGCCAACTGCTAATTCAAGCCCGATCGTGATTTGGATCTCACTCGTTCTTCATGAAAATGAAATAATATCTTTCAGTTTAACATCTCACAATTATGCCCTCTAGGGCAAAGGAGACGAATTATTAATATAATAATTGGTGAAATGAGAATGTAAAAGGAAAGAGGAGTACCTCGAGAAAACCCACAGACACGACGTTGTCCACTACAAATTTACTTGACCGGGGATCGACTCAAGGACCCCAAGCACTCTACAGATAAGCATCTACCAATGAGTCATCAAGCCCAAAACCGTCCTTCATAATCTCGGATACGCTTAAAGGCGTAAAACACAAAAACTCAAGCTCAAGCTAGTTAAATTTAGTTGGGAAGTTACATTCAACCATATTATTACTAATCAAAGATAAACGGAAAAGGTATCATTGTTGCCCACGAGCTTGACTTAAAATAAGATGTTGACATATTTTCCAATATAGAGATTGCCACACTGCTCTGCGACATCATAATAAATTCTCACAGCCATACAGACATGATTGATGTAGAAAAATTGCCTCTCCCATCTGTTTGTAGAAACAAACAACATGAGTGGCTGAAAGAGGTAGATAACCGTAAGTAATAGTAATTACTCACTCTGTTGACAATGAAGCAAACAAAAGCAACAAAAACAAACAACTCATTCTTAAATACAAATCAAAGTACAGAAATAGACCCTACTGCATTTCTCATTTCTGTAAGGACTATCCATGTTTTGATGTAGTAATGTGGGAATGTATTAGTACGACAGAGGCATAGATGTCATGTGGAGGAATCGGCAACCAAAAATATTAGTTTCATGTCATTGTAAATCAAATAATTCCATATTCGAGCATTAGAACCACGGAGGGAAACCTTTTCGCACCACAGACGGATTTCGGTCCCTGGAATCCAGATATCTTTCCTTGGAAGAAACACACATACCTGAATGGTATCACAAAATTATAGAGAAATAGTCTAATATTGCTGTACATGAGACAACCGAGAAAAGTTCCTCTTCTAAATTGGAGTCGAGACAAAAAACATGTCAATTCTCGTCTCGTTTCCGAGACGAGATATTTGACGAGTTTCTTGGACGATACTAATTCACTCAAGTGATAGACCTCAAACACATTTTTTAGTATTACGTGATTCATAATATAAAGATTAAAAATTGATAAAATGATTGTAGGTGTAATATGCATAATGAAGAACACTTCCCTGCATTTAAAGATATACAAATCATTGCACAATATACTCCAATGACTAAAAGAAGGTTTAACTGGCATGAGGGAGAGAAAATTGAAGACGTTTCCCTATTTAGGAAGTCTAATATTCTCGAACAAAGGAGGTAAAAAAAAAAACGTAAGTTGCAGAATAACGCAGGCTAAACAAGCATTCAATAGGAAAAGAGGAATACTAACATCAACAAATGTGTCGTTGGATGTTCGAAAACTATTTATTAAGACACTGGTATGAAGCGTGGCGCTTTATGGATCAGAGACGTGGACATTATGAAAAATTGAAATATCCAAGCATTTAAAATGTTGTGTTGGTGCAGAATGTTGAGCATATCATGCACCGAAAGGAAAAGTAATGAAGACATACTAATGGAAGCTAATGAAGGACGGCAGATCATGAAGAAAAAAGGAAAAAGAAGAAACAGCATGCTCGACCATCTTATTTGGCACTCCGATTAGATCATCGTATTGATAGAGGGAAGGACAGAAGGAAAACTAGGAAGAGCAAGACAAAGATAGAATATCCAGATACAGTTACGAAGAAGAGACCTTATCAAAATATAAAACAGCTCTCCCAAGGGGGAGGAAACTTCTAAAATTTCCATGTTGCTCATCATCCTATGATTGAGGCGGGAAAGAAGAACTGCTGTTGTATCATATGCCTCGTGAACCTCTCGTGACACGGAAGATTCTGATAACTTCTAGATGATATTAATTTGAGAGAACGATTCGAGGAAAACTTTTCAAGAATCGAGACGAGACGAGATAGACTTGTGGTTTTCTCATCTCGTCTCGTAGACAACACCATCGACTACTAATAAAAATAATATATTCGGGATAACCCTTTGAACAGTTGATTCAAGTAAAGAGGAATCATAAATTTCCTAAACGAACTATTTACTCTAGTTCAGAATCTAACAGAATTACTGAAGTATATGCCGATTGGTCTTCATGACTTCACGAAAGTGAATACCTTTGCATCTGATAAAATACCATATATAAATTTGTCATA
Source organism: Thermobia domestica (assembly GCF_964235325.1). NCBI lineage: Eukaryota > Metazoa > Arthropoda > Insecta > Zygentoma > Lepismatidae > Thermobia > Thermobia domestica. Next base: position 79,733,702 of record NC_137468.1, on the reverse strand, counting down.
ATATTCAGTGCTGAATTCCTTTGTGATTTGCAACGTAGAGCCAAATGAACGAATATGGCTTAATGGCTAGCACTCGTGTCTTTGGTGTACGATGTTGAGATTTGATTGCTGGCGGGAGAGCATCGAACATAATACGAGGTCTATTCGGAAAGTAAATAAAGTAAATAAGAAGAATGTATTATATACGGTACATCTGAAAAAAATACTTTTTTGCTCTATTTTCCACCATAGATTCCATAAAGATTCAAACACTTCTCATATCTCTGCACTAGCTTAGAAATTTCATCAGCATGAAAAGCTCCCGGCTGTGCCTTGAGCCAAAGTATTTCCTGTAGCCTAATTTCTGTGTCACTATCTCATCTCACACAGTCCTGGAAATTTGTGGAAATTCATCGGAAAGCTCCAAGATTGTGGAACGTCGATATTTACGAACTTTTCCATCAATTTTCTGAACGAGTTCATCAGTGACCACTGATGGCCTGCCACTCCTCTCTTCGTCATGAATGTTTCTTCATCCACTTTTAAATGAACGAACCCATTCACGATGAAGTCCTTTACTCATCACACTTGGTCTATACACAGCACAAAGTCCCAGATGAATAGCTACTGCCGAATATTGTTTTGCCTTAAGAAAACGTATAACAGCTCGCACCTCGCACTTGAGGGGTTTTCTATTGCTGCACACATTTTGAGACAGTACAAAAGTGGAACTAGTGATCAGATAACCAGAAGTTTATCAGTTCCGATTTCAACAGGCAGATAAGGTGGAAGAAGGGCTCTCCTCGTGGGATGCTGAATCCATATATATTTATTAGTAGTTCATCTCATACTCGCGGCTGAACCTTAGTAGTGGAAAAAGGAAACACTGCGTGGAAACTAAACTACATCCCTTTGAATGCAGTTGACCATTTGAAGCGAACGTCTCTCAATCACATATGTTTATTAGATTTTACAGAATAAGTTTCTGAAATTGGATCCATAATTTAAGTTGCCCTGTGTATATATGTAGGATAGAAAAGCATATTTTTAGATATTATTAAGAAGAGGAATAGAAACTGGTTGGGATATTGGCTAAGAAGGAACTGTATCATGAGAGAAGTTTTAGAGGATATGGTGGCAGGAAAGAGAGGGAGGGGGCGAAGGAGACTACAATTAATGAACACTATCAAAACAGAGACATCTTACGTGAAGACGAAGAAGTTAACGGAAGACCATGAAGCATGGAAACTTCTCAGTTGCAGCAAGTGACCTGCCAATTATGGCAGAATACCTATGATAACCTAAGTTTATTTATTTAAAATATTGTTACTTTTTACTGTTTGTCCTTTATTAAAATCCAATATTATATCCTCAAGCTACAAATTTCTGGAAATTACCGTTTCAGTAGTAGAATTAAAGGCGAGATTGAACCTATTCTTGGACAAAACAATAACAGAAATGAGTCAATTTCTCGCTATCTATTACAGTTTTTGCTCTATGCGAAATAAAAATTGAAACCGGAAGTTGAAATAAATTATACCACTTCCGGTTTGAGTAGAGTCTCAGTAAGCAAACACGTCTACGGTAAGTTTAAGTTTGCGCTTAATTTCCCTTGAAAGACTCTACCTTAAAATATATACGTACGTATAACAATAATTTTCCCAGTTGTGTTATACGGTTGCGAAACATAGTCGCTTACTTTAATCGAAGAACGCAAACTGAAAGTATTTGAAAATAAAATTGAATAAAGTCGAATATTCGGACTCAAGATCGACGGGAATGAGAAATGGCGGGAATTTCATAACGAGGGATTGTATAATTTAACCGTTTACAAAACATTGTTAAAGTCATCTAGTCTAGGAGGCTCAGGTCATGTAGCCAGAATGGAAGAAAGTGGAAACACTTTCAAAATTTAACTGGAAACCCAATCGGGAAAAGATCATTAGGAAGACCTAGGTGCAGATGGGAAGACAATATTAAAAGATGGATCTCGCAGAAATAGGAATGCAAAGTAGAAACTAGATCCAGTTGACTAAACACCGAAATCAATGGAGAGCTTTTGTGAATGCGGTTAAGCTTTCGCGTTCCATAGGCTATAGTATTAGTTAGTTAGTTACTTAGACTTAACCTTAGAGATTCTCTCTCTATATGCCTTTGCCAAGTGTAAATTTTAAGTCATGCTTCGAATCCAGATAGCCTTGACGTATACTTAGAGTAGATCTAAGATTGAAGGCTATGGAGAAACGCCTGAGCCTTAGACTTAGTCTTGGGAGATTCTCTCTTTGTATAGCTTTACCAACTGTAAATTTTCAAGTCATGTGTAAGTTTCAAGGAATTTTAAGAGTAGCCTTATATTACGTATTATTGGCAAGCCTGAAGCAAGGTTGCCCGAAAAACTAGCAAGTTTGCTATACTCTGGGTTAAATTTGCTGCCGTGTAAATACACGCGTGTACAAGCCTACAGATGTAGCCCTGAAGGTCTGAGTATGGTTATTGAAAGTCTGTAATATGTTATTAGGGGTAGTAAGGACACAGAAACGTTTATTTTTGAGTTACTGAACACGTGCGGTATTTTAGAAAACTGTTTCTTGTTGTTTTACCGTTTTCCTTCTATTGCTACTAACAATAAAACCGCAAATGATAGTATTATGTTGTTTTTGATTAGAATAAAAGGGTGTGATAGAGATGGAACCTATTATTGGGACGCTCAATTCATACCAGAAAATTGTTTCTCGCTATATCTTAACGATTTTGTTCCTATATCTGTCGTCAGAGAGAGAGAGAGAGAGAGAGAGAGAGACGGACGGGCAGATTTATATACCCGGACTATAAGACTTCCAGTCCTTATGCATATTTTGGAACTTCAAAAAATAGTTCAAGTTAATAAATACACTTTAAACTCGAATTAAAAGGAACATTATGAAATGTTTTTCTTTAATCTGTATATTTAATGAGACAATAAATTATAGGTTTAAAACAGTGGCAAGACTTAGGGCGTGGCACGCAAGGACACGCAATGATCTTGCTAACAGATACTCCACGTGTAATATGCACAGGTAAAAGCACTTTTCTCCATGTTGAGATTTGCTAAATATTTCACAAGGGAAATATACGTTACTGTTAGTGAAATAATTATGTAGTTATGTTATTGATATGGGGAAAAACTTGATTTGATTGTATCAACATTTTATTTGGGGAAATTTATTTTTGCATTACTTTTCTTCCATTAATATACTAGCATAGGTTATCCTTGAAGATAACTAGGGGGCGCGGTGGCTCAGTGGTAGAGCGTTCACCTCCAGTGCTTGGGGACCCTGGTTCGATCCCAACTCGCATTGTGTGGACTTTGAGGTGGACAAACGTGGTCGTGAGTTTTCTCGGGGTTCTCTCGTTTCCTCCCACTTTCTTCATTAAATCATTTTCATTCATTTCTCATCATCACTGTCTCCTTTAGCCTAACTGGCATAACCGTGGGACGTAAAACTTAAAGATTTCATTCCATTTTTGAAGATAACTAGAGAATAGTGTACTAAAACAAATGAGTTTCGTTTCAGTTTATAAAATTAAGGTAGGTATACTTCCAAACTATAGGGACCCCATATCCCCAAAAAGAAAGTTATAGACATCAGTTAAGATTTCAATAGGCAGATAAGGGAAAATTGAAGCCTACTGCAGTTCCACAATGTCACATGAAACTAATTATCTTTCTCTCTCTCTCTCTCTCTCTCTTTCTTTAATATATAAGTTATCGAAATTCATGCAATTCGCAACCCACACATTATAAAGTACAAGAGAAACACTTACTGTTATTAAGAGTCTTCATTCCGGCGAAATTAAAATACCGCTAATTTTATAGTAATTATGTGATATCTTCAAATAGATAAAAGATAATTGAAATATGGAACAAGAGTGCCCTAGACAATATTATTTTGCGTGAGGTACCGTTATCACAAGTCACCTAGTGGCTTTCCGTTTACAGCTGTTTAGAAATGCAAAAATAAATGCAGATTTTCAAAATGGCTCGAAATCGAAAGCAGATAAGTGAGTCGTGATAAACGTTTCTCATGTAAAGTAATATTGTCTAGGGCGCTCTTGTTCCACATTTCGATTATCTTTTATCTATTTGAAGATATCACATAATTGCTGTAAAATTAGCGGTATTTTAATTTCGCCGGGATGAAGACTCTTAACGTTTATTACTACTTTGACTGGTCTTCTCGTTACTCTGCTTACGATGGCAAACGTGTAACTTATGTATACTCTATAGTTAGGAGTATTTTGGGCTTGCCACTTCGTAATCATGGAAACAGAAAAATAGGTAATATCTAAAAGTTTGGTTTTATCTCAAGTTTTTTTATCTGAAGATGCTCCATAATCCGGTTGATAGTCGTGATGATTGCCATCATAGCGATGGACTAGACATTGATGGGTAAATTTTTCTAGGAGGGAGTCAAAGAAGAAATAAACTACTTAGGACGGGCTAATTTAATTTATTAAAAGGAACAATGACAGCCAGCGTCTTTATTCTTCAAATTAGGAATCATGTCGCGGGCCGGATGAAACTTTCAAGGAGGCCACGTCTGCCCCGCGGGCTATAGTTTGTGCAGCACTGAATTAGATTAATAATATCTTGATATAATTTTAACTTGAAGGTCATAATCATACGAGGCTACATCTGAAAATGCTAGACTCTCGCGAAAGTTTCCATTAAAGTCTGACTTACCTAATGCTATCCAAAAAAAAAAAGTATTTGAAATTAAGTATTCTTTTTCGTTCTCTCTTTTTCCCATACATATAAAATAAATACTTTCTTTCCATTTCGTTTTAAACATTCGCAGAAATTTGACTACGTTAATTGGTGTAATTTTTGCGTCATAGGCAGTGGCGTATTTACGATTTTGTTTCGGGTGGGATCTTTGCTAACTTATTCCTAGAAATGTAAAAATTCTGCAAGCATTACTTTAATATAGTAAATACAATTTCGGGAGAGGGGGACTTAAGCCCCTTAAATACCCCACTGGTCATAGGCAAGGGGCTTTCAGGGGTTACAACCCTCCCTCCACCATTGAACGATATATTATGAAATAATTAACACTTTTATACCAAAATAACGATATAAACTTGGTAACTTGAATAATCTATTGAAGAAATTATATTATACTCGTGGTTAATTCAAATCATGTGAAAACATTCAAAATTGTAATTTTTAAAAAATCTATAAATGTTTGCACACACACACACACACATAGAGAAAAACGTTTTAGCTGACCGCAAACCGAGTTTGCAAGATGGCAGATGATGTATGCGAGGATCATGGTGCGACCTTTTGTTAATATATTTTAGACGTCCTCTTTTATCCGGACATGTGCTCTTTTTCAGACTCTAATAAGGCGTCCGGGGGGATTTTGTAGAAAATAGTCAAATGTCCTTTTTTTTTATCGAGTTCCTTTATGAACCATACTATTCATACAGTTAGAATGTGAAAGAAATATATTTTACCTGATATTTGACAGTAGTACCAAAATTCCAATCTTTCCTTATAAAAATAAGGAATTTATTTTAAGAAATTTATTCTGCCTTGACATGGTCCCTGGTTCGATACCAGTTCGTGCCAAGTGAACTTTGTGGAGGACAAACACCATGTGCGTGGGTTTTGTCGGGGTTCTTCCCTTTCCTCCCACTTTCTTAATTCCACCATTTCATTCATTATTTCATCATCACCGTCTCCTTTAGCCTAGGAGGCATAACCCTTGGTCGTAAAACTTAAAGATTTCATTTCATTTCATTTTCTAAATTTATATTAGGTAAACCCACTTCGACACCTCATAAAGCAGTCATACCATACAGTACATAGTTCACTTCTACTTGCACAATACCATTAACATTTTTTAAAAATTGTCCAGACATAAGTTACGTCTTCTGCCCGTTACGATGCGCTTGGGGTTTGAAAAGGATGATTCAACAATCTACTGCTATGACATGATCACATTTGAAGATCGTCACAATTTTGGAATTTACTCTGCCTTTTATCTATTTGGTTGGTCAACAATAATATATCTCTCCGATGAGGAGCATTAAGTTTCATTTCTCACTGGTAATAAAGTGTGACATGTTTCACGTACAAGACAAATTTCGATTACCAAAGTAATGGAAAACATTACAATGACCAAAATAAATGATATTCATTCATGATTTCTTATAAAATGGCACTCTATACCACTTCTAGCAGTTTGCCATAGCTGTTGATCATTAATTTGAGAGTTTAGAGCACAAGTTGATCAAGTTCAATTACAAATATTGTGGGAAAAGAAAGAAACATAATAGATATCTTAAAGCTGAAATTAGTAAGATGTCAAAAATGACTGAAATTGTAATTAATTTCTTTGTGCACTGAGCACAACAGTTAAAAGATTCGAGTTGAGCTACCTCGTTGCTATGTGATAGTGTTACTTTGTGTTGGGGGATCCGGATTGGATTCCTGCTGTAGGTCATGTCGTTCAGATCTCATATTAAGCTGTAAATTCACGTCTCAAATTGTCTCGCTGTTGAACGGGACATTAAATTCAAATCCAATTAATCAATTTTACATATATATATTTTTTTAATTTGCATTCAAAAGTATGATCTTTTACCTGTAATTTGGAGTATATGCGATGTGTTTGTATGACTTTTGAGATGTAACAGAAAGAAAAACTCAAATTGGTGTTGTTGAAATTAAAATTATATAAAACATAGAATTTAACGCAGCACAAACTGACCAAAGATAAGACATGTAGCAAATAATGGATTTCTTTGAACTAAACAAATTGATATACGTGAATGTGTAATCGTCATGTGTAATTTTCGAGAAAAAACTATTTTTAGTAAACCTAAAAGAAGATGTTATCACGCCAACTATGAATATGATACTGATACAGGAACATTCACAGAAACTTTTCATAATGACAATAGCAAGTCAACAGCATATAAAATTTTAATTATTATGTTTACTGAGATAAAGCTCTCTTAATAAAAAAACAAAACAAAACCGAAACATACATCAGGCGATGGATAGCACAGAGTTAAATTAAATGAGATGCCTTAGAACAAACTACCGAGTAGTTTTTGAAAATTTCAAAAAAAAAAAAAAAAAAAATCTATGGCGATGAGAAGAAAGATGCTAATTGCCAATAATTAATTTGATAGTTTTTGTTTCGCTGGAATAAAGTGTTTATTTATTTATTTATTTATTGTATATGTAGAGAAATACACCGTTAAATAGTTAAAATACACTGTAGTATCTATTCTTGTTTGTCTTCTAGTTTTGACACGTATTGCTAACAACTGACACACACAGTGCTAAGAGTAATCTTACTCATAACATAGAGAGAGGCTATACTTGTGCAGGGCTATACTTTGTACTAAGGATGGCCAAAATTTTCTGGAATTCGGACTCCGGAAAACTTGTTTCCCGGAATCGGTAATTTCACTTTCCGGATTTTGGAAAAATTCCGCGATTCGAAAAAAGTACGGAATTAAAAAATTCAGGAATTTTCCAAATTCCGGAAATCCGAAATCCGAAATTTTACTAAATTCTGAATTTTTTCTCAAATCCGGAATTTTTCTGAATTTCGGAATTTTCTGAATTCTGGAATTTTTCTAAATTTCGGAATTTTCTGAATTTTGGAATTTTTCCGAAATGCGAAATTTTCTAAATTCCGGATTTTACTCTCCGGAATCTGGAATTGGCCATCTATACTTTGTATGCTAGCAAGTACAAAACTCCACTGATGTAAAGAATTTCCTTTTTTCTTCCCTTTTATTTTTCTGTATTTTTTTTAGCCTGACGTTTCGATAAACACTGGAATCATGGTTTACTTCTTTTTAAGAAATTTCTTACTCTTTTTTCTACTCTTTTTTCTACATGTAGATTGATCAATTAATTAGGATGCAATTATTACAAGATAACCATATTCTACTTAGTATTCTGCTGACGTAATTTCATTGTAGGTAGAAAAGGAGAAATATATTGTGACTATGACAACAGAATATTACACGAGTCTTAACGTGAGATATTAAATTCAGGAAAACAAAAGCGAAAACTTCTGCTATGTTGAGAAAATGAGAAACAGCTTGAAGAAAAATAAACTGAAGAAGAAGAAGAAGATGGAAAGACAAAAGGAGAAGAATTATGAATTTATTCTCGCGCCAAAATTTTTTCTTCACCAAACTTTTACGTTCGTAGTTAAAGCAAACAACGCACGTTGTTGTAGTTTTGTTTTAAGCTTGAAAATCTTCTACTTTAGAACCGAAGGGGAGAAAATACACAGAAGGCTGGCTGTCTACCGCTGCTTTGTACACACGAGAAGATATTCAAAGTTTGTCATATCGTGTTTTATATTCTTTGTCATCGCTTGCTGTATACTAATTATATGTCCGTAAATAAAAGCAGAGACAGAATGTACAAGCCTAAAATATAGAAGAGATAAAGCATATACAACTAAAGAAAGAGAAAAGATAGAGATAAAACAAAACCTTAACTCAAAGCAAGGATAGAATATGCTTACGTAAATCAAAGTGAAAATTAAAAGTATTCCAAGTTCAAAAAAATGAAATTGAAATGAAATGAAATCTTTGAGTTTTACGTCCCACGGTTATGCCGGTTAGGCTAAAGGAGACAGTGATGATGAGTAATGAAAGAAATGGTGGAATGAAGAAAGTGGGAGGAAACGGGAGAACCCCGAGAAAACCCACGCACACGGTGTTTGTCCACCACAAAGTTCACTTGGCGGGGGCTGGGATCGAACCCGGGACCCCAAGCACCAGAGGTGAACGCTCTACCACTGATCACGGAAAAGAGATGAACGCTCTACCACTGAGCCATTGCGGTCCCCCATTCTAAATTTAAATTGAAATATGGGTTCCTAAAATAAAATGGAGATTAAGTATGATATCGAAAACCAAATACAAAAAATAACATTGACTTTAAATAAAATGGAAGATAAAATGTATTCTGTTTTAGATTGAATCAAATATAGGGGAGAATGGGGTATTGGCGGTCACTTAAGCGCAATTCGATATACTGGAGAATTGGAAGCAGTTATTCGAACTTTTTAAAATGGAATAATTAAGCTGAAATGTACTCTTTGCAAAACAACAACTCTGAATATTCTGTGAAGCATCATCTATCACATACACCCGAAAAAGTGAAAGAACAGCTTTGACCGGGATTTCCCTCACATGCGGATAATGGCGGTCAGTTCTTACACAATACAATTTTCACATAAAAATAATTTATTTCATAATAATTATGCTACTTAGCTTATGTATAACTGTATGGAAATGAGAGAAAGAACTAATTATGTCCACTGGAACAATATTTATTTTTATACACTTTTCTTACATAGAATTCATAGAGTAGAAAATATTTATATGGTTAAATATTAATAATATCATACACGTTATAACGTAGTTTTCATAATGTAATTTCAAAGTTTAGGTAAAAATGAAAGTCATAAAAGGTCTTTACAATAAGAATCATAAAAACTTAGCTGCTTTTACAGAGGAGTTGCTTCAGTAGGCCTACTTTCAGCGTACTAAACAATTTTAATTATTTAAATGTCTGCCTATCTTTCTTGACCAATCGAATTATTTGTTATATTATTAGTAATAACAATAGAAACCTAACTATAGTATTTATAAACTGCATGGCGGTAGTAATATACAGCATATTAGTACTAATATAGCCTTATAAGGTTTTTCAAAACGAAAAGTACAATTTTAATGAGTTTGAAGTTTCAGATAAAATATAATAAGTCATTTAGATATGTACAAAAACATGAAGTTACTACCTTAAAACAGTTTTCTTTTATCAGACAACCTTTTCAATTACATCTATCACAAGTATATCCTTCTGCAGTGTCCCAACCACTACACGCTTGATGCACCCACAATCCGCACCCTGTACAGCGAAACCACATCTCACCGTCTTTACCAAACTCTTCACAAATGAGGCAAAGATCTTTGCCTATGTTTGTTTCACAGTCATCATCAGAATCATCGTCACAGATTTGGCTTTCATTAAGCGAACAGCTTTCTGAAGAGCTATCAAAATTCTTCTGTAGGCCTCTATTTAGTAATTTCTTCTGCTTACGTTCATTTTTCTTCTTGCTCTGTACTTCACAGTTCTTGATTATTTCTTCTTCCTTTCTCTCCTTTATCTTACTAGAGCTCTTAAGGCCTTTCTGAAGTTTCTTTGCTTTCTTCTTTTTAAGTCGGCCTTTCATTGGTGTGGATGTTAATATTTCATAATACGTTCTTTCCCGCTCTTTTCCCCGATAGCCCGTGCTCGTCGATGGGAGATTATATATGTCTTCTATTGGAACTAACATTTCAGGTTCTTTAGAAGATGTAGAACTAGGCTTACTTGGTGAACATCCTTGTTGCACTCGATCTTCAGGTTTGTTGTCTGTTTGTAGACGAGAAGATAACAGCGAACCTGGTTCTGAGTGATCGCCTGCTGGAGATGCATCATCAGTACAAACAGGTGTACTAGAAGAATTCTGTAGTATTGTTTCGCAAAGGAAATCTTCTTCGGTAATGATATTTGGATTAAGTGGTTTGATACCTGTGGCTTGAAACCCAGAAATTGCTTTAGCAATTGTCGCTACGACTGCATATGCCTTATGAAAAAGTTCAGCTACATCATAAGGGGTTATCTTCTGAAAATTCCTGCTTTTCATGAACAAATCACATTCTCTGCGATATGCAGCCTTTAAAGGAGAAAAAAAAGTCACATCTAACGGCTGGAGACGATGGGAAGAGTGAGGTGGTAAGGAAACCATAACGATTCCACGATCTTTACAAAACTCATAAGCTTCTAATGTGCAGTGAGAAGTATGGTTGTCAAGGTCTAATAAGACAGGGTTGTCTTTCGATACATTGGTGAAGTCCGCGAAATGCCTAAGCCACAACACGAATAGTTCTTCTGTTATCCATCCTGATTTACTGCAGTGATAAATAGAACCGGGTGGGCCGTTCTTTTCCAGCAATGGTGTCATGCGCTGCCGAGGAAGTATGAACATTGGTGGCACGAACTGACCTCCGGAACTCATAGCGCAAACAACTGTTATAGTCTTTCCTCTCTCCCAGCTGGTGATTGAGCCAACTCTTTTCTGTCCTTTTACAGCAATCACGACTCCTGGATCTTGGACTGTGGTTATGCCAGTCTCATCCATATTCCATATATTAGTATCTTTAAAATGGTACTTCTCCATTACTTCCTCCAAATTGGTGAAAAACCGGTTAACATCCATCTTATTAAGGCCCATAACTCTACCTACACTCACAGCTTCAGGTTTCCGGACGCTAATATCATGCCGTTTAAGGAAACCGCTAAGCCAATCCTTTCCAGCCATCCTGTTTGCTTTATTAAAACGATTTTTTATGTTATTGCGTTCGGCATATTCAAAAGCTATGCGTCTCAACTGAATAGGTGACAAACCGTGGAATATTTTGGACAGTAATTTGACGTGATTCGCAAGAGCATGTTCATAATTTGGAGGAAAATAAGTTTTTCTTCCAAACCTTGGAGAGCTAAAAACACCTTTCTTTACTCGCTCTTGTAAGGTACTAAAGGGAATTCCATGCATTTTGGCTGCCTTCCGAATCGATATCCCTCCTCTTATGGTAGCAATAGCATTTTCCAGCGACTGTGTTGACCATTTCCCTTTGTCTGTTTTCCTTGTCCACTTAGAGGGCATCTGAAATGAGACATAAGAATACTATTCAAGACTCAAGAGGGTAATACCGGTCATAATTATCGAGTGACCGCCATTATCCGAAACGTACATTTATTATTCCCTTCAGTGTATAGCACACATATAGCTCAATTAAGAAAAAATGAATACGTACCTTTAAGAAGACTCTTCAAAGTATTCTATGTACAAGTTGCAGCACTATCGAACAACAACAAATGTTACAACAAGTCTGTAAATGTCACTTATTTTTAGATCAGAAAATGACAAAACACACTTTTCACTACTGTACTCAAACAAAGACTGCGATCTAGGCGGGAATGCTTATCAAGCTTTATTGGGGACTCGGCAGACAGCAGCACCTGTCAAAATTTGTCTGTGACTCACCGTTATATAATGACATCACTGACCGTCATTATCGCCTGACCGCTATTACCCTCTTCTCCCCTAAATCTTAAGAGTCCCAAATCGAACTGAAGATTAAACATAGATATCTAAATCGAAATCAAAATAGAACATAGCTTCTTGCGTCAAATAAAAAAAAATAGAAGGGATAAAGTACATAGGCTACAAATAACCCAGGGATAAAGTACATAGGCCAGGTTAGACTACATTTATGTAAATCAGAGTAAAAATTAAAGGTATTCCTAAAGCATATCGCTAATTAAAAACACAGTCTCTTGAATAATATTGTAGATTAATCCTTGCGTAGTAGTACCTTGGGGTTTTTTTGGGAGCCCAGAAACATTTAATATTATATATCTTTTAAATGAAAGTGAGTATCTAAAAGTCTGTTTTCTCCCTAATGTATGTTTAATATGTTAAACACAAAATATCATTTGCTATAGTTTTGCTGTTATGTAAAAAATGATTTTTTATTAACTGGAGTCGTAAATACCCAGATAAGTAATCAATTACGCTTTTTTGTTTGTTTATTCCTTCTTACCAAGGAGCTGCAGTGGCTCAGTATTAGAGTGTTCCCTTTGTGTTGATTTGATACCAACTCACTTTGTGGTGGACAAACACCAAGTGTGTGGGTTTACTCGGAATTCTCCCGTTTCCTTCCACTTTCTTCATTCCAACATTACATTCGTTCTCATCATCACCGTCTTCTTTAGCTTAGCACAATTGTGGGACATAAAACTTAAAGTTTTCTTGTCATTTTTCTTCTTACCAAATGTGCAAAATTAGTAGTTTACATAATGCTCAATAAATGTCAGAAATTACTAATATATTCCCGAATATTACTGCATTATTGGCATAATAAAGTAAATTGGATTGTTTGTGACCTTGTTTCGTTCCTCCTCAGGTTACAGTTTGAAGCAATGGATATCTTGAAACCTGGTTATATTTTTGAACAGGTTGTGAATAACAAAATGGCTAGTTGTGAATAACATAAGGCCGTTATTTCAACTCCAAAGAGAGACTTGACTATTCTTGGTTGTAGTTGTGTCTGTTGTTTAGTGATAAAGATCATCAAGTGTTTCTTTCCTATTTCGGACAATGATGATGTCAGTGCTGTCGAAGGTGGAGTGCAAAGCAATAATACATTTTTTTTGAAATGTTTCTGTACAAAATTACTGTACGAAACACGATAATTACTAATTTTTAATTAGAGACTCAAGGCGATCCCACGATATCTCCTGTGCTATATTTTTTTATGGTAATACCCAAGGATTAAACATGGTATCGTTATATCAAACTCAAGATAAAAACTTAGACTTGTAAAGCAAACAAAAGGTAAAACATATTGTGTACTAGATGAATCCAAAGACAGTCTTATAATCCCAAATCCAATTCAAGATAAAACATACTCGTAAACTTCTAAATGGAAGCGAATATAAATACATGGTCTTAGATCAAATAAAACTATATAAAAGGAATAAAGTATATACAACTAAACGATGACAAAATTAGAGATAAAACATGAAATCTTAAGTCAAAGCAAGGGTATAATAAGTTCATAAAAGTCTGAATGAAAATTAAAAGTATTCCTAAATCGGATCGATAATTAAAAACATAGGCTCCTGAATCTAATTGGAAATTAAACAGGGTATTGAAAATTAAATCCAGGATAATACATAGACTTGTAAACAAATTAAAGATAAAACTATTCTGTGCTAAATCGAAGCAAGAGTAAGCATACAATTCCAGATTCAAATGAAGGTAAAACATAAACTTCTAAATCGAAAACAAGATAGAACATAGGCTCTTACATCAAATATATATATATATATATATATATATATATATATATATATATATATATATATATATATATATATATATATATATATATAATGGATAAAGGATATACAACCAGAGAACAAAAATACAGATAAAACGTGAAACCTTAACTCAAAGCAGAAGTAAAATATTTTTCTTTAATTCAGAGTTAACATGAAACGTAACCCTGAATCAAAGTTATAACTAAAATCACAGGGTCCTGAATAAAATTAGATATTGGTATCGCCAATCAAATCCACGAATGAAAAAACGTAGACTTTTAAACCTAAACCGAAGCCTAAGTGTATTGTGTCCTAGATCGAACCAAAGAAAATCTTACAATCTTAAATCTAATCTAAGATAAAAGTTAGGTTTCCAGGTTCAAATCAAGATAGAATATAAGCACCTACATCAAATAAAGAAGAAACGAACAGGCTCATGAATCCAAAACTGAAACATACTGTTGAGTAAAACAGAAGAAAAATATGGAATCAAAAATAGAATCAAAGATAAAACGTAACTTCAATATGTAATCAAAGGTAATACAAATTAGTATTTTAGGCTAAATAGAAGATGAAAGACAAGCTCCCATATCAAACCGGCAGCTCCCATATATAAAATAAAGGGAAACTCTCAACATCCCCAGGTTAAAGGATTCGCGGAGAACAGTAGTGTTACGATACTATACGTCGGAGGTCCCTGGTTCGATTCCAACGACAGACTTTTGGATTTACGTCATCTACTTCGCTGGATTATTTTTATTTTTTTTCTTTCCTCGGAAAGTTCAATTATGTAGTCTCAAGCTTCCTAGAAGCATATTTGTATACCTTTGTGTTTTATTAAAAGATAAGTGCATGTTTCAGTAGTTTATAGAAATTTGAAAGTTTCCTTCAAGTGATTTAGGAATAATCAGAGGATACTTAACAAGGATGGCAATGGACACTGCATATTGATCTGTATACGAGTCATCTACATAATAGTGTGGTAGTTTCAGCTTCCTAGCTCAATTTTTTCTTGGTAAGGCTCAATGTTTATCAGCACCTCCTCATATATCAACTTTGAAGGGAGTGGGGGATGGTGGCGTGGTGCTGTAATTCAGATTTCCTGGGGGTGAGATTCTATGATGGGGAAGGATCAATACTCTGAGGAGCTGATTTTGCATGATAGTATTGTGCACCTGTCAACTGTACCGCATTCACACTCCAACCGTGGTACGGAGAACAAGTCAATGGAACATCTCGTCCTTCTTAACTTTGCTGTTGTATAAGAAGTCAAATCAACAAAATCTTTATACACGTAATCAAGAGAGATAAATACTCGTAAAATGTACATGAATTAAAACCAGACCCACACGGAAATGAATGTGTTTACTTTTATTGTTGCCAGAAGTGGATCTAGAAGGTAAAAACGGGAATGGGGACAACCAGAACCCAGACAATGATAGGTATATCATTAGTTTACCATAAACTTTCAAAAATATATAAGTAATAGCTTCAATTATTTTTGTCACTCAAAGAACTGGGGGCCTAGACAGGCCCGCAATCAGAGGGGGGCTAGGAGTGCCTGCCCCCCTAAATTTTTCGTGGCCCTCCAGACCTCAATACAAAATGCACAATTTAGATATTTGTAAGAGAATTTTTAACGACTTGGCGCCCCCTAACATATTCATGCTCCCCCCCAAACCTTTGTGGCTGGTTTCGGGTCTGGGCCTAGGCCCCCCTGCCCCGAGCTAGATCCGCCTCTAATTGTTGAAGGAGGCGTTGAAATTGTAAACCATTGTCATTATGGCACAAGTTTTTGAGCACTCTCTAAAGCTTTTTGCACGTAGCTGTTGCTTATTTCCCGTTCAATGTTCGATTTCAGATCTCTTCAACAGTTCGTAAGTTCCCCACAAGCAAATAGTCCCACACACTGAAATCAGGACCTTGGAGGTCGTAATCCTTTGGAGATGAGTCGTTCTAAAAAGTCAGCCTGCAAAAACTGCATTGGTTTACATAATGAGCAGTAGCAGGCCCGTATCCACGGGAGCACGGAAGGGCAGGCCACCTAAAGTTTTATTGACCCCTAAACTTTTCATGGTAGGGTTGCAAATGAACTATAATATGGTTGGATCGGACCCCTCTAAGCTCTACCGCTCCTTCCCTATATTTTGGGCTGGCTACGGGCCTGAGCAGCTTATTTGAAATTTGTGACTGCAGTTACAAATAAGTACATTACACAAACAGGCCCGCAAACAGAGCCTGTCCCCCTAAACTTTTCGTGGCCCCTCCAGACCTTAACACAAAATGCTATTATTAATACAAAAAATAGCTATTTGTAAGAGAATTTTTAATGACTTGGCCCCCTCTAACATATTCATGGCCCCCCCAAACCTCCGTGTCTGGTTGCGGGCCTGTACACAAATACATTAATTACATTAAATTACAATATCCTGCTCTTAAGCCCGGTTTTAAGTCATACGCCTTGCATAATTATAATGAAAAGTATGAAAAAATATCCAATTGTTTTGTTACTATTGATAATAAAAAAATTTATTCACTTTAGGAGTTAACAATTGAAATTGAAGTTCGCATTTTACACCACATCGAAAGCGTAATCTATCAACCGTTGGCAGAATACCTACTTTCAATCAATTAGAACAATCAAATCCATTAACATCATTTCACTTTCACAGGTAGAACATAGGTGGGTGAACTAATCTCTCCTAATTGCATACGTAATTACATTGTTTCATTAATTTAAATCCTTTGGACAAAACAATAAAACAGAACTCGAGAGAGACAAAGTTCGGGAAAAGCTTCTCATGTCTGTGAAGGACCTTGACATTAAAGAGATGTACATTAAACACAGAAATAGGGGTACTAACGACTATGGAGAGAGATCATAAATTAAGAGAGAGAGAGAAAGAAAAAGAAAAGATTGAGTCAAATGACTTGTCACAATGATAAACCACAAATGGGATATTTGATTGTGTTTTCTGCACTAGATAGCAAAATGCTCTTCGAGAGATAGCGTCAACGTTATGATTTTGGAAATGGTCCAAGGACGCTTAACTAGATCTTTTGAGCTCATGAGAGGCGGAGAGATATGAGAGAGAGAGAGAGAGAGAGAGAGAGAGAGAGAGAGAGAGAGAGAGAGAGAGAAAGAAACTTGAAAGACGAATTGTTAGTTTAGTCTTAAACTTCCGGGATTATTAACATTTGGTGTTCACTTTTATTTTCTGAAGCTGACCTAACGAGATGCAAGATATAAATTTTCAGAGTTTGCAGTTAATTATCTCAACATGATTGAGCTGCTCGTTTAAAGTCCATCCAAGAATCAATATCACATGTATATTGAGAGTTGTCTTACATTACAAATGGGTTTCGTAGTCCCGGACGTACAGTGTTACTCAATTATCGCAATCTGATTGAATTTCTCACTTAAAGTCTATTTCGAAGAACCAATATCATATAGATATTCAGAGTTGTCTTACATTATAAATGGGTCTCGTAGATAGTGCCATGCCGTGAAAGATCACCGCCCGGGGTGAGAGGATACGACAGCGCCCTCCCTCTTCAGTACATATGAATGAGGTCGACAGACCAATTGCGAAGCGCCACCATGGCTGACGCTAAGAAAATTTTCAAAAATAAACCCTGCTTTTCCTTGATTTTGAGCATTTTTTACTACTTTTTCCTTATATATATATATTCTTTTTTTCCTCCCGAATTTTGCGTCTCCTTACTTCGGCGCCCGGGGCCATCGTCCCGCTCCCCCCTCTCCCACGGCACGGTACTGCTCGTAGAGCCGAACTTAAACAGTCTTACTCAATTATCGCAACATGATTTAATTTTTCTCTTAAAGTCTATTCAAGAATTAATATCATATATATATATATATATATATATATATATATATATATATATATATATATATATATATATATATATATATATTCCGAGTTGTCTTAGATTACAGATGGGTCTCGTAGATCCGTACTTACTCCATAAGACAGCAGAGTATTTGCTTCGTTTTAAGATATTTCAATTTCGGAGAATATAATACTTTTGCAAGAGTTTATGTTTATGAGTATATCCCAGTACAGTGGACTTGGTAGAGGATTCGCCTCTCATGCAAGTAGTTTCTGGTTCGATCCGAAACCATGTAAATTGTGGTGGACAACATCGTGTGCATGGGTTTTCTTGGGATTCTCACATTTTCTTCCACATTCCCATTCTACTAATTCTTTCATAATCGCTCCCTTTCGTTAATCATCCGTCTCCTTTAGCCTATAGAGCATAAGCTATAAATTTAGAGACAGAAGTTTTCCGAAATTACATTTTTAAAGAAACATTCCTATAGTGATAACAACAGTAAGGCAATAAGTTTTATCGTACTTTCAAGTAAGCAATAATAACCGGTATTTCTAACACTGTAGCTACCGTTCCGGTAGGCGAAAATTGGCATTTGGTTGCTGCTTTCGGACTTCATTTTTTACCATTTAAAAAAGCATTAACAGGAAGATTTTTCGTGCAAAGAAACGACCAAGGAATAAATCTGACATTGATTACGGAAGTAACACAGATTCATTTCGGTTCGAAATCAAAAACAGGCACAAAATAATAAGTATAAGTGGGTAGGCCACTGAAAATATAGTCACTAGCTCTTCAGTATATCTTATTTATTAAATATGTTACTGATAACTATCTTCTATATATTGTAATATCCCATGTGAAGTTGTTTACAAACAAATCCACGCATCAAATGTTTATAAACACTACCTCGTGCTTCATCAAGAGGAACTTCCACCAGGGGGACCTGCAATCACCTGCAGACGACGTTTAGCCCCTCCCACGGAGCAGAAGACGAAATTGAAGCAGCAGCGCCACCGCCACCCAAGGGACGCTATAAATTGGACAGAAGAATCCAGCTCAGTACCAGTTTTCTGGTGACCCTCCTTTCGTCTGCTACGGGACTCTTGGAGTAACCTAACCCCAGGCCTCTAGTCTGCTACGGGACTACGCCTATCCTATCTCCTGGCTTAGCCTGCTACGGGGCTCTGTTGGTCACTTAACCCGCCTCTGCTTGCTACGGAGCATTGGTTCCTTAATTACACTCCTCTTAGCCTGCTACGGGGCTCTGTTGGAGATCCTGTCTGCGACCTTACGGTCAAAGACCACCTTTACTCACCCTGATTATAGAGAAATCAATTTGTATAGCATTTTGTAAAAAATACTTTTATAGAGGAACTTCTTATAATAAAATACTGGTAGTGGGAGTCGATTCCTGACGCTCTTTTTATTAACAGCTCTACCTCTTCCTTATATATGAGACAGAACTACACAAAGTTTTACATGGTAGAGGCTTGACCGGATCAGAATAAGCTCTAAATACTCCCCTACCGGACAGTATTTTTATTAACCGGAAGTGGACTTTTTTTCTTTGGAAGGTAAGTGAATTTTTAAGTGTTAGTGCTTTTAGTGAACTAAATTTGTTTATGCCTCAAACTAGAACTGGTAAAAACACTTTTCCAGAAAACATTTTTAATATGGAGCAGAATTCGCGTCTTTCCTTTAATGTACCACATCTTACTAAATACTCGGGTCACGTGACGGAGGATCCCGATAGGTTCTTTATGCTCTTTGACCATCTTGCATTGTTACATTCGTGGAACGAACAGAAGAAGAAAGAGCTGTTACCTATGTATTTGCAGGATGTAGCTCTGGATTTAGTCTTGCAATTAAAAGCTCAGAATCAATTGAATACACTAAATTATGATCAATTAAAAGACAAATTAATAGATTTGAGCAGGCCGAAACTCCCAGCGTATAAGGCGGAATTTGAAATTTTCCAGGTTCAGCAAGGGGAAAATGAACCTATAGATGCTTACTTTCTTAAGAAATTAAGAGTAATTAGGCAAGTTTTACCTCAGGCCACCGAGGAACAGAAAATCAATTATTTATCATTAGGTTTGCAGAATTTTTTTTTTTTTTTTTTTTTTTTTTTGCAAAAAATAGCATTAGAATCCTTTACAACCGTTGAGGCTTTACAGACTCACTTACATAATTTAGAAAAAGCAAATGACTTGATGAAGAAACGTGATTATGTTGAGCTACAACAGGCCATTTACTCGCTGTGCGAACAAAATACACCAGTCAGCAATTTACATTCGAGACCGACCGCTGGCACTTTCTTTCCTGCTCACCAGCAACAACAACAAATCACATATCCGTTATATAATCCAGCGCATAATTGGAGCCAATATCAACAACCTCCTCCTATGTTCCCTGCACCTTCTGCACCACAATTACAAGCTACACCACAAAATCAAATACCTACAAGTTCCTCCCATCAAACTGCGAACCAGAATCCCCCGCCCGACCCGAAACCGGTTCCTTAATTCCACTCCTCTTAGCCTGCTACGGGGGTCTGTTGGAGATCCTGTCTGCAACCTTACGGTCAAAGACCACCTTTATTCACCCTGATTATAGAGAAATCAATTTGTATAGTATTTTGTAAAAAATACTTTTATAGAGGAACATTTTATAATAAAATACTGGTAGTGGGAGTCGATTCCGGACGCTCTTTTTATTAACAGCTCTACCTTTTCCTTATATATGAGACAGAACTACACAAAGTTTTACAATATAAATACAAAAGGATGTAAAGGTGTTTGAAGGCTAACTCCTCCTACACTGCTGAACTGATTTTAATGATTTTTGGTACATGAGTAGTAATGAGCCTGGCATAAGTTAGATTTTTGCACGGGGTAGAAGGGCGACAAGGGTAGCATGTAAAATATTCGTAAACAAAAGATATTTAGTATCCCAACCAGAGTTTTCAGGGCCGATGAAATTAATAGTGAAGCTGCGGACACAGTTTTAAGTCCAAAATTTACCCTCGATATATATCCTAAGGGGATTCTGAAAGTATTTGAGAACAAGATCCTGATACGAATATTAGAACCCAAGAGGAACGGAAATGGGGAGTGGCGGAAACTTCATAACTACATAATTTATATCGGTTACCAAACATTGTTATGGTCATCAAGTCTAGGAGGCTTAGGTGGGCAGGTCATGTATCCAGGGTGGAAGAAAGTAGAAACGCTTTCAAAGTCTTGACTGGAAGACAATCGGAAAATGACCACCAGGAAGACCAAGGCGCAGATGCGAGAACAATATTAAGACGGTTCTCGCAGAAATAGGAATACAAAGTAAAAACTGGATCCAGTTAGCTAAGGATAGAAGTCAATGGAGAACTTTTGTGAATGCGGCATTGAACCTCCGGGTTCCATAGGCCATAGAGTTACTTACTTAGTTAGTTATATATCCTAAGGAGAATTAGTTCAAATACTTTACATACGTCTATTTTATCGGTGCGAAGAACGGGCATTTCAGCTAGCTGACACATATAACTCGCGAATTGTTTCCAGAGAGGGCCACGGTGGCTCACTGGTAGAGCGTTCACCTCTGGTGCATGGGGTCCTTGGTTCGATCCCAGCTCAGGACAAGTGAGTCTTTGTGGTGTACAAAAACCGTGTGCGTGGGTTTTCTCGTTGTTCTCCCGTTTCCTCCCACTTTCTTCATTCCACTATTTGATTCATTTCTCATTATCACCGTCTCCTTTAGCCTAGCCGGCATAACCGTTGGACTTAAATATTTCATTTTTGTTTCCAGAGAAATAGTACACAGTTCTTCATGCACTGTATCCCGTACTTTCGTCAGCGACGATACAAGAAATTCTGCACTAGACTCGCTGCTCCGAAACTGACTATAGTTAGTCTAGAATTTTGAAGTCGGGGAACTAAGAGGGTCAGAAGACAGATTAAAGTTAATCCTAATTGCTATATCTTGAAACTACGGCTGAACAGTTTTGTCTGCACGTATAAGCGTATTAGCATGTATTATAAGATTGTCGTTGTTAACGAACAACATCTGTATCATATGGTGTGCTTACTTAACTATAATGTTCACATAATCAGTGACAGTAATTAGTCATTTGAAAGTATAAAAGAGACAACGGAATAGCATGAAATTGCAGTTCGAAATGGAACAGAATCATCATCGTGTTTAACAATGGAAAATAGGTAATTCAGACCATGCGCCTCTTTAGGCATCAAATGCGGATGTAGAAAGTAAAAACTTGGGGCAGCCAGAACTTGAACTATGATAATTACTGTATCGTGAATTGACACAAATAATTTTAATTTAAAATTCGTTTACACAGTTCGTTAACAGGAACTAGGAATAAAAAATGAATAATTCCTTTCATTAGTTTCAGTTAGACATGAAGTACAAATTAGCAATTAATAAATCGTAGGTATGTCATTGTCATTTATATGGCAAAAAATTATAATTAACATTCAAGTTAGAAACTGTCGGAGAAAATAAATATTGAATATAAATGCACAATCCACTACTATTCATGTTATCTTAGAAGTGTCCTATGAACCCCTGTTGGTAGAAGACTAATTTTGTAATTAAAAAGATTGCGGCGCTAAATCACCTAGCCTCGGGCTATATCCGCCACTACCAATGTGGACATAAACCCTCTCCGTTATTGAGAACAAAACGACTCTTCGAATCATACTTCTATCCTTCGATCATTGGCAGTCAATGTTTTGAGTTTTCGATACCGCTACTACATGGTGTTGTAATCAGAGATTTTGAAATCGTAGCTCATTACCGGTGCTGATATTATATGGCCCTCGTCAGATTATGATTACAGTGACAACTGTTTTAGTTACTAGACTAAGTTCTGCAGTCAGTTGTGCCGCATTAGCTCTACAGTTCCTTGTATGGCAATCCTCTTCATTAATCGGCAAACTATCTAACCTGAGATTATTTCTGCCCGCCTATCCTTTTCTCTGATGATTTCTTGTCAGAGTTGAGTTTACTGTTACCCCACAATAACGAGAAGTTCCTCATCTTACTCGGAAACGAGTTGAGAATCTCATTTTTAAATTCGTGACGAAGCGAGAAGCATGAAAATTCTAATCTCGTTTTTCGAGACTAAGAAATTTCACAAGTTGCACGGCCAACACTAGTTCACCCATGTTATAGATCTCAAACACTATTTTAGTGTCACATAATTCATAATAAATTGATAAAGTGATTTTACGAACACAATGAAGAGCATTTATTAACATTTTACAAATACAAAAGTCATTACACAATATACTTCAATACTAATAAATATGGTTTAAGACAGCATTTCCTAACCTTTTTCAACTTGCGGCACACTACAGGTGTAACTTGAATCCTCGCGTCACACCCATATTATATATACATACATACATACATATATATATATATATATATATATATATATATATATATATATATATATATATATATATATATATATATATATATATATATATATATATATATATATATATATTTTATATATATATATATATATATATATATATATATATATATATATATATATATATATATATATATTGTGGTATTTTTCTTTTATTACTGATCTCCTTCTTACAGAGAAGAAAGCTCGATCACTGGTTTTCTCCCGTGGTAAATCATTATGCTTATTTTTCATTCTAATTTTAAAATAGAAAACAATTGCAATGAAATATAAGACTCGGGTTTTTAAAAATCCACTTTCTCTTTCCAAAACTGTATCTAACCTTTCACTAAAAAGGAAGATCACTAAATAAAGAACAAATAAACAAATCTGCTGTAACTTTAAAACACAAATGTAGGTAATTTGTATGCATGTTTGCTTTGTTGAATTTATTGAATAATATATTAAAATTTTAAGTTACGAAATAGTCTGCAACAATAAAGAAGCAATAATGGTTATGACAATGATAAATACGTTTTTCAACATTAAAAATGAACAGAAAAGTAACACAGTAAAGTAACACAGTAAGAAACTTAAAATTATAGATTTATAGTAGGGGTTCATAGTAATGTGAAATACAAATATACATTTTCCCCTATGTCTTACAATTTGGTTCCTATAGAATTAATAATTTGTTTCGATTTCCTCGCAGCACACCAGCGGACCATTCGCGGCACACCGGTTGGGAAAGGCTGGTTTAAGAGTTGGTGTAACGGTTGTGGTCTTCTCGTGACGCGAAAGTGTTCTGGTAACTTATAGATGTAATTAAGAGAAAAATTAGGTCATAAATTTTGTACATAACTGTCCAACAAAAATTTCGAGACAAGACAATAATACTTGTTGAGAGTCAAAACGAGTCGTCTCGTCTCGTCTCTTCTCACAGATAACACTGAAACAAGATGGATGCAGTAAACAAGTTTATCTTTGTTTACATACAGCGATATCCTAAAAGCAAATTTAGTATTTTGTTCCTCAGTTATGCCCTGCAGGCTGAAGGAGACGGATGATTAATTGAAGGAAATGATTGCGAAAGAAAACTGATGAAATGATAAGGTAAGTAGAAACAGGAAAACTCCCAGAAAACCCATGCACACGATGCTATCTATGGCATACTCACATACCAGAAATCCCTCGCTTGAGAGGTGGGTGCTTTATCACTGAGCCGTCATGCTCTCATTTCGTGTTGCGGAATATAAATATTTCCATTACTTTGACAACTGCCTGTATATATCATACCCCCATATATATATATATATATATATATATATATATATATATATATAGTTTTTGTTTTCATTAGCGAAAACAACTGCAATTAGCAATATACAAAAGTGAACTTTAAAAACAACAAAATATCCATAATAAAAGGATATAAAAACAAAAAGGAAGACTACGAGCATATCTGTTGTCCGCACTCTCTGCTGGACGCCATTAAATGCATTTCTGGTGGAGATAATCTCTTCAGTAGTAAAATGTTCATGAACATTTTGTTCGTGTACTTCTACCCACTCAAAAACATTGTTCGTTACAGCACTTTGACCATATAAACACAACACACACACACACACACACACACACACACACATACAATGTTACGTTTGATCTAACATCCCCAACCTAATCATTTAAAAAGGACAGTGCTGATTAAATCCAGTTCCAAGGATTTATTTTTAAAAAAACAGTAATGAGTTTTCTGATTACGAAGAAAAAAATGTTCGTCCTTTGTTGATTTTCAGGAAATTACTATTATAAGTTTACTTGTTCTGGATTTACAGACTGTTTCAGTGCTTAGCGCCAAATTAATGTTAATCAGGTTTCTCTTATGCAATTCCCCCGTACTCCTTATTGTAAACAGTAAGTGTAGTGAATTTTAAACAAGTTTTGTTTACCTAAAGTTACTTTTTTCTATCTCTAAAAGGTGTCCGTCCTGAAGACATAAAGTCTTAAAGTGCATAATTACTTGATGCATCACTATTAATTTTGGCCAGGATGTAGAAGATGGTTCGTAATTCAACTAAGTTAATCTTCGAAATAATTCACACGTTTTATCACTTTCTTAACTGATTTTTAATATTCAACCATGAGAAGCGTACATAATCCACTTTTGCATATTTAACAAGATGTCTACATACACATACACTTATTTACTACGTTTCCATAGCAACCACTCTTTTTCTAGTTAACGATTACAAAATAATCTCTCAAAATCTCCTATGTGTCTTTCTTTTCTTTATATATAATACTGCTCAAATAATTCGCCTCTGATCCTTTTTATAAGCTGGCATAGATTGCTAATACTATATACAACGTTGTCGTTGTAGATGTACAGGATCAAAAGATAGAAATCTATTTTGTTTATGAAGATGATCTATTTATCTATCGGGATTAGTAGAAACTAACCATTTTCAGTTTTAACGTTGATCCCTGTAGAGCAGTGGTTCTTCATCTAATTCCCATCATGACCCCCATTTTATTACATTTCTTGCCAGGAAACCCCCTTATAATTTTCGGTTTGCAGTAAGCTTGTGTGGGATTTTTAATATACCTATTGTGAAGATCTCGCCATATCCGTCTATTTCTACGATAATAGAATCAATTTCTTGTATATAATGGATACAGTTACTTCCCTAAAAACTAATGGATTAAAACGAAATTTAGTCAGTTCATTCATTTCCCGCTTATCCTCGCGACCCACATGTTGAGAAACCCTGCTATAGAGTGAAAACAGTAATACACATAGCGAGAAGTGTTTTGTTGCAATCGATTAAGATCTCCAAGAGTACACTTAATCTCCACTCTTATCTTTCTACTTAAACGAGAAGTGGTACAAATCATTTGCAACTTCCGGTTCCAATGATGCTTTCTACATTGGGGAAAAACGGTACGAAACGCCAAGAAGCAGTTTATTGAATCGATTTATCGTTCGAAGAATATAGACTATCTTCTCTGTTAGCCCTCTATTGAAACCGGAAGTGGCACAAATCTACCATTTCCTGTTTTAACGTTCGTCACTATAGAGTAAAAACGGTAATATATATAGCAAGAAACTGTTTTCTGCAAATCAATTAAGCGTTCCAAGGTATATATATTCCATATTCACTCCAATCTCTCTACTAGAACAGGAATTGATATAGATATTTACTATCACTTTCGGTTTCAATATGAATTGGGGAAAGTATCACGAAATTAATCAGTAAATCTTGAATATAACAAAAATCGGTTGCCAGGCAACACTTTAAGGGTTTTGAGTGGGGGGATGGAAGGAACGGGGAATGGATTGTTCAGACAAGACGGCGTGCAACTTTAAATTTGTACTAACCATCTCCAGTCTCCACGCAATTACAAAATAGTATTTTTTTTTTTTTTTTTGCATGGGGAGTGATGGGAGAGAGAAATGCGGAGAAATGTTGATGGGCAGACAACGGCAGAGGAAGTTCCATTGTTGAGTCATTAAAAGATTCAGACTTCCATTTTCACGTTGTGTACACTGACCAAACTCAGGCATTGTTAATTTTGTAGCAAATTGAGTTAAGTCTCCAAATTACAACTTTGATGCTACATAATTCGTGAACAGAAAGTTTCCACAGACATGGACATACGTAAGAGGTAGGTCTTGGGTTTTGAAACCCTTCGGTGGTGGACTTCTCGCGGCATCATGCATCGGGAATTGTTACCAGGTGGTCAGAGTACCAATGCACCGTTGTACTGTCAGCAGTTGAGCTGTGTTCAAGAAAAACTCAAAACTCTGGAGCTAGCACTTCTGAATCGCAAAGAGGTACTCCTGTTACAGAACAACGCTAAGCCCCACGTGGCAAGGATGACTTGGGATACCATCCTACGTCGTCGATGGGAAACATTATTGCATGCGCCACACTTCCCGGACTTTGCATCATCTGATTATCACCTGTTCCAATCCTTGGGCAATCACCTTAGAAGACGCCAATTCAAATCCCTAATAGAGGTCCAAAATACACTTGATACTTTCTTCGCTTCATGGCCCACGAAGTTCTACCACGATGGAATCCATGGCCTTCCAGAACGTTGGCAAAAGGTCGTCGATGATGATGGGGACTATTTTTGATCTTCCAGGTACGTCTTACGTGATATGTCGATGTTTGAAGGTGGTGGGTGAAAAAGCGACAGAACTTTCTTTGTTGCCTTTATAGTATCCCAAAAGGTATCCGATACAGAGCATGCCAAACAATGTCCCCCTGCAGATATTTGCACAGTACATAATTTCAGCGTTTTTTGCCCATTAGTTTAAAAGTTACAAGGGTGTATCAGGATATATAGATATATGATACGGGGAGATAAATTGGTTATTGGATCAATCTATATTAAGTGATTCAATAAGAAAAATTTTGGTTGATTCACCATTTTTTAAATTTTTAAATTATTTTTATATACTATTACCATGTAAATTGGGAGAATAAAATTGTAATCCCGGCCTGTTTGTGAGAATTCAAAATTCACTTTCGTTCAAGAGTTACCATACAGAATAAAATATTAACAATACACTCTTCTCTAAGTTAAACCACGCGATTCTAACAATTAATTAATTATAGAGCTTATTGAAATACTATGTTTTCTTGTAGGTGAGAATCTTGGAGATATCTCATTAGATTAATGAAAAACCACATCGAAATATAATCAATTTTTCTCGAGAAGAGGTTGCATTGCTATTATATATTTATTATTATTATTATTATTATTTGCTTTTTAGTTAGAGTTCTGTTTAAAGTTTTTTATTTTTTTAAAAAAAAGTTCTTATTTCCTCCTTTTTAAATGTTATTGAAGTTAGTTATTTCCGTCAGGATCTAAATTGAATTCAAGAGACAGTTCCAATCATAAAAATATTTGGTCCCTATTTGGTAAGCAACCCAATATACTCCAGTAACGTACAGAGCTGCATAATCTACAGGATAGTATGAACTTCAGTGAACACATTTTACCCTTTTTTACACCTTTCAAACAAATAAATATATTAGACTACAATTAATAATCAATTAATAATCAATTAATTATCACAAAATTTCAAATATTTTATATATAAGAACTCTCTTTGGGAATAGCTTATTCGAATAGTGAAAACCGCATCAAAATATGACCAACGATTCTCAAGATAATCACGAACGTACGTACATACATACATACACAGATGTCACACTCTTATTCTCCTTTTGTCAAGTCAGTTAAAAATGGAAGGTTGTCGGTTGCTGTTCTGCACGCATTTTACATCCGCTTCGCCCTTTGCATCAACAATGGAGGTAATCACTTGAGTGAGGTTTTTGTTCCAAACACATTGATTTAAAACGATATTCTGAATACGAGTACCTTCCAGAAATTCAAAAAAGTGAAAAAAAAAATAGAATTGCCGTACACCGAATAGGGGTGTATTTTCTGCCGCACTCTGAATGATTGATTGATCTTGGCTCTTTATAAACATAAATAACAACTAAAGAAACAAAGAAAAATGTATTGACTTCTCCGACAACCCTATATTTTTTTTAAAAGAAGAAAGTTCTTTTGTTATAGTCATTAACTATACTGTATTTGTGTGTGCATAAAGCAAATCTGTAGGAATACAAATTTGAATATAATGGTGCGTAGGAAATTATTTCTTATATATTCTTCTTTAATTTGTAGGATACAAAATTTAACTGTAAAATTACATATTGTGGAAAACCACATGTAAAGATGCACCCTTTTTATCTCTTGTAATAATTATTATTATCTTCAATAGCTGAGAAACTTATCGTTTTCAGTTTAGTTGTATTATTAACTTCATAAAATAACATGGATAAACTTTCATCTCTCAATTCTATTGCAGGTATCAAACTATATTTTTTAGTTATCATACCGCTGCTACTTCCTTCATATTATAAAAATATGGAATACTTATAATTTGCGGTCAAACACGATTTAATGTTCTGATTCGCTGCTCCGGATACACGTGATTTGAATAACTGAACGATCACGTAACCAAAATCACATTAATCAGAACAATGAAAATAATATCTCCACTTGTGTTCGCAGAATATATAAATATAAATCTAACTATATCACTCTCGTGTCATCATTAACTTTCATAACATTTTCCCTGTTCTAGTTTACTTCTATAACTTAATAAATAAATACCATGTACAGAAGTAGACACAAACAGAAATAAAACTAATGAACATCGAAAAAAGCATATAAGCTAGATTCAATAAATGATTAAATTTACTTAATTCACAAAGTATGTCAAAAGAATCTTTTTTTTTTTTTTCTGTAAGAGGAAAATATTTATGAATATAGAATTTACAATTTATTCTTAAGTTAAACCACGTATGTTGGCTCACTATCGATGTATTTTGTGTAAATTTACTTTATGTCAATAAATTTTTATATGAATTACTACTTTCTATAAATACATTATTTACAAATATTCAACTGACATTTCTCTCTGATATTATCATTTGTTTTTCTTGAAATAGAGCAAGATTAAAATAGAAATTCAGTTGTAAATTGTTTGCATTAAGTAAAACTCGAAACTTTTGATTCGATAAACCAATTTCATCAAATTTATCCTTTTTTACATATATTAGTGTTGTCTTTACATGTTCAATGATTTTGTGACGCTTTCATTCACTAATGATTTGTGATATTTTTTAAGAAACGTCTATAATTAAGTTGGAGACAGTAGAGACAGTAATGACAGAGTCTAAATTTATAATTAACTCTTGAACTTGAGTTGAATTGATTTTAGTTTTTCGTCCCTTTTAGCAGCGAGGCTATATGAGACACTCTTGAACTTGAATTTCTACACACACCAAACAATAGATCACATCAAGTTTAACAAAATAAGATGCTTTTAGGATAAACACTCATCCTTAGTTTTCGAGAAAAAACACTAAGTTTTATGACGCTAAAAAATAGATCGTTTATTACCACTAACAATTGATAGTTCTTTGGTTTTTAATTTGCTGCAACAAATTGTTTATTTTTTAATGTGCTGTATACGTGTATAAAAGAGATACAGTGGTAAGGAGTAGATTGTATCTATTGTGAATGGTATTTTCCTAACAATGACACAAATACTCCTAACAGTGACACAAATACTTCTAACGGTGACATAAATACTTCTAACAGTATTGACGCGGGAGACCCGGATTCGATTCCCGGCGGGAGCTCATGTGGTTCGAATTCCACGTTAATCAGTAGGTCCACGTCTCGCATAGCCTCGCTGCAGAACGGGACGTTAAACTCAAACTCAACTCAACTTCTAACAGTGACACAAATACTCCTAACAATGACATAAATACTTCTAACATTAACACAAATACTCCTAACAGTGGTACAAATACTTCTAACAGTGACACAAACACTCCTAACAGTGACACAAATACCCGTAACAATGACACAAATAGTACTAATAGTGACGCAAATGTTTCTAACAGTGACACTAATACTGCTTGTAAATACAGGCAATGAGCTCCATTCTAAATTTTATTACGTGAATAGCAAAAATAGACTAGCAGTTCTTGTGAAAAAATATCGAGAAACAGAGATTGCAAGAATTTGTAAAGTTTAGACCAGTAACTTGTAGCTTGAAAAGTAATTTTGATAAGTTGGCACTCTTGATATTAATAAAGGAAGATAATGTATGGCGCATACTGATACAATCTAGAAACCTTTTCACCTAGAACTTTAATTATTAAGTCGTACAATAGCCATAAAACCAATTAATTCTATACAAAATAAGGTTTTGTTATTACAAGTTTTTTTTAACGTAAAAAGCCTCAATTATCTATTCGGTAAGTACAGATAGAGCTAGCATAATAAAAGACCTACTTGAGGCTGAAGACAAAGAAACCTTCGCGATAGAGAGAGAGAGAGAGAAAAAAAGGAAAATTGAGAAAAAGAAGTTGGCGAATCTATTTGAGCAGAAAGAATTTTTCAATACCCAGAGCCAAGTTTAATAATGTCACACACGGAAACCCATGGGAAAACAATAACAAAAAAAGAATTCTTGGCATGATTCCTTGTTACTGAATGCCCACAACGCTGAGTATCATAATAAAGATTGAACAGTGGGGTTAAAGCAAAAGACATGAAGAAGAAATAGAATGGGAAACTAGATCAAGTACACACACAATATTTATTACAAAGAAAAAAGGCAACTAAAGTCCTAACAACTTTTTCTCTTTTAATTAAATAATAAACGCACACTAAAAATATGGCAAAAATAAGTCTTGATTCACTTATCAACATATAATTGTACTCGATCGTGGTATGAATTGGAATCCACATTCTATCTCCATATTGACATTCCTCGTCGTTCAAGTTTATATTAGTAAATTAAGAGTACGAATCAATTATGAAATAAAAGTGTAAAGCACACTTTTTGCCAAACAATCTTAAAGTAAGAATATATGTTCCTAATTCGTGCAAAATAACCATGCAACAGAGGTGAATCCAGAAATTTCTTGAAGGTGGGACAAAGTTCTGGAAGTAGAAATTATTCATATATGAGGAGTATGTCGAAAAAATGGCTGCTATTTTTTACGCAGGGTTGGCAACACTGATGAACTGAGTTTGTGAAGGGCATGCCTCGGAGTTCTGTACTAGCAGCAGGGATGAAATTGTCCGAGTGGAGTTGTAAAAGAATGAAATGAAATATTTTAATTTTATGTCCCATGGCTAGGCTAGGCTAAAGGAGACGGTGATGATGAGAAATGAATGAATTACTGGAATGAAGAAAGAGGGAGGAAACGGTAGAACTCCGAAAAACCCACGCACACGGTGCTTGTCCACCACAAAGTTAACTTGGCGCGAGCTGCGATCGATCCAAGGACACCATGCACTCCGATTGGAGTTGTGTATATGCGAGTAGCAGTAAGGAGAAATGACTGCTGTAATGCAATATCCTGCCAAATGTGTAGTGAGATCTGTCATACGATTTCTGAACACCAAAAGACAGAATGCAGCTGACTTTAATAAGAATTTGTGTGCCATTTATGAACTGACAGTAATGAATGAAGGTAAAATCAGACAGTAATGCAATGAGTTTCTGGAATGGCGTTCAAATGTTCATAAGTATGAGCGTAGCGGAAAGCCTAGTGTTCAGACTACTATCCGGTGGAACTTTTTAACGACAAAGTGCGATTCAATCGCCATTTCATAATAACCCAACTCGCCAAAGAGTTTCCAGAAGTGTCTGGGGAAACAGTGCATTGAATTGTTACTGACAAGCTGTGTGGAGGGTGAGTATCAAAAATGCAGACAATCACTCACAAAGAGCAAAGAACAACAGCTGGACGTGACTTTCGGGGCGCTGGAGGAGTATGGGATTCTTTTATCACATAGTGACGGGAGATGAAACTTGGATATCATACGCCACTGGGGAGTCTAAGGAGCAGTCAATGCAATGGTGGCACTCTGGTTCTCCTAAAGCGAAGAAATTCAAGCAAACACCATCAGTTCATAAAATCATGGCAATCATGATTTTAGAACCAAAAGCATGTGGTTCTTGGAGAATTGTTGGAACCAGGATGAAAAATTACAGCATATGTGTATTTCCAACCATTGAATAATCTCCGATATTCCATCCAAAATCGGAGGAGATGAATGCTACGCTCTGGAATTCTTCTGATCCATCACAATGCTCGCCCACACACAGTTGTTCGTACTGTTGAGATAATTCAAAAATTTTGAAGGGAACTATTGAATCATTGCTCTGCAGCCTTGCCCCAAGTGATTTCTTTCTTTTTCTTTACCTGAACAGGTGGCTTGCATCGAGGAGTTTCAACGACAATGAAGCCCTCAAGACATCAGGTCTGGACTTGCTGCACTCTCAGATAGCTGATGTTTAGACAGAGGGCATACGGAAGCTTGATTCAAGCTATCAGAAATACCCATCCATGGCAACTATGTAGAAAAATAGCTAATATACAGTATCTTGGATGCTTTGGAAAAGATTTTAAGTGAAAATATACGTTATTGGGAAAATTGAAGTGAAAGTTTAGGTATAGTAGTGATTTCTTGAGATATTTGTGAATACACAAGCCTGGAATTTTGGCACAAGCTTGAATTTGACTTAGGCTCTTATATACTGTACATGTGTAGATATTTTTGTCTCATTTTCCAGTGATACTTTTCTGGAAGCAACTGGAAAATGGAATTTTTGTGATTTAACACTCTTTAACGAGCACTCGAAATACTGTATATTGATACAAATAACTTTAGTAATCATTTCATTGAAATAACGCAAAAAGAGTTATATTTTCCTTTAACGAAGCGCGTAGTCCCTTCTAGAGTCGCCACTGGATCACGAATGGTTTGTATCTCTTCATTTTTGCACAAAAGGATGAAAGATTCGAATGGGGTTCAAAATGATATATATATATATATATATATATATATATATATATATATATATATATATATATATATATATATATATATATATATATATTAGAGAGAATATTAGGCACTTTGTACTAACAATAGATTGAGAAATTGTTGATCTAATACAATTGAAAAAAATGTAGTTTCATCTCTGAAATAAACCAAAAAGAGTTATGTCTTCCATTCGGTGAATGCGCTTCTTTCTGGGTTTTCCACTGCCACTGCAACACAGGTATTTGCTACTGGTTAGTGCTAAACAGTCATTGAAAAAAGGAATGTATCATTAATCTGTGGTACGTAATTGTGCTATAAGAGAACGTACCATTGATCCGTGAAAAGCAATTGTGCAATAAGAGTACCTATCACTAATATGTACAAAATAATCCTCCATTTATAAAACTGAATTGTGGGATATGATCACGCAATAACAATATTACATTGATTATTACGAGACAATTATGTAATTACACTAACCCCTAATCTAGGGTAACTCTGACAGGAGGTTTGAGTGTTTTAAATGGACCTCGAGACCATTCACTTGAAATGTTCAATGACAAGAACTTGTCTTACTGAATGGCGTGGTAGTATTGATCAGACGATAATTCATACCGAACATGTGCGTGTAAATGCATAAGTGGGCAGAAGCTTACAGTATGATGTGAAATATGAGACACACATATTACAGATCACTTGTTCATTAAAGGCATATTGAATGGTGACTGATACATAGGAACCTGTTACGAGAGAAGAAGGGAAGTTCCCAAAGTAATTTCAGGATGGCGGTACGTCTCCACACTATGAGACGCAGGTTGGATGGTGGTTGGATCAACAGTTCCCTTGCCAATGATTTAATAGACGTAGCTCAGTGGAGTGGACACCATGAAAACCAGAACTCGCGTCCCTGAATCCTGTACTTGAGACACGTACAAATCTTCTGTAGCAGATCAAAATCAACAGGGTTCGTGAATTGCAGTGGCACATAACACACGGCTACTGGTATGATCAGAACGATACACGAAGACTGAAAAAACGCATTGCGGTATGCATCGAGCGCGCTGGTCACTACATTGAGCGCGTACTTTAACTCCTGATTTCTCCTCATTTACATGTTAATAACTCATATAGGAATAAAATTATGTAGAAACTGATATTGGATTCATGTTGTTGGTGATTTTCTAGTCTAAAACGATATAACACATGAATCCCTTTCCATTTAAAAAATAATCAGTTGAACTCAAAATGTTGAAGTTCAAGACAGCTGCCTGACAGTCATATGCTCCCGTAGGTATAGCTCCACACTCAACAGCCATAACGCAGATTTCATCCCTTACCCCTGTAAACATTTTCAAAGGGTGTATCATACTTTTGTATATGAGCAGAGTACGTTTATTTTATCTTGGCACGCTTCCCGCCTAAAGGATGGAACTGTCTGCTACGTGTTCTTGCCACGTCACAGTTGAGTTACAATGCGCTAGGAAACAGCAAAACGTCACACCACTCACAAATCACTGTTAACACATTTGTTGATGTGTGACAACTAAGCGCTCTAAATACCCGCCAAATAGCAATGACCTAATTTGATGGGCTGCCTGACAACTAACGTCACCTACACGACAAAACCAATAAGATGTCAATTGGATTAAAACGTTTTCGTGAGTGCTAGCAGAAAATCTTTAAAAGCCAACCAAGTGCTCTGGCGGGAAGTGTGCCAAGATAAAACAAACGTACTCTAGGAATATGGAAAGTAAGTGTGTAGGAGGAAGAAAAGAACTGTTTATGGGAATGAATATAGAACTGCGAACTGTGAAATAACTTATCACACAGATTTGTTGTAAAGGAGTCTTTATTTTCTATATGAAGAAAAAACATTGCAAAATAATGATAAAAATAAATGAAAACATTAAATCGAAATATTGGCATGCAGACGAGTGAAGAACATTAGATAAACATAACGAGAAACCACATGGAAGTGACAGAGAAGGAAGTTTGAACTGGAAAATGGTCAAACCCGTGAATGGAACATCTAGTGTCCTTTAGTTCATCAGGTGTGCTACCTTTAACCAATATTATTGAATATACTGTACATGAATTCAGTAGAATACTCCCATCAGTAGCTTCTCTTTTTTGGACGTTTTAGAGAATGAAATGTTTACTTCCACGAAATCGTTACAGCTGCTTCCGTGAAAGTCAACTGGATGGGAACTCATTCCCATTAGTAAACTTCGTTTCCTGGACATTTCCGAGAAAAACAAGTAATGTGATATTTCACATTATACAATATAAAAATATGTTTCCTGCTGGGAAGATAGGTCTAAATATTATAACACAGTTAGATCATGGTAAAGCAGTATAAGATAACTCCTTTGCAAGTGACACGGCTCTTGTTACTGGATTTAAAGTGAAAAACAAGACGATGCCAAAAAAAAAAAAAAAAAAAAGGGAAAAGCTGTAAAGAGAGAATACAAAATCTATATTATAAATTTGAAAGTGACTATGTTTATGATTTTTAATATCTTGGACCACTCGACCGAACTCGATCAAATTTTCAACATATATATGAGGTTCGGAACTGGAATGTTTTTTTTTTTTTTTTTTTTATCATTTCACTTTGGCGGTAGAATTTAGGGGAAGGGGAGATACTTAAAAATGATCAAGCTATCCGTGTTCCATTTTCTACAATTGAAACAAAGGCAGTACAAGTTAAATATCTCACCGCTAGATGGTAGCAAACATTCTCAAACAGTTGACATCTACCGGACGAAATTTAAACTAATTGTGTGTGATCCTTTTCACTTTCTACAAGAGTTTATTTAGTTTTTTTTTTTTTTAAATCATCCTTGACCATAATAAAGTAGATATTAATTTGAGCTACCATACTATTTAAAATTTCCTACCGCTAACTGTAAAGAGCAAAAAAAAAAAAAAAAAAAAAAAAACATTTAGTGAGTATACGAGATTGACTTTTCCATCAGAGTATTAACAGCCTCAAGATGCCCTCTTCTTGGCTTTGGAGTTATATTTATTGATGTTGACGCCGGCCACTTAATCGTTGGCAGCTTAATGAGCCGTGAAATATCGGTCTCTAGCGGAATACTGGAAAGCCAATTGAGTAAGAGAGAGAGAGAGAGAGAGAGAGAGTGAAAGTTGATTCGATCAGTCTGTCGGTCATTTGGTATTAATTAAATAACCCAACTTCCTTTTCCTTCTTCTTCTTCTTTTAGACCTCATTTCTGCACAGTAGCACAGCAATCCTCTTTGGCACGCAAACACTTTCCGAAAACTTTCGAAAGCATTTAAGAATAATCAGTTTTGTAAAGTATTTAATGCAGAAAGCTTATTCAATCCTATTGATGCTTATAGGTACACTAAAAATGATAATAAAACTAACTTTTTTTGGTTAGATGCTAATTAAATTGTAGAATTTGCGTTTAATAGGGAGAAACTGTTCTAAGAAGACAAATAAATTGATCGATATATCTGAATGAGCTGAACAAAATTATTGAGTGAATCTAAATCATCATGCGTAGTTCTCTAGAAAGTAGAAAAAACGATATTTTTTGTAAGCCGAAAATTCATGCTGAAGAAGTTTAGAATTGCTAATTATATCGTAGACTCTGTAGAGTTGCAAATAAATTCATGTTGCGTTGTCTTTTATTAATAAACTTGTAGGTTCTGTCAGTTCTAAAATAATGCGTGTTGCAGTTTTGTTTATTAATTACCTCGTAGGCTTTGTCATAGTTCTAAGATAAATGCATATTACAGTATTATTTAGTAAGCTTCTTATATAAAGGTAACAAAGAAAGTTCTGTCGCTTTTTCGCCCACCATCTTTGAACATCGATATGTCACCTAAGAGGTACCTGGAAGATCAAAAATAGTCCCTATCAGTATCGATGACCTTCTACCAACGTTCTGGAAGGAAATGGGTTCCATCGCGGTAGAACTTGGTAGGACGTGAAACAAAGAATGTATTAAGTGCATTTTGCACCTCTACTAGAGATTTGAACGGTGTTCTCTAAGGTCATTGTTTAAGGAATGGAGCAGGTGATAATCGGATTGTACAACGTCCGGGGAGTATGGCGGATGCAATAGTGTTTCCCATCCAAAATGTAGAATGGTGCCCCGTGTCATCCTAGCCACGTGGGGCTTAGCGTTGTCCTATAACAGGAGAATCCCTTTGCTATTCAGAAGTGTGCTATTCAGAACTCTAGAGTTTTGAGTGCTTCTTGAACACGGATCAACTGCTGACAGTACACAGTTGCATTGATACTCTGACTAGCTGGTAGCAGTTCCCGATGCACGATGCCGCGAGCAGTGCACCAAACATATAGTTGTTCTTCCGGTGCAGTGCTGATTTCGGCTGTTTGGGAACCGGTTCATGGGATGCTAACCAATTATGACGGCGCAGTGGAGCTTCGTACAGGACCCACTTCTCATCACATGTCAACACCCTGTCCAGAAATGGCTCCTTCCCTAGACGAGACGGCAAAGAAACACAGGTGTTTGCTTGCGTTGCCTTCTGATACGAAGTCAAATCATGTGAGACCCATTGATACAACTTGTAGCGCTCCCCAGTTTGATGGAAGTGCTACCGAATGGTTTCTCCACTCACACTGAATTGTGGTCCCAGTTCCTCTCATGTCTGGCCACCGTTCACTTTAATTGCTGCCTGAAGATATTCATTTTGTACATGTGTTGGTTTTCCGGCACATGGTGCGTCTTCGAGTGTTTCATCACCGTCCTTAAGCTTGTTAAACCACCGCTCCACTGTCTGCGTAGTCACGACATCCTCACCAAAGGTCTAGCATATCTTCCGCCTTGCTGCAGCGGCGTTTGACCCCAGTTTGAACACGCCCTTGTGACGATCTGCGGAGGTCCTATGTTCACTCTGTCCTTACACAAGTTCACGGTGTAACCGAAATGCCACAACTAGGTAGTATGTTAGATATACCCACCCCAACAACTAACCTTCGCTTTATCTCCATTCACATTCAAGTCATGGTGTGAGGGCCAATTAAACACAAGACCTCCACAAAAACCGACAGAACTTTCTTGGTTACCTTTATTGACTGTGATTTGACAATGTGCTTGTGGAGGTCTACATATAAGGACATACCAAATATTCTTATGACTATCGTAGTAATAAGCATACACTGTATTACTTTACGTATAGCTTATTCATAAAGAACATTTGGTAAAATAACGAAACATGGATACATATTCATTAAGGTAGCTACTAATGAGGTAATTGAATGTTTTCCAGATATATGTACTGATTAAATTCTGAATATCTAGACTAGCAAATTCAATTTTATGCTGCGCCATTCGAGTCATTTATAATCTAAAATTTGCAATCATTAATGGCGTCACAAAACATTCAAGAATACTTAAAATAATTTTTTTAATGATTTATACCTCTAATAATTTTTATTATTTATTTAACTACCATCCTACATTCATTAATGCAAATATAATGACAGTACCGTAAGTGAGATAATGTAGCATCTGTTTACCCTAGGGATGGTATCGAGACGAGACGAGACGAGACTTTGAACAGTCTCGGTCTCGTCTCGGTTGATAAATAACGGTCTCGGTCTCGTCTCGAGTAAAAAGTCACCGTCTCGGTCTCGGTCTCGTCTCGGTCAACAGATGCTTGTCTCGATCTCGGTCTCGGTCTCGTCTCGAAAGTCTCGAAATAAATAGTGTGAAATTAAAATAGTGAAAGTATTATTCTCGTACAGTCTGTCGTTTCCGCTTATTTTTTCCTTTCATTTTGACTTAGAATTATGGTATGGTGTACCTTTTCATACCTAATTTGCTAGTGCTAATACTTTCCATGCGCGTATTCCAGGTTCAATGATCAGTGGGTATATCACCCTAAAACCCTAATAGAACCCATATTTCACTTTCAGCAATAGACTTTGCCTCATATAGCCTCAGAACTGCCTATACAATTAAACTCTATTAAATTAACTCCAGTACTATACAATAGCTTATTTCCTTCCTTTGATTCAGAATTGTTCAATACCTCCTAACGGATAACGCAACACATAGCAGCACGAATGTATTTAATCGTACCGAAATTGAAACTTTACAATTTCTCATTTATTATTCAATACATTCTGCTTTGACTGTCATTTTAAAAACAAAATATAACGTTCATTATCTTAACAAATAGGGTAAATTATTAATAGGGTAAATTATTACTACAATATACGTATTTTGTTTGAAATTGATGAAATGCTTTATTACCATTTCACATCTCCGTGTTTAATTGACACTTTATAACACGAACGTCCTGAACCTTGTGGTGGGAGCTACTACACCCATCTTTGCTATGTGAGGTCTCGAGTTGGATCACAAAGCAAGTTAGATTCAAAGTCCGATGTTTCGTATAATTCGTGTCTCATTTTAAGTGCATTCTGTTTCTTATACAAGTTCATAAGGTCGTAATGCATTACGTAAGCACATATCCAGTGCCGTAACATAGATTAATCTTATTCCTTAGCTCTCAACGGTGCATGCAATCTTTATTCGAGAAAACTAATCGTGCGTTCATTACGTTGAAATTTTATATTGATTAAAAATTACTTGCGAATCATGGACATACATATTATATAAGTATATAGGTAATTCAAGTTATCTGTATCTTTTTTTTCTCACTCGCCAAAACAAGTGATTCTTAACTTTCTAGTTTTCTTTTGTATTAATTTTCGTAGTTTTGCTGCAACATGATGGATTGAATAGTCAAAAATACTTTTTTCGCTCTATGACTTTCATTAAATTTTGGACCCATTTTTACCCTACCTTACCTAGTAAAAGTTATATATATAGTCTTAGTTGAGGAACCAGTTTTTCGCTTCTGTAAGATTACGAAATTATGACTTGGTTTAGTTTACCTACGAGGTTTAGATATAATAAAATCATCACCATCATCATAATCAACCATTATCAATCCATTGCTGGATGAAGGTCTTTCCAAGTCCACAACTATCTAACTTGGGCAATTCTTTTCCAGGTTACTCCTCAGTGGCTCTTGATTTCATCACACCTTCTTGTATGCGGAGGTTTCCTAGGCTGTTTTTGTATTGTGGTGTCCAATCTAGAATTGTTTTCGTCCGTCGATGATAATTTCTTCTTGCAATATGTCCAGCACATTTTCCAGCTCATATTAAATTATTTCATTAGCATCATCAGTATTCAATTCTATATATTTGGGCTACTAATAGTTCGAATTCGCTACTTTCGGAGTACAGACACGCTACTTTTTAATCTTCGGATCTGGCAACACTGACTGAATGATTTAAATCAACATAATGTGAGAACCCCCATTTGGTCTAGCGGCTAGCACTCTTGATTTTGGTTCGCGTGGTCTCAAGTTCGATTTCCGGTAGGGGTAAAGTTGAACGACCGAAGTGGTTCGGATTCCACTATAATCATTAGCTCCACGTCTTCTTTAGCCGCCCTAGCATAATGTGGGACGTTAAACTAAAACAAAACAAAACAAAAGTGAACATTGTGTATTACTAACTGTAAGTCCTTGAATAATTGCATATAGCTATATGGTATTGATCGAGTTTGATGTGATCGGTGGTCAAACTAAAGCAAGTGAAATGTAATTAGTGTGTAATTAGAACTTTTAATTAAGCAAGGTCTTAATCTAAAGTGTGCACCAGGCCTAAGGCTTAGGGGGAACAACTAGTGTTACTGAAAATGTATCTGTTACATTTAATTTCAGTTACAATTTGCATTTACATGTATTGCTGGAACGAAGACTTAAACATTAACATTATACGTAGCCCAAAGACTATGAAAAACGTATTCTCTTGAAAGCTTCTTGCACCATAAAACAAACTACGAGTAATTTTAAAATATCTTGCAGTTCTACGTTATTTGCACATATTTAGAATAATAATTAGCAATTTATTTAAGTGAGCAACGCTGCTTAAAATAATGTAACTGTCATTTGTTTTAATTAAAACCATCAAAAACTATTGTTGTAATGTTATAGAAGCAAAGGAAAGCAATAACCGTTAGGCTATGTGATCTGTGGCAATAATCATTATAAAAATTTAGTACAAATACGTCATTTTAAGCAGTATAATAATCATTACGGTACCAATATGTTTGGTGTCTGAAACGATTTGAAATAACAATTGTTGTAAATGGCGCTATAAGCATTTAAGTCTTTTGGAAGCATCTGCATGATGAGACGTGATGTCAGCGCGTTTTCGAAGTAAAGTAAAGAAAATTTAGAAATATTTAAATTTTCCGTTTCTTGTAACTTTGTTCCCTCATTCATTCGAAATATATTATACCATGATCACAGTATTTGACGCTAAGATACAGTTGATGCGCATTGCACCGTCCATGCCATTTGAGTTATTAGAGATTTCCAAAATGTTGATGTTAATGATACTGTGTTGTCCTTTGTTACACTAAATAATGTATGGGCTATTGTGGTTTTGTTAAATAACTAAATTAGAAATATGTAATACTCTACGTAGCGCAATTTGAGAAAATACAACTTTATTTTGCTTTTAGCAACATTGTTCATCTAGTGATATTGCAGAGAATCTAGAAGAATTTCCCAACTTGGTACAAAATTTCAGCATTTTTAATATATATATATATATATATATATATATATATATATATATATATATATATATCGCAGATCATAGGGGAGGGCTATAGGGACTATAGCCCCCCTTAACGCTCAGGTATACACTGGATAAAATGGGTTTCAATCCTACTTTCTTTACACTGGATAAAGCGGCAAACCATGGTTTAGCCCCTCCC
The DNA here is from genome assembly GCF_964235325.1 of Thermobia domestica. Classification (NCBI taxonomy): domain Eukaryota; kingdom Metazoa; phylum Arthropoda; class Insecta; order Zygentoma; family Lepismatidae; genus Thermobia; species Thermobia domestica. The sequence continues at coordinate 79,691,221 of NC_137468.1, read as the reverse complement.
TTGATCATATACTGGGTCCGCGGCTATATATAGGACAGGATGGCCCATGTTAATCTTTCCACGGGGATATCTCGAAAACGGTTGAACATAAATGAACCGAACAAAAACTCAAATAGGAAATTCCATGGGGCACACCTGATGGTGTTGTTGCGGCGCCTCCCGGGGCCAACCTTCATGGGGTACCAGGGCCAAACTTTAAAATTTTAAGTGGAAACATGGGGCGAGTAATACCTTGTTTCGTAGATCTTTAAAAAGTAAAAATCGTTGTGGCAAAAGATTTTTCATATTGGTCACCGTATTCAAGATGGCCGCAATGACATGGTGCCTGTATCCGATAAAACGTCCAGTACCACTAATATGAAAACAGTTGGAGATAAACGAACAGTCAGAAAGTGAAACAGGAAAGGCATGGGGCGCGTCGAGTGATGTTCTCACAGTGATCCACGGCTGCCTTTCAAGGGGGCGAAACTTAGAAATTTTGAACCGAAATATGGGTCAAGTGATACGTTGTTGGATAAATTTTGAAACACTAAACAGTATTGTATCAAAAGATTTTTCATATGGGTCACCGTTTTCAAAATGGCTGCCAAGACATGGTGCCTGTATCAGATAAAACGTCAAGTACCACTAGATCCCTAATATGAAAATAGTTGGAGATAAATGAACAGAATAAAACTCGTATAGGAAAGCAAAGAGGGTATTTATCATTCCACGGCTCGAGTATAATCAGGCATGTAGCCAGGATTTCGTAATAGGGGTGTCCGTGACATGAAATACAGTGGTTATCACACCAGGGGTTCGATAATTCTAAACTATTTTACTGGCAACATATATTGGTTCGTTTATCGAGGATTTTGTAATGAGGGAAGGGGGGTCGTGACTTGAAATACTGTGGTTACACACCAGGGGCTCAATCAATCTAAACTATTTTACTGGCAACACGCCCATATTAGTTTGTTAGGACAATAAAATGAGGATATATTAATCTTTTAATAACAAACTATAAAGAAATCTGAAGTAAAATAATATTTAAAAAATATTGAAAAATATACAATAATTCGAACTCGGTTCTTGTTGTCTTCTTCCTTCTTCTTTTTCTTATCTTCGATTAATGCCGTCAAAGATAGCAATGAATCTCTTTCGGCGATAAACACATCCTATAAAATGGATTAGTGTTGCCGCGAAATTGAAAATTACTTTAAAGTGTAACTGGAATTTATGTTGCCAGGCTCTGGTGATTGTTGGCATTTCTTAAGTTCTATCTGAGAATCTACCTGATAGAACAGGTTTATTGATTGTCATTTGTAGTCCATAGAATTAGCATGAAGCTAAATGGAATTCGAAACGGTCCGTTCAAATAATATAAATTTTTAGATTGAACCCCTTTCCTTTCCTACACACAAAGTTCCGCATAAGAAGGAGTAACCAAACGTTTGCTGTAGTTTTATACTTTTAAGGCTGATTCTTCTTTTTCTCGTTTCTTTTTATTTCATCCTTTCTTAATTTTTTTCATATATGGTCTCGAAGGGGGGTTCCGGACCCCCCGGACCCACCCCTTGGCTACGTGCCTGGTATAATGCAACGGAGACAAAGATTATTAAAGTATAATTAACATGATGCAAAAGAGGAAATGATAGAAAATTATCTTTCCGATCTCTGTCCGTAAGTGGGTGAAGCGGGAGTGAATGGTAAAATCTCAAATGAGAACCTCACTTTTATTTGTAATAGATTTGGTTTGTCTGAAACACTTGTGTGTACAAATGACTGGTACTATAATGAATAAAAATAAAGTGAAATAAGGTGAATGAAAATAAGGTGAATGAAAATAAAGTGAAATAAGGTGAATAAAAATAAGGTGAAATTCAAGTTTAACAACATTTTGCCGCCCCTGATAATTTAATGCAATGCGTGCAAGATTTTTGGGACATATCTGCATCAGTATGTACCGTTTCGTTACTAAGGATCACAACTGAAATTACTGTTGAAAGTTATTCGGAATGTAACTGTAGACATCTCAGTGAAACTCATATTCTATCACATGCAAGAAGACATAGAAGGAAAAGAAGCGAACCAATATCATGCAGACGACTGTTGAACAAAACCAACGTTTGTAAACATTGTTCTAAAATTACATAGTTCGAATTGGTTTCGTTGATTCATTTTTGCATCAACCATTGCCTGCAATCAAAATGGAAGGTACCAATTAACAAGAATTTTACATTCTTTATCCCATTACAGAGACATTTATCTCTTATAGAAACACATTTCAAATAACTTTGTTTAGTAGATACAATTTGCAAAAACTAAGGATCTCATTTGCAATTTCACCGATCCTTCCCGCTTCACTCACTTACGGAGTGAAGTTGGGATAAATTTCTAGTAGTTAGATTTCTTCCTTTCCATTATGGTACTTTCACTCTAATCATCTTTTTGACTGTTGCAACATTCCCGAGATATAGAATGATAAATACCCTCTGTGATTTTCTTTTCGAATATTTGTTCTGGTGTTTTCATATTAGTGATACTGGACGTTTTACCTGATGTAGGTACCTTGTCTTGGTGGTCATTTTGAAAACGGTGACCCATATGAACAATCTTTTGCAACAGCACTATTTAGTTTTTAAAGATATGTTGAAAGAGGTATCACTCATCCCATGTTTCCATTTACAATTTTGAGGTTGCGCCGGGAGCCTCCGCGATAATATCAATCGATGTGCCACATGACATTTTCTATTTGAGTTTTTGTTCGGTTCATTTATGTTCAATCGCTTTCATATTAGTGGTACTGCACGGTTTACTGTATCTGATAGAGGAAACATGTCTTGTCGGCCATTTTGAATACAGTGCCCGATATGAAAGATCTTTTGCCACAACGCTTTTTAGTTTTTCAAGGTCTATCGGACGAGGTACAACTCACCCCTTACTTCCATTTAAAATTAAAGTTGGGCCTCGGGAACCTATGCAGGGCGGACCTGGGTAGCAACCGCGACCATATATATATACCATATATATATATATATATATATATATATATATATATATATATATATATATATATATAGAGAGAGAGAGAGAGAGAGAGAGAGAGACAGGCAGACAGACAGAGAGAATTCTATTTGCATCAGCAGTGGATTTTGTTTCTGGAGAGGCTTGAGGAGCGAGTAAGAAACATTTGCGTTGTACGTGCAATGCAAAAAAATTATCACAAATTTATTTCGGGAGGGATTTGAGCCCGATAACCCCCTAAATACGCCAGTGTACATCAGTCAACCGTTCTCATATTATCTAACACAGCAACGAAACAAGGTTTGAGTGAAGGCAATTTTAGTATCTATCAAATTCAATATTCGCGACGAGACCGAGACTTTCGAGACTGACCTAAGTCTCGTCTCGGTCTCGTCTAGATTTATAGAGGTCTGTCTCGGTCTCGGTATTTAAAAGTCCGTCTCGGTCTCGGTCTCGGTCTCGTCTCGGTATATAAAAGTCCGTCTCGGTCTCGCTACCATCCCTAGTTTACCCAGTAGTGGTTGGGTGGATCGGGTCGTCCCAAGTAGCATTTCGTCCCAGTAGCATTTCGTCCAAATCCCACCACATATCGTATTGTTTCGTCCCAAGCAGCATTTCCTCTCAGTAGCGTTTCGTCCCGATTCCACGAACACGAAGCTTAGGTTTCGGCCCGCCATCTGATCGAGTAGCGTTTCATCCTGTAGTTACACACTCTCTCTCACACACACACATTGATCATGTTTACAGTGCGATGAGGTTCATTGTTAGCACCAGCCAGGACTGCGTGTGCCCTGTTTTATTAGCACCTCTCTGACAGAGGTGGGCTTGCCGTACAAGCTTTCACTCAGCATATACGAAAAGTAGTAAGTAACCCATGGACGCCGTGGACCTGCACGGTTATTTCATGGGTTATTTTATAAAATTATTAACTAAAAAATAAACGGAATTACCGCACTCGGCCTTAAAACTTAAGACCTAGTTTCAAAAAAAATTGCAGCCAGCATATTCAAATATTCCTAACCATCAATAACTTCGTCCAATATTTTCATTTATGAGTCCTAACGGCTTTCTGAAAAATAAATGGTAGCCAGCCCTTTGTCAATTATTAAACGATATTCGAATATTCTTTACTACCAATGACGTTGCCCAATATTTTCGAATGTAAGTCCTAACGGCTTTCCTTTGTCTTTAATTCATGTGCATTATGTAAGAGACATTTCTTTAAAAAGAAAACTTCCCGATGTTTCTTGACTTCCAGTGACTCAGTTGCTCTTACAACTCTGTCGTCCATCGGAACATGCATTTTCTTCCTTTTCACCTCTTCTAAATTCAATTCGATCCTCATAATATTTGCATATGAACGTTCTGTTTCTTTTTTCAAGAATACAACGAAATCTTTTAGTCGCAGGGCGTGGTTTACCCACAACTGAGTTTATGAGATTATTCCAACCTTCTACAGCGTTATTTGTTCCGTGTCGTCTTTGGTAGCAGCTCCACATGTCAACTCATATTTGTAGATTTTCCAACCACTGGTCAACAAAGTTGTCGAAAACTTCAGTCAGTTCTTCGTGGTCTTCTGTGGTACTTCGGATATGTAGTCATCCTTCCTCCACTTCTGCTGGCTACAATGAGGCTAAGGCAGCACACATCCTGTAGAGTCCCATATTTCCTTATTTGCTGTATACATATTTGTCAGGCCGATGTTTTGCACCTTACTCCAGATAATTTGAGAACACTAATTTTTTTAAAAAAATTGTAATTTAGCTCTTGGGAAGACATCTTTAATAGCTTCCAAAGCTTCTGCCTCGAAATCGATGTTTATCGATTCAGAAGACCATTCTGGTACTACTCGAAGGATAGCCAGATAGATAAACTTAGGTAACCTTTTTCTTATCAGTTTCTAAGCTTTTTGCTATGCTTCCTGACCTTGGACCCTTAAAGTTATTTTTTTTTCATGTTTTCGGCAGCCTAATTCTGAAAGGAAGGATCTATGCAACCAGGAATCACCTCCCAAACGTTGTCGTTATTGTTTTGAAACACCCTGTATAAGCGCGACCTAGTAATCTTAGTTAGCTAACATTTCATAAACATTTGGAAAATGTCCAAATAATTTTCGTATAGAGTTTTAAGCTAAATATTAAACAGTGAAAATGTGATAATAGAACTGCCGGAAAACACTTTGGACCTCCTCGAGGTTGTCACTAGATTCTGAAGGCAATAGGAAGAAAAACGTCTTCAGAAGGCATCCCAGGATGGAAGGCAAGAAATAAATATCAAAAAGAATTGGCCCCAAAACTTAGGTGTACATTACGAATATACAATAGGCAAATAATAGTAAATTACAAACAAGAAGTAATGTAACACAGATCCAGTCGATAAAAAGAGTTTGACTCGGTAATTATATGTTGTCGGAAGATCCCCATGTACTGTGAGTCGCGAATGTAACCTATAGGGTCTATTACCTGTAAACTCTCTTTGTTTCTTCTTTAAAATGACAGAGAAAGAAGGATGCAATATTTAAAAATAAAACTTTCCGTACGAAATTAAATTTTGTTCTCAATTATATGCATAAAGATAAGTTGTCTAAAATTATTCATAAAAGAAATAGATCATCATGCTTTTGTATTCTACTATAGGAAAGAGATACAGATATCTTACCCAAATGATTTGTTTTAAAGCCGGTTCATTCTTTTCATCTATTGCCTATGCTTACCTGAAAAGAAAAATAAAAGTAAATGAAGAACTTAGAATAAATAACACACCAACAAAGAAATATTAGAACATGGCAGAGAAAAGGTACATGAATTTTCCCTCACTATTTTTGCTCTTATTATTAAAGTATATATACAATTTATACACTAGATTACACGTGAATAATTTCTCTATTAATCCTTTCCTCTATAAGTTGAATTTCTTACCCCTAGCAGCGCAGTGGTTTTAGGGTTGTTGGTTAGGAACGACCCTGCCCGAAACAGTTGGATCTAAAGGAACCACTTGCCCGAAGCAGCGCAGAGGTAGGGTACTGGCTCCTGCTTGAAGCAGTGCGGAGATGGGTAAGGAATCTCTTGTCCGAAACAGCGGAGAGGTAGGATAGTATCTCCTGTTCAATGCTGCGCGTAGATCGGTAAGGAACCTCTTGCCCGAAGGAACGCAGAGGTAGGAATAGGATAGTATCTACTGCCCAGAGCAGCTTGGAGATATAAGTAGGATGCGATCAGTTGGTGACTGATGCTTTCTGCCTCTATGCGTCCTCTTTTATAGCCAGTCTTTGTAGGCGAAGACTGTGGAGGGGCTGAAGGGTCCCTCTTCATGATTCTTCGTGTTCTCTTCGTATTTCATCACAGTCAGCTGCTTGATGGGGCTTGTGCTCAAGCACGTAGTATTGTTTATTCTATGATAGCTGAGATTGCTTATGAGACGACACTAGGGAAAACAAAATTTTTGAAACAAAGCAGAACTTTTCCAATAGAAACAGGTACATTTTAAGAGATGTGACATCACTTTCAGATCACCTTTTTCGAGACGAAACAACCCCCAAGTCTTGTCTCGTAGGCAATGTAAATGGTTAATGATAACATTAACTATAAATCATTAATCATTTAATAACTCATACGTAATTAAAACTAATTTTTCTAAATATTTTGGATTTCTAAATAAACCTCTTTGTTTTTTAAAAGATATTGTTTTTAGCTATTAAGATTTTTTTGTAGAAAAGATTCCCACCTAAAACTCACTCAATATTTAAATTTTATTTTAGCTTGAAAATTAAACTATGCTTAAGAATAATTTGGTTAGCATGTTAGAATTCGACCGTCATTCCAATCTCGATCGGTCGTGATATAGTGACATCATGGACAGAAGCTACTAAGAAGTAATAAAACCAGAACTCCAGGCGGTTGTGAATTTCGATATGCCCCTTCAAGGATTTTCTGAACTTATGAAAATGCACTGAGAAAAAATTGTATGTGGCGTATGTAAAATCGTATGTTACATTTATAAATCCTGTAGTTTTTGGACTTAACATACACCAAACGTTATAACTGAAAACGTATGTTTTATAATACTTTCTGTATAAGTGTTCCATCAGTACATACTTTCCGTATGAAACAATATAGGTGATCAGGATCTCACATACAAATGGACGGTATATTACATATAGCTGACGAAGGTAACATACATATATGTATGTAATATAAGGAAGACTGTTAGATATCAGTCATCCTGAAACGGCATGATGTAACATCTAAGGGCAGTACGTATGTAGCATATGGATAACGTATGCTCCGTACTGATTTCTGTAGTAAGCAAAAGGAGTCCGTACAATATACCGCTATCCGAAGAACGGATTTTTCTCAGTGTGGATATGTGACTGTTAGGAGATGCAAAGTATACATTAAAACATTAATGAAAGGGCAACAAAATTGATGCATAATAATATACTTGGTTGGTTGGATTTGAGTTTAGTTGTCCCTTTCAGCACAAGGGTATATGAGACAGGGATAAACAGCATGAGCTTTATTGAAAGTTGTAATATAATTTGTATTGTAATATTTATGCGTTGCAATTATTTTTAATAAAACTGCTTCTGTTTCCAATTAATATTATTCTGTTATTAGATGAAACCATACATGTGTTATATGTAAATTCTGATTATTAGATATTTTCCATTTCCCCCATTAAAATCATAAAATATTTCCGTTTTTCTTGGTGACCTCACAGTAACCCATTAAAAAAATAGTTGCTGTAGCCTTAATACTATCATTACGTAGGGCATTTAACATTGACATTTAAAATAAGACTTTAAAACATTTTTTTTCTATTGAAACTATGATAAAGAATAACAAGAATGAAAATGCGAAGTGCAACATAATAAAGAAGACATGAAATTATTAGGCCGGTGTGAATAAAATATCCGCTTTGACGTCTAGTGAAAAACTCACCCCTGCAACACAACATAGGTCAGATGTCTAACGTCACAAATTTTGCACACGTCCACCAAACAGGCTGGGGTAAACAATCAGGAGGGAAGGCGTTGTTGAACATAGTCGTATGAAAGTATACCATGCAGAACCGACAATTAGGAGTGATTTTTCTTTACTAATTAAGACATTCGGCATAGAAAGTAATGACATTTACAGTGCCAAGGATAACGAAGGAACGCAACATTCCCCGCTGGTTTCTCAAATTTCATTCCGATTGACGTAGTATTGCACCGTGAAAAGCATACAATGAGAAAATGTTCATGCCATTGGAGACGAGTTAGGTATACAAGATGTTTCAAAACAACACCGACAACGTTTGGGAGGTGATTCCTGACACCAAGATAAAACAAAAAGTATAGACCAACCTGGGTGCACAAATGCTTCCTTTCGGAGTTATAGGCTGCCGAGAACATGAAAAAATAAAATTTAAAGGTCCATAGCTTCTAAACTATGAAATCTACCACAGTCGGATCAAGATTTCACTTAAGAACTAGATGTGCCCTATCCAAAAATCCATGTTTCAGAATCCTAAGGTACTCACGCAACAATTTTTATAGAGGTAGTTTGACTACAGGTATATAATTAGAAGTACTCACCAATTATCTCTATAAAAATTGTTGCTTAAGTACCGCAGAGTTCGGAAACATGGATGTCTGAATACAGCATATATATGAGTTTCTAAGTGAAGTCTTGACCCGACTACGGTAGGTCCCATAGTTTTGAAGCTATAGATTTTAAATTTCATTTTTTTCATGTTTTCGGCAGCCGATAACTCCGAAAGGAAGCATTTGTGCACCCAGATTGGTCCATACTTTTCGTCTTATCTTGGTGTCAGAAATCACCTCCCAAACGTTATCGGTGTTATTTTGAAACACCCTGTATAGCATATCACTGTCATTTAGCAGCTCTGTGCAAACCGGTAAGCTGAAAATGTTGGTTTTATGACCCGCGTCAGTGCACACGGGCCAACAAGAATTGCAGTCTGGATGTTTTCAGTTTTCTCTAAATGTATAGAATAACTGGGATATAGTTTCCTGCATAGGATTGTCACTTCAGATGGAAAACTAACGGCCAGAACAATAGTTAAACCATTATCTACATCCAGGACGGTTTCGTTAACTTCCTCTCCATTCACAGGAAGTGTTATTGGTGGTATGGTGACTTATGATGACAGTGATCTACCACAGTAGTAGATACAGTGGATATCTATCACTTCCGGTTTTCGTAGAGAGATTACAATGCAGACGGAATATATTTTTGGGACGCTTAATTAATTGCAGAAAACAGCTTCTCACTTCTATTACTATTTCTACTCTTTAATTAGAAAAGGTTGAAATTAGAAAAGGTCGAATTTTTGTAATTTTCCGTTTGAGCAGAGTTTAGAGAGAAGATGATACAAATTTGTAGAAAGAAGGGAAGAAAAACGCTTCTCGCTATCTTTTACCGTTGTTGCTTTATGTAGATCAATACTCAAACCGTAGCCTGTATGTAATTTCTTTTATTTCTGATTTTAGTGGAGAGTTAAGAATCGAGATTAAATGTATTCTTGAGTTACTTAATCGGTTGCAGAAAAAAAAAACCGGTTCTCTCCATTTATTAGTTTCTGCTCTATAGGGAGCAATGTTAAAACCGGAAATGGTTGATTTCTATCACTTCCGCTGAACGGATTACCTCCACCAATGAACTCAATTCCTAGCTTGTGACCCTCTGTATCCTAGACAAATTTGAAGGTGATCCATCAAGTACTTCTTAAGTTCTTTTCTTTTGTCTACCAGACACACGGACATACGCACATACACACACACGGGCAGGGTCGGACTTGCCTACCCTGCTACTCACTAATCGCCGAGTGGGTTTACGCACTTGGGTGGGTTAACATGATAAAGACGAAAGTGTCTTTCTAGGTGGACCAATTCTGACCGATGAAGCAGTTTTGATGGGCCAAAAATTGTCATTCTACCCCTGTAGATGGGTAAACTGTATATAAAGGAGATTTGGTAAACCAAGCTTTAAAATCAATCACGAATAGTATTATACAGGATGTTCATTTATTACGTAGCCCAAATCCACTGGAGAAATCCTCACACCTAAACAATAAAAAAATATCCATATGAACATAGGGCGAAAAACGCGGTATTTCAAAGTACAAGATGCCAAAATAGAGAAAATTGTAACTTTGAGCTTAACTAGCCCGAAAGTTATGAGACATGTCAAATGCGTTTAGGGAACTATTAGAGGAACTAGTATTTACTGTCTATCTAAGTAACCACGTTTCAGAGTTGGGTTGTACCGGCGCAAATGATTTTAGTGAGAGAGGTGGAAGAGCGGAACCCATACCGCAACTTCCTCTCTAATATCCGTTGTACCGGTACATCCCAACTCTGAAACATGTTATTTAGATAGACAGTGTACTAGTTTCTCTAATATTTCTTTAACCGTCTTTGATATCTCTCATAGTTTTCGAGCTAGGCAGAATCAAAGTTACAATTTTCTCGATTTCGTCATCTCGTAACTTTGAAACAAAGTGTTTTTCGCCCTATGTTCATATGGACTTTTTCATTATTTAGGTGTGAGGATTTCACCAGTGGATTTGGGCTTCATAATAAATGAACACCGTATATATCATAAGTGATCTATGAAACTCATCCGATTTCCACCAGACATGGTATGTTCGTAGAGCACAAGATTATGAAGCATCCGAAATATTATTACTTGCAAATCTTTGGTTTCAGAGCTATTGGCCATCAAAATTTGATTTGGACTTAGTGAAATCAAGAACTTTCACTAGAATATAATCGAGAAAATTTACAAGAAGTTGACTAAAGTTGGTAGATGGTAACCATTTATGAGCTTAGTGCACGTACGAGCTAAGTATCAAAATATCATCATATGCAGACCTTTGGTTTTAGAGTTATTGGCTTTCAAAGTTGAATGTGGACTAAGTAAAATGATATATATTGCAAGAAATCGATAAAACTATCCTTGACCAAACCTTGATCTTGACCAAACTTGGCATAGTATTAGATCTTAATAAGCTTAGTGCGAATATTAAATATTATGCTTTCCTGATCTGTCTTAAACGACTGGGATTCCATGGGACTGATTTGCAATTTATCGTCCCTTTTCAGAACAGAAACTATCTAAGATTCAACGCCTATTGTTTTTAACTGGATACGAACCATTACATGGGTTTATATCTCATGCAAGGAAATCAACTGGAATCGAACATGAGACCATATGCATTGAAGACATGTGGATTTGCAACTTAGGCGCAAACAGACATATTTATGATAAAAATACGAAACTATTTTGGTTACGCAAAATATGATCTAAAAATAGCAGTAAAATATTTTGAAAAGACCTAAAATAGTTATAGTGTTTTGTGTTTCACAAATAACGAAAAGTCCGTCAAAATTAAGTATACACAAGATGGTATTTACGTACTACTTTAGATGGTGACTGAATCACTACTACATTGTTAAAAATACTTTCTTAAATCTGAGAAAGTGTTTCTTATCTGTGTACCAAGAATTACTTTTCTTAGGAATAAGAGTTTGAAACTCTCATTAATGAGAAATAAAGAAAAGTAGATGAGTAGAAAAGTAGTGAGATAGAGCGGAACGAGACACCACACTGTTGCTTTTATAATGAATGAGAATTGCTAAATCTCATTTCTAAGAAAATATTGTCTCGGTGTACAGATAGGAAACGGTTTCTCAAATTTAAGAAATTGTTTTTTTACAGTGTGCAATGTGAAGTATAGTCGCTAACGTTCTCATCTTTGGTGCGAGCGGTCCCAGGTTCGATTTCCGGTGGGAATACTCAGTCGAAAAAGTGTAAAAGCTTTTTCAGACCAGCCCATTCTGAGTGAAATTTTCCTCCACCAGGCAAATGCCAGAATAGTACCTAAGATACAGATCCGAGGTCGCTTCCTTCCCTTTCCTCGGATAGCGTGATTCCAGAGGGACGCACTCTCTCATAAGTGACAGCCCAACATGGCCACAGACGTCGAAAGCCCAGATATCTAATTCCTAATTAATAATTATGTGTAGTATAATGTTTTGTCAACAGATGTCACCACTCTGATTGTAATATAATAGCATATGAAGTGTGATAGTGAAACAAAAAAACCTATTCACATTTGACATTTCAGGAACGGAAGGAAGTTTATTTTAAAGTGATATTTGAAGTTTGGAAATGTCGTTGAATTTCAACATCAGCGTAAGTGTGAGTTTGAAACGGAACTTTTCACAAGCTTGCTAATTACAAGAATTTGTGACAAGTTTGAGGCACATCGTATCATGTGTGATGCGCTGCACAAGGCGAGAACAGGAAGACCTCGTGGAGCTATATTTCCTGCTACTTTGTTTCTTGCTAACGGCAACCATTTTTATCACCTTCAGTTGGAGCAGAAAACTTGCATTGTGCTTTATTGAATTAAGTATTAACTAAGCAAGTGCATAATTAAGGTTAGCACTAACACATAATATTTCATAAAGTTGTGTATAAGTTTTTTGACGGATACTTACATTATAGGTGGTATATACCTAAAGAATATGTGTGTCGCTGTTAGACTAAGACTAATACCAATCTATTAGGGGAGCATGGTAGCTCAGTTGTAGAGCTCTTACCTTTGGTGCGTAGGGTCACTGCTTCGATCTCCTGCCGAGTAAGATAGTGGTGGACAATAATGTGTACAAGGGTTTTCTCGTGTACGACGTTTCCTTCCACATTTTATTCCTCCAATTCTTCCATCATCATTCAATTGCCTTAATCACACGTCATTCCTAGGCCAACATGCATAACAGTGGGACATTAAACTGGAAAATTTTATATCCTTTTTTCAACAATCTGCTAATTAACAGTGTATTTTGTTACAAGTACAGTACATATACAAATAAAATAAAAATGTAATCTTTCAGTTTCACGTCCCACTTGAGGTCCTTTATGCTACAAAAGATGGATGATTAAGACAAGTGAATGATGATGGAAGCATTTGTGGAATAAGAATGTGGGAGGAAATAGAATACCCCGAGAAAACCCACGAACACGATATTGTCCACTATAAAGTTACTTGGCCGGGAATCGAGCCAGGGACACCATGGACAAGAAGTAGGTCTTCTACCACTCAGCCACCGTGCTTCCCACATAAACTCTGGTAAAGACAGTCTAGAGCAGCGTTTCCCAACCGGTGTGCCGCGGCACACTGGTGTGCCGTGAATGGGCCGCAGGTGTGCCGCGAGGAATCGATACGAAATTATTAATTTTATAGCAATGAAATTTTAAAACGTACGGAAAAATGTATACTTGTATTTCACATTTCTATGAACCTCTACTATGAATCTACAATTTTAAGTTTCATACCGTGTTACTGTTCTGTACATTTCTAATGTTGAAAAACGTATTTGTTGTCATTGTTATGACCATTATTGCTTCTTTATTGTTGCAGACTATTTCGTAACTTGAAAATTTAAAATATTATTCAATCCTTTCGACAAATTACCTACATTTGTGTTTTAAAAGTAAATGAGATTTGTTTGTTCGTTCGTTATTTAGTGATCTTCCTTCTTAGTAAAAGATTCGATACAGTTTTTTTTAAAAAAGAAAGCATATTTTTAAAAACTTGAGTCCAATATTTCATTGCAATTGTTTTCTATTTTTAAATTGAATTAGTCCCAGAAGCGACAGTCCTATTAGCGACAGGAACTGTTATCTGTCCTATGAGCGACCGATTCATTTACATTGAGATGTTGGAACATGATATGATTCCCTCTCGTGAAATATGTTTGCCTCTGGCGTTATTAGCGCCCGAACAACCTTGCTACGAAAAATGTACGTGCCAGTAATACAGTTCATCAAATATATTTTCCCTCTACAGTGAGTGTAAATAAAACTTATTTTAATTTTGAGTTAGATTTGACATAAAACATATCAAATAACTTAGCGAGACAACAGGGACATTTCCATGAAAAGTATATTCCTATGTAATTATTGAAAATCGTTGTAATATTCCCTTTCTTGAAAAGCTCTGTTTTATGTACTTAATTTGATTCAAATCTAATTACTCATTAAGCACAGTAATATATTTTATTTTGAAAAACTTAAACGTGTAACAGTTTCTCCAACTACCTACTTTTTAGACTTCCAAAGACACTGAATAAAATGAAAAAAAAATTCAATGATAAAAGATAGCTTTTCAGACCCTTTACATCTGATTGGTTATTCTCAACCAATCTTACCAGTTTCAATGCAGTTCACTCTAAACAATCCAAAAGGTAAACAAACTCTTTAAACTACCTTCCTCCCTATTGTAAGCTACTAAAACGTAAACTAATTGCTTAATTTGCCTTCCTTCCTTGTTTTGACTTACCTATACATAAAAGCTTGTCGTATAGCAATCTGAAATAATCCCTTATAACTAGACAAACTGTTAAGTCCTGCGAGGGATTTTTAACTTGTGTAATAATTTCTTCGAATACATTTTTTTTTTTAGATTTCTTTGATATCCTCAAGTGGTGAACACCCTCTTTCCATGGGCGCCCGATTGGAAGGCAGGGATCACCCCCCTGGCTCACGAAAATGTATACGTAATATAGCAAACCACGTATATTAAATACCAGATATACCAGACATGGTACAGCAACCGTGAAGATGACCCTCCCTAGAAAATTTTCTTCTGCGCCCCTACCTCTTTCTGATTTCTTTCTTATGCCATAAACATATTCAATCTAAACTTATGCTCCGCATCATTTTAACATGATTTTTTTTAATTATATTAGAATCATAGACAAAGGCGGAGCTACTCTAAATATTTAGTTACTTTTCCCCTTGATATAGTCAGTGTATTCATAGAAAGTAATTCAAAAATATAATATTAGGAAAAACGTATAAAATATTGTTAGTGTAATGAGAGTAGTCTCACGTATTAAATTCAGGTAGAGCGAAATTTTTCATAGCACATTTTGTTAGGTTCTAAATCGCATTAGCCTTATTCCATTATCTTAATATGAACGAATCGGTGACTCATAGAGCAGTTAACAGATCGAATCAGTCGCTTATAGGACAGTTAACAGTTCCTGTCGCTAATAGGAATGTCGCAAGTGGGACGACACCTTTTAAATTAGAATGAAAAATAAGCATAATGATTTACCACGGGGGAAAAACCAGTGTTCGAGCTTTCTTCTCTGTGAGAAGGAGATCAATAATCATAGAAAATATACCACTGTGTTTTATATTTACAAATAATATCTTAAAGTGTGCCGCGAGAATCCAAGTAACACCCATAGTGTGCCACAAGTTGAAAAAGGTTGGGAAACGCTGGTCTAGAGGATCATGCAAAGGATACATTTTATGAAGTATCTGTGCTGGTAGTTGCAGTGCTCAGTATTTCATGTATAGGATACGGATAGCCATCGTTAAGGTCACGTTTACCCGTAAAGTTTTTAGCGTATTGACTCTATTAATGAACTCGGCAGAGATAATCACCCAAGCTGACTATTGCAAAAGAGAGAGAGAGAAAACAGAATTCAAATATTTGCTTTCCTTCAAAAGTTATTGTATGGAGTCAGAAGCGGAGTTTTGGGATAGCCAATGGAGCAACTGCCCCTGATCCCGTGCTTAGGAAGGCCCCACGTTTTGAGCATGTTTGGTCCGAGAACTAGATAGATATGAAAGCACACCGCACACACACACACACACACACACATATATATATATATATATATAATGACTTTGGTAGAGTCAATAATGGACCGAGATTATATATATACAGGGTGTTTCAAAACAACATCGACAACGTTTGGGAGGTGATTCCTGACATCAAGATAAGACAAAAAGTATAGACCAACCTGGGTGCACAAATGCTTCCTTTCGGAATTATAGACTGCCGAAAACATGAAAAAATTGGACTTTAAAGGTTCATAGTTCCAAAACTATGAGACCTACAATAGTCGGGTCAAGACCACTTAGGAGCCAGTATTCGGACTATCCAAATATCCAAGTTTCAGAATCCTGAGGTACTCACGGATCTAGAAGGAGTTTGGCTACGGGCATATAGTTTGAAATACTCATCAACTTCTCCCATCAAAATTGTTGGGGAAAATTGTTACTAAATATTAGGCCTTTACCAGATGGGAATGTTTCTTTGCCTTTATGTTACAAGTATTTCATTTTTTTCTAAAACATTTATTTATTGTAAAACATTTAGATTGTTAGGATGTATTCTATTCTAAAAGTTTCACGCAAAATAAAATACATGAATACTTTCACAACAAGAATAACATGTGGCATTTAAAAAACATAGTACTATTACTGGAGTTACATTAGAGGTAAAAAGTGCAGATTATAGATTTCTATGGCCGAAAGTTTTGTCATCCAATTATACTTTCACCTACCAGACACACTTTGGTAAAAGTCATTTTTTTTAAAATCTAAAAGCGAAATTTTAAACCATATTTATACAGACAGTGGCGGATCTAGGCCATGGCCAGGGGGCCTAGGCCCCTCAGTTTTTGAGCGACAAAAATAATTTAACTATTATTTATATATTTTTGAAAGTTTATAGTAAACTCATGATATACCTATCATAGTCTGGGTTCTGGCTGTCACTGCCCCAGTTTCTAACTTCTAAATCGGCCACTTTATATAGATTCCTTAGGCCATCATTTTCTTGTATAAGCAAATTCTGCAACTAATAGAAAGGTAAATCCTTTGGAGTTACATAAATTGCTTAGAATTTTCATTTATATCTTCGAAGAGAAATGAACTAAAATCTTTGAGTTTAACGGCCCATGTATATACCCTTTATGCTAAATGAGACGTTGTTTAGAACAAGTGAATGAATATGGAAGAAATGGTAGAATGAGAAAGTGGGAGGAAACTGGACTTTCCGAGAAAAACCACGAGCACGATGTTGTCCACCACAAACTTACTTAGCCGGGGATCGAGCCAGGGACCCCACGCACTAGAGGTAAGTATTCTACCACTGAGCCACGACCGCTCCCTTTATTTTCTCAAAGTTAGGAGAAACTCTTCAAAGATGAAGTGTCGTTATTCGCCAAAATAGGGTACTTTGTTGCAGATACTTTAATTTAACATTTCGAATAGCTAGCTGGGGCCGCCGTGGCTCAGTGGTAGAGCGTTCACCTCTGGCACATGGGGTCCCGGGTTCAAACCCTGCTCCCGCTAAGTGAACTTTGTGGAGGACAAACACCGTTTACGTGGGTTTCCTTGGGGTACTCCCACTTTCTTCATTCCACCATTTCATTCATTTCTCATCATCACTGTCTCCTTTAGCCTAGCCGGCATAATCGTGGTACGTAAAACTCAAAAATTTCAAATTTCGAGTAGCTAGCTCGCAGGTAAGAAGTAGTTCTTTTTCTGATTTCATGAAGATAATTTGACCTATTTCTAACATAACTTTTTTTTTTTAGCGTTTATACAGCGAAGGAATACACTTCCATCTAGTTAGTTTTTCGAAAATTGAGACTAAGTTAAGTCGCTTTCCTCTACTCCGAAAAAAACAGTTTACGAGTTGATTTTGAGTTTAACGTCCCGTTCAGCAGCGAGGCTATATGAAACGTGAACCTACTGATTAAAGTGGAATCCAAACCGTATGAGCTCCCGCCAGGATTCGAACCCGGAGCTCCCCCGCCAAAGGTGCGTACGCTAACCGCTTGGCCACAAAGGAGCTCAGCATTTTTACGAGTAGCGAGCACAAAACAATGGTTATCTGTGTTCGATTTATAGAGAAACCGAAAGCTGTTCTGTTTTCTATCAGAAACCGGTTTCGAATTCCTATAAAGAAAACTGTTTCGGTTTTAAAACCATTTTGTTTTATGTAAAAACCTTGCTTCGGTTTAATACTGGCACAGTGGTCCAGAAACCCTCAAAACCTGGCCAAAATTACCTTTTCGTGCTAAAAGTTGAAATCTTCTGCTTTTCGTTGCAGAAACGTTATGTTATGCTATAAATAAGACAAAATGATGGAAGAACATGTATAATAATGTATTTGCACATATTTGTACAACGAGAATAATATTTTTCCACGTGAAATAAAGCATAACAACAGCTCATGATTTTTACACATAAAGGCTATTTTGATTCATCCTCAGTTGACAGCTGTTAATGAATGCGAAACAAGAAGTCAAAATGTTTTACTAAAAATTTTAATAATATATTTGCACATATTTGCACATTGAGAATAATATTTTTGCACATGAAATAAAGAGTAACTGAACAGTTTATGATTTGTACACATTAAGCCTATTCTGATTCATTCTCAGATCACAGCTGTTAGTGAATGGAAATAAAAAGACAAAATGCTTTACTAACAATCTTAATAATATATTTGCACATATTTGCACAATGAGAATAATATTTGCGCACGTGAAATAAAGAATAACTGAACAGTTTATGATTTTTACACACAGCCTATTTTGATTCATTCTCAGATGACAGCTGTTAATGTATGAGAAATAGAAGATAAAATTTTGGAATAACAATTATAATAATATATTTTCACAATGAGAATGATATTTTTGCACAATGAGAATAATATTTTTGCGCGTGAAATAAAGTATAACTGAACAGTTTATGATTTTTACACACTAAGCCTATTCTGATTCATTCTCAGATCACAGCTGTTAATGTATGAGAAATTGAAAACAAAATTATGGAATAACAATTATAATAATATATTTGCACAGTGAGAATAATATTTTTGCACGTGAAATAAAGTATAACTGAACAGTTTATGATTTTTACACACTAAGCCTATTCTGATTCATTCTCAGATGACAGCTGTTAATGCATGAGAAATAGAAGACAAAATTATGGAATAACAATTATAATAATATATTTGCACAATGAGAATAATATTTGTGCACATGAAATAAAGAATAACTGAACAGTTTATGATTTTTACACATTAACCCTATTCTGATTCATCCTCAGATGACAGCTGCTCTGGAGCCTCCATCTCTTTCAAAAGGCTCAGTACGGCTGAAGATAAGTTTCTTTTCTTGTGCCTCTGTGCCATGGGATTCCGAAGCGTGGATATCTTTGGGTCGCTTGTTACGAGGAGCCGCAACAACACATCCTTCATTGTTTCTTTGCGTGAGCACTTTCGGGAATGATGCTCCCGATAATGTTTAATATGCTTATGTCGGGCTTCTTGGGCCTCCTCCGACATCTGCCCAATGGGCAATAGGCCGTGAGAGATTATTGAGGACCCATGAGCGAGAATTTTGTGAATGGAGGCGGGCATGTAAAACCACGAATAATGCTTGATGTAAAGATCCCTGATATCATTTGCCCAAGCTTCAAATTTGTTCGGATCGATAGCCAGTCCACAAGACAAGGCCTGCAGCAAGACGCCACACTGCTCAACAAGCTTTTCATTCAGACATGTTATTGCTGCAACTTGTTGATAGTTTCCAAAAAATCGTCTGGCTGTATTGCCGTCGTTGGAAGTACCACTGCCGTCTTGCCTCGGTTCGTCAATATTGAGCCCTAACTCAGCCTTCATGGCCTCTTGGATCTCTTTTTTCTTCTTCATCATGGTCGGTTGGTCGCCTTTCCGCACCTGCCATTTCTAATATCCAAACGGTATGCCACATGCAGCAACCACTCCATAAATCTAATCCAGGCATGTAGCGTGGACAATCCGAATTGGAAAGTTTCCGGTTTTTCAGCTCTGAATCCCTTCTGGAAGGAATTCATTTCTTTTGGATTAGCGCCACATACGTAGCAAGTTTGTGCCGATCTTGTTTGTGTCACGGCGTTACATATTTTGCCATCCACCATTGTGAACTGCAGATTGTGTGTAACCTCGAACTCAGTTGTTTCTATACTGCGATCTCGTAACAGCGGAATACTGATGCAGCTTGGAGTCAGGCACCTAATTTGCTCTTCCATCAAGCTAGCTTCTTGCCTTACAAGTTCTTCAGTTTCTTTCCTGAATTGTAACTTTATCGGCCGACAATATCTTGTGGATGAGGGACGTGGATTTTGCCACACTACAACTCTAACCCCTTTTTTCTCATAATAAAGTTGCAGAGGCACAGCTGACGTGAAAAAAATGTCGCTTTCTTGAAAGCCCTCCTCCCGAGCTGTCTGCTTGTATTGGGCTTGCCCGGAGGTTCCGTCGCACCCCCATTTGGTAATCAGCTGCAGAGATTTCTGATACTTCTCTGGGATGGTTTCGAGCACAGGTTCTTGTACTTGCAGAATTCTTGCAGTTGTATGGTCGAGGAGAGATTGTAGAGCTACTTCAGCTACCGATTCTGTGACGTTAATGACTTCAGGATAGCAGTCTTTCTTTGCGTCCAGAACATGATTGTAAGCAGGATATATATTGTGATCCAAGTCCTTCGCCCCGTTTCTTAGCAGCTGGTACTGGTGACGTGTCAGATCCCCCTCGAGCATCAGTGCTAAAGCCTCCTCTGAGTTGTAACATTTGGGATTCTGTTTTTGCGTATGTGTCCATGACTTTCGAATCTTGCGAGCCCTGGTAGGCGATTCTTCTATTTCCTGAAGAAGTTTCGTTTTTTCCAATTCTCTCTCCTCTCTATATTTCATTTGAGTAGCATAAGCAAGAGTAGGACCGCTGAATGAAAAGCGCAATGTTTCAGTTTTTCTCCTCTTCGAGCGCTCGCTGCTCACAGAGAAGGCCACCTCTGGTCGTCCAGGTCCAGCTACACCTGCTGAAGTCGATGGCCCCCAGTCGTCTTCACTGACATGTTCAGTCATAATTAATAACTCACCGTCCAGCCAATCCGCATTCTCATCTTCCAATTTTTGGTAATTTCTGTTGCACTTGTCAAGCATGTGAAACAATTTCGAGCAAAACACGTGCACACTCTGCTTGGCTTCCTTTGACAATTCAGCAGATGCTTTATTTTTGAGGTACGTGAACAGGTGCTTCTTTTTCAAAGCTCTGTCTCCTTTTGCCCTCCGAAGGACCTCCAATAGCTGTCTTCTTGATGTTTGATAAGCCATGGCTGAAAAATAGAAGAAAACAATACAGTACAAAATTTGCACTTTGTACACTGAGTCTTATCTATAACAAAAATATTTCACAGACGAGCAAAAATGAGCAAGTTTGGTTTACGGTTTCTGAAAGAGGAAGAGTTGAACTACTTCCATAGTGCGATACCAAAGTGGAAGTATGTGGAAGTCGAAAGATAACTCTACGAGAACAAACAAATACGCATTACATTTCTTGCTCCAACTTACTTGCATTTCATCCCCTGTAAATCGATAAATTTAATAGCTACACACTAATTTAAACTCATCATCATAAGTAATAATCTTTATAGATGTGACAAAAGTATTTCATTCCACCTGGCTACAGAAAGACTAGGTAGAAAACATTCTCACACTTTGTTGGCGCTAACTTAGAAATCTTCAGTAATTAATGCACAAGGTGAACCTCTCACTTCGGAAGTCAATTTCTGACTAAGGGGTGAAAATTTCTTTAAGACCCAGGTAGGTTTGAATACCCCAAATCATTGACTTTCAAACATATTTGGTTGTTTGCTGTTTTTAAAGAGTTGGTTTTTGGCCAGGTTTTGGGGGTTTCTGGACCACTGTGACTGGGTTCGTTTTTGTATCAAAACAGGTTTGTTTTCCATAAAAAAAACCGGTTTTGGCGAAAATCAAATCGGGTTTGCAGAAAACCGTTTTCAGTTCTTCTACAACTCGGTTTCCAGCATTAATGAAAGAAGCTAGTTTCGTCCACCCCTAATTTTTACATGGTCAAAATTTCGACGCTCCTTAAATAAAGACTCCCAAAATGTCGCTTATCCAATTGTTGGTTGTTGAACTATAGGTAAATTGTATTATTCTACGTGAAACACATTTGCATAAAATTTAGTGAACACCCTTTCTTGTTATTGAAATATAAATGTCCCTATATGTGAACTACCCTAAAACACTGCTAAAACAGCCTATCAAAATTTGAGAACAAGCATAATCTATTTTTTTTTCATTTCAAAGATATTTTTTTTTCATCAAATTTAAAGAAAATCGTTGCTACCATTTTAAAAATGGCGGGCTTTCAATACTTTCGTCATTGTAATATATAAGTCCTGCCGATAAGATGTCACAGTTTCTCCCTAGGCTTTGTATATTATGGTTTTGGTGAAGCACGGTTTTTACCTACACTTAAAGTAGTATCTTCCATCTCATAACAGCCTTACATTTTAGAAATGAATGCAAAACTTCAGACAATCAATATGCGGAAGAGGAAACTGTAATTTTGAAAATGAAAAACTGAACTAGTAAAATGTATGCATTGTCACAGACAAGAAGCATTGTCAAGCGTACTTACATAAAGAAGTTTGGTTTGTATAGCGTAATATTTTCTCACTTAATATTGAAACCGTGACGTGGTAGTAAATTTCTAATAGTTCCAGATTTAGTAGAGTTATTAGAGTGGGGATAGAATATATTCTTGGGACACTTGAAAATCACTTCTCGATATTTATTATCGTTTTTACTCTATAGCAATCAAAGTTAAAAACGGAAGTGATTGATTTCTGCCACTTTCAGTTTGAAAAATGAAATGAAATCTGGAAGTTTTACGCCCCACAATTTTGCCGGCTAGGATAAAGGAAACGATGATGATGAGAAATGAAGGAAATAGTGCAATGAAGAAAGTGGGAGGAATCGAAGTACCCCGAGAAACCCCACGCACACGGTGTTTGTCTACCAGAAAGCTCATTTGGCGGTAGTTGAGATCGAACTAAAGCCCCCCATTCAAAAAGGTGAATGCTATACCACTGTGCCACTGCGGCCCCCACTTTGATTTTAAATAGAGAGTTTAGAGAGAAGATGATACCGATTCCTAGAATTTTAAATCAATTCCTAAAAAAAAAAATAGCTATCTAATCGATTTTGCTGTATGGTGTTCAACATGGGCGGCTTTAGCCTTTGCGAGGCTTAGGGTGACAGATCCCTGTGGATTCCTTTCCCAGTTGCATGATAAAATATCAAAAATAAGTGTCGACGACAAAATATTGCCTGTTAAATTATAGAATTAATCTCGATTTCAGTTGTGCTTTTGTGTACAAATGGTAATAATATTACAGAAAGCTCAGAGTAAACCAACTAGCCAGGAAGGAGCTCTCCAAGATAAATGGAAGACAAATATCCCTTTCCTAGCAAGCTGAAGTCGTACGCACGATTTCGTTTTACGTTTTTGACACTCAACCAAACAGGTGCAGGCCATGAATATTGAGAAAGTAATGCGACAAGATTTTGCCAATGATATTATTCAAGACACACAGGAAGGTGTACACTGTAGAAAGTTGCGATCATTTTGGCGTAAGCCCTCCTATTCGGTAGGTAAATTTTCTTCTACTTATGACAGATTCTCCCAGCAGCAGACTGCTTTGACTAAATTTGTTCCTCCGAGTTTTAAAGTGTGTATTGATGACGTCAGAGAGCACTTCGCTGGTGAGTACTTGTAATGTGCCATTACAGTCTAATGAAATTATGTTTTTAATAGGAGGGTGCCCGAAATTTTTTGCACCGACTGTACTTGATGTTTAACAAAAAATTTCTGGCTGTTCATATAATTCGTAATTTTATTTGTTATTCTATTTCAAATTAACATGGAAAAACTGTAAAAAATTCATTGGGAATGATAGTTTTGGGAATCAATATCTTTATTTATATTTTAAATTAGTTATAAGTCTTGCATATGTATATGTAAATGGATTATTACAATTCTTACGGTGTCAGTGCTATCCGAAAATATAGATCCACTATTGGACGGAACTTTCCAGATCAAATAACCAATCTAAAATTCGACAGAATTTTCAGGACCACCCTTCACCTCTCTTTTAGATACCTAGGTCCTTCTAAAATCTAGTTTAATCCAGATTTTACCAAATTTTATTCGTTTCAAAGCCCCACCGCCAAAATGCTTAGTTTTGATTGGCTGATAAACCCACGCTATGATATTAGGGCGCAATTATTCCATTCCAAGCCGGAAAATCTTGCTGACAACAGCCAGATTTCGATCGTCGAGCTTAAAAGGTCGCAACGGAGTGAGAAAAACTGCAGTAAAAGGTAAAACTAATATAATAGTCGAATAACTACCAAGCAGGAAGCTACGGAGCCATAATTTGTTAGTTTTTCATAGTAAAAACCGGACTGAAGAAATAAAAAATAGATGACGCCATGTTGTGCAGATATTGTTAGTTATGGACAGGCTTTGTAAAGTGCATCAGTTTGCGAGTTTTCTTAGGAATCTATAAACAGTTTCGGAGGAGTGGTGTTTTCTCCCTTAAAATATTCTTATCCTTAAAATTATTCCTTTTTTAGTTACGTAAGGCCTGCCTCACTACCGTTTGTGTTCGTGTATGTAGTGGATGTGATTTCTTTTTGTATTTATTTATTAGTAACATGGCGGTATTTAATTTTGTGGTAGTCAGTCCAGTAATCACAATGCACGTGTAAATTTCAGTAAGGGCTCCTATCTGACTCCCAAATTGGGAGTCCGGCTTCCAGCGGGATGAGTTGAACATTCAGTTTGTTCCGGGTTCCTGCCCCTTCAGGGCAGGGGTCCTATTGCTAGCTAATACTCCGATATGTCCCCTCAGGCCATCGATTAAATAGGTCGAGTAAAGAATATGATTTGGTAAATATAAGGGCCAGTTGGCCCTGTTCATTTCTTTCCTTTCGTTACCTTTCATAGAGCCGATTTAACATGGTGAAATCTGAATGATTTCTGTGTATATTTATTAGTATAACATGTATTAATGTAGTGTGTAGTATGAATGTGGCATGATGTGTCTTGTAGTTCGAGTAGTATGTGTATATTTGTAATGTAGTATCAGTGATAGTGATAATTAAGTGATGAAAGAGTGTGTTGGACAGTGTAGTATTTACTATGCGATAAATTTTGATTACTCCGTCATTAAGTGAACGTAATATAGTATAATAATTCCGTGTACAAGGTCACATTCAGTTGTTCAAGGGTTCATTATATCGTCGCTAGCCCTAGTGTCAGAAGTCAGTACTAACCGCCATTCTTCCGTCGAGGTGCTTAGTGATTTAGTTTTCATGAAATTGACCTTTCTTTCCGAAATAAAACCTAGAAGGTATAATTCACAGCCCATATGAATGTACAGTTAGGTCAAGTGACCCAAAATTAATATATTCTGAAAGTTTCAACATTCTGCATAGTCTAGAAATCTAAATATTTAAATAAATAAACAATACGTAAATTTTTAACAGAAGTCGGGCGATATGATGCTAGTTCTTCGCTTTGAAAATATATTAAATGTCCATTTTTCTTCGTGGCTGTAGAATTTCATTGTTGATGCAGAATTTTATAAACATTAGACATTATCGCAGATAATTCTATTTTCAGTGAACATACATAGGATTTTTTTTTCTTCTTAATAAAGCTACCAGGTATTACATAGTATTGTGTGTGTGTGAAGGAGTCTTGGGTTCGAGTGAGGTTGTCGTGCGGTGATCGGAATGGGAAAATGTTTGTAGTGATTATAGATTTTAAAGTATTATGATGAAATGTGTAAATAGGCTGGGCGTAGATAGAGGAAACAGGGTGTTTGTAGAATATAGCGACGTAGTAAATGAAAAAGATGATATGACTATTATATGAATATTAATAAGTATATGAATATTGTAGTAAATGAATATAGAATATAGGACACCCATATAGTTAAATATATAGTAGCCCAGTGAATACTTCGCCGTGTGTTGATATATAGATATTGAATAGATACGTGTAGCTACAAACATCTCAGGTTCTGACCCCTGCACCATAATATCACGCGGACCGGAGGGCGATATATAGTCGGACTATGGTAATACTTAGTAGTTTAATGTGTTATAATAATAATCAACCATAGTAATACCATCTGATAGAAGGGGTAGCATCATATAATCGTAGACTAGACATATTGAATAATAAATTATGAAAAGACAATAGTAGTTAGACAACAGGGCTGTAGTGAATCATATCTTCTGGTCGGTTTTTTAAAATAGAATATCCTGCTCCGTGAGATTTTTTTTTCTTCACGTTACCTACTCAGGCTAGCTTACAATGTTCATGGAGGCGACAGCTCTGACTGGGTACAGAATCAAAACAATTAGTTATTGAAATTTATTTTCGCGTACCCGGATGTCGACCCCTAGTCCCTTTAAGTATTTTCATTTCTTTTCTTAGTTTAATTAGACGAGGGAAATTAACGACATCCCAGACTGTGGCGTGTCTGCGCAGGGTAGCTATCGGTGATGTTTGGGTTATTGAAATCACCGATCCAAAATTCAGTTTATTTAATTTTTTTTTTATTTCGGCAAATCATTAGTTAGGGATATCTTAGATAATACTTCTATTCTAGTTTCATTACTGTCCTCGAACCTTCTTAGTTTTTCTAAGGGGTCGAATATTTTTTTTTACTTAGAGATTTCAAAATTGGGGACGCAGTTACCTGGTCCCTTTCCCCCTCTCCTTTTTTTTTCCTGCTGGTCTGGGCCGGATACGGGGATCGGATTTCAATCTTACAAGCAAACTCTTGTGGGATTGGGATCTGATGGACACAGAACTTGCATCCTTGGCAGCAGGACGCCCCTTGAGTCTACGTATTTGAGTAGACCACCCTTTTTGGCATGTTAAGAATATTTTGGCTATGGATTTTGTTGAGAGCGAAATTCGACTTCTAACTTTGTAGCGTTAGTTATTTCTCACTTAAGTCTTTGGCGCCCCTATTCTTCGTCTTCCTTCTTCTCTATCTCTCTCTCTGTCTTCATTTCTTCAAGTTTTTTTTAATTTTTTCAACCTTCCCCCCCCCCGAGATTTTGAACTTGTTACTTACGATTTATTTAACGTACAACTCTGATCTGAAATTACCAGCTGAGACGTTGCAAGACACGATTCATGAATGGAGTAGATAATGATTGGGTCCTCCATCACATTTTGACCTATCGCTGAAATGAACAAAAACTTCGTAGTTGACGACACTTCGATTACGTTCTTTCACCGTCGTCCCTCTTAAGTTTTTTTTTAATCCGTTGGTCACTTTCCTTTCTGTTTTGGTTTTCAATTACTTTGTAGTTAACCTGGGCCCACAAATTGTATTTTGATTTACCTAGTTATATCTAGAAATGCTCTGTGTTACGTGCCTGCCTCACAAAGTTTTTTTTTCCTTCATGATTTAAACACGAATTGATTATATAAAAGTTAAAAATTTATAGACGCGCGGTATCAGATAAAAGTTAATTTGTTTCCAAATGTAATGTTGGAAGTCATTTGTTTTCTTGGACAATGTTGCAACCTTGTAAAATTTTATTGTTGGGGATGATTAATTTAAATGTGTGCGCATTTATTATAAATATATATATATATAGAGAGAAATAAATACTTCGAAATGTATGTGTAATTAGTATGTGAATATGATGTTAAAGTAAAAGTATGATATTAAATGTATTATGAATATATGTAAGAGCGCTCGTGTCTGTCCCCCCTAGACGTGTATTGGTTGCTATAGTTTACCAGAAGTCTTCCGACGAATTTAAGAATGTAGATTTTGTTAAGAATACCGCCGTGCACTTAAGTAATTTTCCTTTTCTTCTGAATCAATGTAAGTGATAACCTCTGTAATTATATAATGGCATGCATTGAAAAAATATCGGCAGATCTAAACGTAACCCCCATCATAACAAATATTATCCCTGGACAATTACCCTAAAACCATTGTGGAAAGTGCACCTTGAATCCTTCTCACCTTCATACGTATCCTGTGACTTGACCAGTTTTTTTTTTTATCCTCAATTTGAACCATCATACTCCGTACACCTGTGGAAGATCATTTTTTTTTTTTAATCCGAACCATATATAAACATATACGAAAGTGATCCTAATGAAAGGTCTCGTGAAGTGTCCCAGTGTTGGATAAATAACTTGAAATTATTCGATTAATAAATTTGGAAATAGACCGTCTAAGAGGAGAAACCTCCTCTAGTGAAAGTTATTTTCTCGAAATCCCTAGATGGGTATAGACGTAGCAGTGTGCGATTGCAGATATAAACTGTTACCAGTTACAAACCAAATATAGACGACGAATGGTTTTGTAAACCAATAGATATATATATATATATATACATATAGAGATATATATAAATGACCACAAACTAAGTTAAATGGAGCGAAACGTTTTGGACACTACGACTAGTGCGTGAGTTGTGATTTGGACGCTCGAAATTATTAATATTTTAATATCTCGACGTGAGGTAGAGACTCATATGAGTTTCAATACACCTAAAAGTTTTTTTTTCTTTCCTCTTTGTCCAATTTTTTTTAAGTGAAATAAGTTTTTCTTTTGCGTATGTCGCAAATCATCATTTTGCTTTAGCATGCCTAAGATATGATACGTGTAATTATTTTGTTTTTCTTTCTTTTTCATTTGTCAATATGATTGAATATATAAAAAATTACTAAAATATAATACTATGTACTCTATTAATATATAACCAAGAACTTGTGCTTTTAATATTTTCTTCATAATTATATGTTTGTCTTTCTTTTTTCACTATGAATGTAATAAACTATTTGTACCTTTGTAGTTAGTTGGTTTCCTTTAAACATATATACACTGTCCTGAGTGAGTGAGCGTGTGAATGCATGATAGATTTAATATAAGTAATTTTAGTGATATCATTTGTCATATTAACATCTGTAATATATGTGTCATGTTTTAATATATGTGTTAAGGTAAATAACCTAGGTCATGAAGGACCGTCACTAAGGGTTTAAATCGGCTCGAGGAGTGAAGCAAAAATAGCAAGGATAAGCCTAAATACGACATCTTTCTTCCAGGAAGTTGAGACTTTTATTGATGCGATACATAAATTTATATTGAGTTGATAAGTGTGATTTTTTTTTTCCTCGGCTAATTCATATGTGTGGTCGATCCTAGAGGACAGAGTTCAGATGCTGGATAGTTATCAATCACCGGTTGGAATAACTTTACAAAGAATTAAATTTCACTTTTCTCATTTCCGGGTCTAGGTCTGGGCAACCCCATGATCGTGGTGCCTGGAGCTAGGTCTGGGTGGTATGAGGGAACATGTGTCTATTCCGAAGCATTCCAAAATTGATTAGTTGTTAATAACATTTAGAATGATTCATCTTTCAACGACTTTCCCGACCTTTTACTATATTTCCGGAATTATCCAGTAATCTGTTTCTCATTAAAATACCCTATTTCTTTTCTTTCTTCTTTACCTACCTCCTTCTTTTACCCTTCTACTTTCTTCTCTTTCTTTCCTATTTCTAAATGAAAGAAAACGGAGTCATGATTGAGAGTAGTCGCTATTGGCACGGTCAATAAGTTGTTTCGATGAGTTTTCTTCGGGAGTCCGATATGGAATAATTAACAATAACAAAAGGTTTATTGGAAGTTACTCTATTGGAAAATAATCTGGATTTCAATCAGTAAGTGATCTTTCGTAATCGTCCTCGTTAAAGAAAATTAATTTTAGCGACTCCTCTCCAACTCTACATTAGCTCTTTTATCTTCGTTAAATTTTTACGTCTTCTTTCAATTTTGGCTAACCGTGACAGGATCTGTTGCCCTAGAAACGACGGTTTCTATGGCAACGGACAAGAAGTTTTCTTTCAAGTTTGGCGACCGTTGACATCGGACAGTTACCATGGAAACAATTGTTTTCCCTGGTAACGAATCTGAAATTATTTATTAAACACTGTTTAGGATCGAGCACATATTGACTTGGCCACAAAAGGTGCATAATTAAAAGTTACAGTGAGATTAAATAATTATAGTCATTGGCTGTTCTGCTATCTTTGTCTCTCTCTGTAGAAAGGGGGAAATTAAGGAATTTGTCAAAGTGAATACTAAAATTTGAAAATGCTGGAAGTTGACCCAAGGAGGGAATTAGATAGGAGTCCCTTAATTTATGAATAGTACCTGATTAATAAGTATTGTTAGTTTATAAGGATATAATTGCATGTGTTTATATTGTGTTTTTTTTGTATGGAAACTATGGCAACTAATAGGGAAGTAGTATCACACGAGAACGCGGAAGTCTCATGTACACAATGTACTTTAGAAAGTAGTGAGAAAAGAGCTCGCGTCTCTCGTAGGCTAGTGAGGTGTCACGAATGTGGGCTGAAATGGATCCATTTCAGTTGTATTAATTTAGAGGATACTGCTGAAAATGCAGAAAAGGTCCGGGCTGGTGAAATAGTTAAATATTGTAAAGAATGTGAAGGGAAGCTCCACCAGTCGCGTGAACCCATGAGTTTATCCTCTGAAAAGGAAAATGAACATCCCGATTCGGACGGTGAGCGAGGGTATAGTACCCCGAAGAACCGAGGCCAAATATCTCCAGTGGAGATATCTGACCTCGATGATGATGAAAAAGATGGGGATCCAATTGGTGATAAACCCAAAGAAAAGCAAAGGAAGACTGTGTCATCTAATAATGACGCTCTCCTCCTTTCATTGCTACAAATGGCACAAGAAATAAATGATAATATCCTGGAAATGAGACGCGAAAATAGATAATAATAGCCGAGAGATGAGACGTGAAATGAATGAAAATAGCCGGGAGATAAGACGCGAAATAAATGAGAAATTCGACACCTCGGAACGAGAAACCGAATCTCGATTCGAGGTATTAACCCAGAAAATCGACAACATACGCTCGGACTTTGCTTCCTCAATAACTACATTGAGAGAGCAAATGTCTACTGAAATTAATTTGGTCAGATGCGAGGCTCAACAGTCCATAAAGCAAATTCAGCAGGAGACTGAAAGTAAATTAGATCATGTAAATTCTGAAATTGAAGAAATGGATACAAAATTACATAAAATCGACAATAAACTGGAAACACAGCAGGCCGAAATTGATAGTTTAAAGTCAACCTTGTCAGACTTATCATTGAAAACCGAACTGGAAGTAACTGACCAGAAAGTTTTGAAAATTCAAAATGACATAGTAAATATTCGAAAAGAAATGACAAAATCTAGTCGCGAAAAATCAGAGGTAACCTATCCTTTCCCCGGTAGCGATTCCTCAGGAATATTACCCGCTACAACTACCCGTAGCGCAGGAAAAGAAAATTTAACGTCAGTTGATGCACGGGATATTGCGACTCACTACCCCATGCATCGGTCAGAACCAAAGTCGTGGTTCAATTCTAATAGTGTGCCGAATCAGTCGAGTGTTGTGACGACTACGGTCACTAGCGTGAGTGCTCCCTCCTTACATGGAGGTATACAATCACATAGCGTGTTGCCGGGAAAAGGAGATGGGTGCCATTCTGAGTCGTTGTTCATGGGTGCGATTGGTCCGGGGATGGAGCCCAACATATTCAATACGACCAACAAAATCCCTTTCCCTTACATGGGTAGTTATAACACCGCTACTACGTCGTCGGTGGTAAATCCGGTGACGACTCCGATTGTGCAGGATAATATGTTAATTCCCAGTAACTATTCCCCTGCTTATGTTAGTATGGGTTCCAAGGTTTCGCTGAGGGACATCGAACGTTTTCCCACTTTTGACGGGAATATTACCAATGGACAGCCTCGTGTTTTTCTGCGTAGATTGCAGCAGTGTTTAGAAATGTATCGGCTGACCGATAGAGAACGTTTACAAATAGTGGAAAAACTTTTAATTGCAGCATCAGGCGCGTGGTTTGCTTCTATTAAATATAGAATCCATACGTTTGACGATTTCCTGATCCTTTTCAAGGAAGAATACTGCAATGAACATATAGAGAGGCTTCAGAAACGCAACCTCCAATCTTTAAGATATGATCGAGCCAAGTATGGGTCCCTTCTGGACTATGCTTGGAAGATCATAGAACTGTACTACCAGATTGCAGAGAATCCATCGCAAGCCGAACTAGTAGACATCATAGTGAACGCTCTTCCACCAGATGAGTCGCGGGCTATTGCTTCCCAGTTATGCCAAACGGTGCGAGAAGTTACGTCACGCCTAGCTGCCCTGTGTGGGAAAGAAACTGGAGGCCCACCAAAGAGGTATTTCGCCCGACAAGCAAAAGTTGTGAAACCCGTGAAAAGCAAGGCAACGGCAAGTTGCCAAACGGATTTTCTGAGTTACACCCAAGCTGGATCTCGCTATCCGAGTGGGAGTGGCTCAGAAAGCAATCAATATAACGGTCGACGTCTGTTCCGTAACCGACCGATGTTTAACAATCGCCGGGGTTATCGCCCCTATGACCGCACAATGGGGGAATCGAACCCGAATAGGGACGATAATAGGAGGAACTTTAACGGGGCATACCGGAGAAGAGAAAACGGTACTGGTCAAAACGGCAATGTTAACAATAACTGTGCAAGTAGATCTCAGAATTCTGCCCCTTCGCAAATACCAACTAATGGCGGAAATGGAATTCTAGCCACTCGAGGGATTGATAGTCGCGAGACCGCTGTTAAATCGACAAACTAATTCCGCAACTACCTGGTGAAATGAGGAAGGATAGTTATATGAGTTGTCTCTTTCAATATCTCAGCTGGAACTCCTGTCAGTCCTGTTCCTTTGTGAACATTTTTAGCAGTTAAATTATTGAAAAATTGCGCTGTATTACACAATCTAAAAGGTGAAAGTATCGGAACTCACAATTTCCAAAATCTTAAACTTTTCAACTGTACTGAGGACAAAAAACGGGAACTTCTATCTCAATACCCAAAGTGAATGTTACACTGTCTCATTTGAGTGCATGAGAGTATGAGTGAGTAGTTAGTTTATTAGTATTAATACATGTTAATTCTATTCAACAAAATTTTGTTATTCAAACAAAATTTTTTTTAACGACGCCGGGGAACTGTAATGTGCCATTACAGTCTAATGAAATTATGTTTTTAATAGGAGGGTGCCCGAAATTTTTTGCACCGACTGTACTTGATGTTTAACAAAAAATTTCTGGCTGTTCATATAATTCGTAATTTTATTTGTTATTCTATTTCAAATTAACATGGAAAAACTGTAAAAAATTCATTGGGAATGATAGTTTTGGGAATCAATATCTTTATTTATATTTTAAATTAGTTATAAGTCTTGCATATGTATATGTAAATGGATTATTACAATTCTTACGGTGTCAGTGCTATCCGAAAATATAGATCCACTATTGGACGGAACTTTCCAGATCAAATAACCAATCTAAAATTCGACAGAATTTTCAGGACCACCCTTCACCTCTCTTTTAGATACCTAGGTCCTTCTAAAATCTAGTTTAATCCAGATTTTACCAAATTTTATTCGTTTCAAAGCCCCACCGCCAAAATGCTTAGTTTTGATTGGCTGATAAACCCACGCTATGATATTAGGGCGCAATTATTCCATTCCAAGCCGGAAAATCTTGCTGACAACAGCCAGATTTCGATCGTCGAGCTTAAAAGGTCGCAACGGAGTGAGAAAAACTGCAGTAAAAGGTAAAACTAATATAATAGTCGAATAACTACCAAGCAGGAAGCTACGGAGCCATAATTTGTTAGTTTTTCATAGTAAAAACCGGACTGAAGAAATAAAAAATAGATGACGCCATGTTGTGCAGATATTGTTAGTTATGGACAGGCTTTGTAAAGTGCATCAGTTTGCGAGTTTTCTTAGGAATCTATAAACAGTTTCGGAGGAGTGGTGTTTTCTCCCTTAAAATATTCTTATCCTTAAAATTATTCCTTTTTTAGTTACGTAAGGCCTGCCTCACTACCGTTTGTGTTCGTGTATGTAGTGGATGTGATTTCTTTTTGTATTTATTTATTAGTAACATGGCGGTATTTAATTTTGTGGTAGTCAGTCCAGTAATCACAATGCACGTGTAAATTTCAGTAAGGGCTCCTATCTGACTCCCAAATTGGGAGTCCGGCTTCCAGCGGGATGAGTTGAACATTCAGTTTGTTCCGGGTTCCTGCCCCTTCAGGGCAGGGGTCCTATTGCTAGCTAATACTCCGATATGTCCCCTCAGGGCATCGATTAAATAGGTCGAGTAAAGAATATGATTTGGTAAATATAAGGGCCAGTTGGCCCTGTTCATTTCTTTCCTTTCGTTACCTTTCATAGAGCCGATTTAACATGGTGAAATCTGAATGATTTCTGTGTATATTTATTAGTATAACATGTATTAATGTAGTGTGTAGTATGAATGTGGCATGATGTGTCTTGTAGTTCGAGTAGTATGTGTATATTTGTAATGTAGTATCAGTGATAGTGATAATTAAGTGATGAAAGAGTGTGTTGGACAGTGTAGTATTTACTATGCGATAAATTTTGATTACTCCGTCATTAAGTGAACGTAATATAGTATAATAATTCCGTGTACAAGGTCACATTCAGTTGTTCAAGGGTTCATTATATCGTCGCTAGCCCTAGTGTCAGAAGTCAGTACTAACCGCCATTCTTCCGTCGAGGTGCTTAGTGATTTAGTTTTCATGAAATTGACCTTTCTTTCCGAAATAAAACCTAGAAGGTATAATTCACAGCCCATATGAATGTACAGTTAGGTCAAGTGACCCAAAATTAATATATTCTGAAAGTTTCAACATTCTGCATAGTCTAGAAATCTAAATATTTAAATAAATAAACAATACGTAAATTTTTAACAGAAGTCGGGCGATATGATGCTAGTTCTTCGCTTTGAAAATATATTAAATGTCCATTTTTCTTCGTGGCTGTAGAATTTCATTGTTGATGCAGAATTTTATAAACATTAGACATTATCGCAGATAATTCTATTTTCAGTGAACATACATAGGATTTTTTTTTCTTCTTAATAAAGCTACCAGGTATTACATAGTATTGTGTGTGTGTGAAGGAGTCTTGGGTTCGAGTGAGGTTGTCGTGCGGTGATCGGAATGGGAAAATGTTTGTAGTGATTATAGATTTTAAAGTATTATGATGAAATGTGTAAATAGGCTGGGCGTAGATAGAGGAAACAGGGTGTTTGTAGAATATAGCGACGTAGTAAATGAAAAAGATGATATGACTATTATATGAATATTAATAAGTATATGAATATTGTAGTAAATGAATATAGAATATAGGACACCCATATAGTTAAATATATAGTAGCCCAGTGAATACTTCGCCGTGTGTTGATATATAGATATTGAATAGATACGTGTAGCTACAAACATCTCAGGTTCTGACCCCTGCACCATAATATCACGCGGACCGGAGGGCGATATATAGTCGGACTATGGTAATACTTAGTAGTTTAATGTGTTATAATAATAATCAACCATAGTAATACCATCTGATAGAAGGGGTAGCATCATATAATCGTAGACTAGACATATTGAATAATAAATTATGAAAAGACAATAGTAGTTAGACAACAGGGCTGTAGTGAATCATATCTTCTGGTCGGTTTTTTAAAATAGAATATCCTGCTCCGTGAGATTTTTTTTTCTTCACGTTACCTACTCAGGCTAGCTTACAATGTTCATGGAGGCGACAGCTCTGACTGGGTACAGAATCAAAACAATTAGTTATTGAAATTTATTTTCGCGTACCCGGATGTCGACCCCTAGTCCCTTTAAGTATTTTCATTTCTTTTCTTAGTTTAATTAGACGAGGGAAATTAACGACATCCCAGACTGTGGCGTGTCTGCGCAGGGTAGCTATCGGTGATGTTTGGGTTATTGAAATCACCGATCCAAAATTCAGTTTATTTAATTTTTTTTTATTTCGGCAAATCATTAGTTAGGGATATCTTAGATAATACTTCTATTCTAGTTTCATTACTGTCCTCGAACCTTCTTAGTTTTTCTAAGGGGTCGAATATTTTTTTTTTACTTAGAGATTTCAAAATTGGGGACGCAGTTACCTGGTCCCTTTCCCCCTCTCCTTTTTTTTTCCTGCTGGTCTGGGCCGGATACGGGGATCGGATTTCAATCTTACAAGCAAACTCTTGTGGGATTGGGATCTGATGGACACAGAACTTGCATCCTTGGCAGCAGGACGCCCCTTGAGTCTACGTATTTGAGTAGACCACCCTTTTTGGCATGTTAAGAATATTTTGGCTATGGATTTTGTTGAGAGCGAAATTCGACTTCTAACTTTGTAGCGTTAGTTATTTCTCACTTAAGTCTTTGGCGCCCCTATTCTTCGTCTTCCTTCTTCTCTATCTCTCTCTCTGTCTTCATTTCTTCAAGTTTTTTTTAATTTTTTCAACCTTCCCCCCCCCGAGATTTTGAACTTGTTACTTACGATTTATTTAACGTACAACTCTGATCTGAAATTACCAGCTGAGACGTTGCAAGACACGATTCATGAATGGAGTAGATAATGATTGGGTCCTCCATCACATTTTGACCTATCGCTGAAATGAACAAAAACTTCGTAGTTGACGACACTTCGATTACGTTCTTTCACCGTCGTCCCTCTTAAGTTTTTTTTTAATCCGTTGGTCACTTTCCTTTCTGTTTTGGTTTTCAATTACTTTGTAGTTAACCTGGGCCCACAAATTGTATTTTGATTTACCTAGTTATATCTAGAAATGCTCTGTGTTACGTGCCTGCCTCACAAAGTTTTTTTTTTCCTTCATGATTTAAACACGAATTGATTATATAAAAGTTAAAAATTTATAGACGCGCGGTATCAGATAAAAGTTAATTTGTTTCCAAATGTAATGTTGGAAGTCATTTGTTTTCTTGGACAATGTTGCAACCTTGTAAAATTTTATTGTTGGGGATGATTAATTTAAATGTGTGCGCATTTATTATAAATATATATATATAGAGAGAGAAATAAATACTTCGAAATGTATGTGTAATTAGTATGTGAATATGATGTTAAAGTAAAAGTATGATATTAAATGTATTATGAATATATGTAAGAGCGCTCGTGTCTGTCCCCCCTAGACGTGTATTGGTTGCTATAGTTTACCAGAAGTCTTCCGACGAATTTAAGAATGTAGATTTTGTTAAGAATACCGCCGTGCACTTAAGTAATTTTCCTTTTCTTCTGAATCAATGTAAGTGATAACCTCTGTAATTATATAATGGCATGCATTGAAAAAATATCGGCAGATCTAAACGTAACCCCCATCATAACAAATATTATCCCTGGACAATTACCCTAAAACCATTGTGGAAAGTGCACCTTGAATCCTTCTCACCTTCATACGTATCCTGTGACTTGACCAGTTTTTTTTTTATCCTCAATTTGAACCATCATACTCCGTACACCTGTGGAAGATCATTTTTTTTTTTTTTTAATCCGAACCATATATAAACATATACGAAAGTGATCCTAATGAAAGGTCTCGTGAAGTGTCCCAGTGTTGGATAAATAACTTGAAATTATTCGATTAATAAATTTGGAAATAGACCGTCTAAGAGGAGAAACCTCCTCTAGTGAAAGTTATTTTCTCGAAATCCCTAGATGGGTATAGACGTAGCAGTGTGCGATTGCAGATATAAACTGTTACCAGTTACAAACCAAATTATGACGACGAATGGTTTTGTAAACAATAGATATATATATATATATATACATATAGAGATATATATAAATGACCACAAAACTAAGTTAAATGGAGCGAAACGTTTTGGACACTACGACTAGTGCGTGAGTTGTGATTTGACGCTCGAAATTATTAATATTTTAATATCTCGACGTGAGGTAGAGACTCATTATGAGTTTCAATACACCTAAAAGTTTTTTTTCTTTCCTCTTTGTCCAATTTTTTTTAAGTGAAATAAGTTTTTCTTTTGCGTATGTCGCAAATCATCATTTTGCTTTAGCATGCCTAAGATATGATACGTGT
Source organism: Thermobia domestica (assembly GCF_964235325.1). Lineage (NCBI taxonomy): Eukaryota > Metazoa > Arthropoda > Insecta > Zygentoma > Lepismatidae > Thermobia > Thermobia domestica. Next base: position 79,653,433 of record NC_137468.1, on the reverse strand, counting down.
AATTATTTTGTTTTTCTTTCTTTTTCATTTGTCAATATGATTGAATATATAAAAAATTACTAAATATAATACTATGTACTCTATTAATATATAACCAAGACTTGTGCTTTTAATATATTCTTCATAATTATATGTTTGTCTTTCTTTTTCACTATGAATGTAATAAACTATTTGTACCTTTGTAGTTAGTGGTTTCCTTTAAACATATATACACTGTCCTGAGTGAGTGAGCGTGTGAATGCATGATAGATTTAATATAAGTAATTTTAGTGATATCATTTGTCATATTAACATCTGTAATATATGTGTCATGTTTTTAATATATGTGTTAAGGTAAATAACTAGGTCATGAAGGACCGTCACTAAGGGTTTAAATCGGCTCGAGGAGTGAAGCAAAAATAGCAAGGATAAGCCTAAATACGACATCTTTCTTCCAGAAGTTGAGACTTTTATTGATGCGATACATAAATTTATATTGAGTTGATAAGTGTGATTTTTTTTTTTCCTCGGCTAATTCCATATGTGTGGTCGATCCTAGAGACAGAGTTCAGATGCTGGATAGTTATCAATCACCGGTTGGAATAACTTTACAAAGAATTAAATTTCACTTTTCTCATTTCGGGTCTAGGTCTGGGCAACCCCATGATCGTGGTGCCTGGAGCTAGGTCTGGGTGGTATGAGGGAACATGTGTCTATTCCGAAGCATTCCAAAATTGATTAGTTGTTAATAACATTTAGAATGATTCATCTTTCAACGACTTTCCCGACCTTTTACTATATTTCCGGAATTATCCAGTAATCTGTTTCTCATTAAATACCCTATTTCTTTCTTTCTCTTTACCTACCTCCTTCTTTTACCCTTCTACTTCTTCTCTTTCTTTCCTATTTCTAAATGAAAGAAACGGAGTCATGATTGAGAGTAGTCGCTATTGGCACGGTCAATAAGTTGTTTCGATGAGTTTTCTTCGGAGTCCGATATGGAATAATTAACAATAACAAAAGGTTTATTGAAGTTACTCTATTGGAAAATAATCCTGGATTTCAATCAGTAAGTGATCTTCGTAATCGTCCTCGTTAAAGAAAATTAATTTTAGCGACTCCTCTCCAACTCTACATTAGCTCTTTATCTTCGTTAATTTTTACGTTTCTTTCAATTTTGGCTAACCGTGACAGGATCTGTTGCCCTAGAACCGACGGTTTCTATGGCAACGGACAAGAGTTTTCTTCCAAGTTTGGCGACCGTTGACATCGGACAGTTACCATGGAAACAATTGTTTTCCCTGGTAACGAATCTGAAATTATTTATTAAACACTGTTTAGGATCGAGCACATAATTGACTTGGCCACAAAGGTGCATAATTAAAAGTTACAGTGAGATTAAATAATTATAGTCATTGGCTGTTCTGCTATCTTTGTCTCTCTCTGTAGAAGGGGAAATTAAGGAATTTGTCAAATGAATACTAAAATTTGAAAATGCTGGAAGTTGACCCAAGGAGGGAATTAGATAGGAGTCCCTTAATTTATGAATAGTACCTGATTAATAAGTATTGTTAGTTTATAAGGATATAATTGCATGTGTTTATTGTGTTTTTTTGTATGGAAACTATGGCAACTAATAGGGAAGTAGTATCCACAGAGAACGCGGAAGTCTCATGTACACAATGTACTTTAGAAAGTAGTGAGAAAAGAGCTCGCGTCTCTCGTAGGCTAGTGAGGTGTCACGAATGTGGGCTGAAATGGATCCATTTCAGTTGTATTAATTTAGAGGATACTGCTGAAAATGCAGAAAAGGTCCGGGCTGGTGAAATAGTTAAATATTGTAAAGAATGTGAAGGGAAGCTCCACCAGTCGCGTGAACCATGAGTTTATCCTCTGAAAAGGAAAATGAACATCCCGATTCGGACGGTGAGCGAGGGTATAGTACCCCGAAGAACCGAGGCCAAATATCTCCAGTGGAGATATCTGACCTCGATGATGATGAAAAAGATGGGGATCCAATTGGTGATAAACCCAAAGAAAAGCAAAGAAGACTGTGTCATCTAATAATGACGCTCTCCTCCTTTCATTGCTACAAATGGCACAAGAAATAAATGATAATATCCTGGAAATGAGACGCGAAAATAGATAATAATAGCCGAGAGATGAGACGTGAAATGAATGAAAATAGCCGGGAGATAAGACGCGAAATAAATGAGAAATTCGACACCTCGGAACGAGAAACCGAATCTCGATTCGAGGTATTAACCCAGAAAATCGACAACATACGCTCGGACTTTGCTTCCTCAATAACTACATTGAGAGAGCAAATGTCTACTGAAATTAATTTGGTCAGATGCGAGGCTCAACAGTCCATAAAGCAAATTCAGCAGGAGACTGAAGTAAATTAGATCATGTAATTCTGAAATTGAAGAAATGGATACAAAATTACTAAATCGACAATAAACTGGAAACACAGCAGGCCGAAATTGATAGTTTAAAGTCAACCTTGTCAGACTTATCATTGAAAACCGAACTGGAAGTAACTGACCAGAAAGTTTTGAAAATTCAAAATGACATAGTAAATATTCGAAAGAAATGACAAAATCTAGTCGCGAAAAATCAGAGGTAACCTATCCTTTCCCCGGTAGCGATTCCTCAGGAATATTACCCGCTACAAATACCCCGTAGCGCAGGAAAAGAAAATTTAACGTCAGTTGATGCACAGGGATATTGCGACTCACTACCCATGCATCGGTCAGAACCAAAGTCGTGGTTCAATTCTAATAGTGTGCCGAATCAGTCGAGTGTTGTGACGACTACGGTCACTAGCGTGAGTGCTCCCTCCTTACATGGAGTATACAATCACATAGCGTGTTGCCGGGGAAAAGGAGATGGGTGCCATTCTGAGTCGTTGTTCATGGGTGCGATTGGTCGGGGATGGAGCCCAACATATTCAATACGACCAACAAAATCCCTTTCCCTTACATGGGTAGTTATAACACCGCTACTACGTCGTCGGTGGTAAATCCGGTGACGACTCCGATTGTGCAGGATAATATGTTAATTCCCAGTAACTATTCCCCTGCTTATGTTAGTATGGGTTCCAAGGTTTCGCGAGGGACATCGAACGTTTTCCCACTTTTGACGGGAATATTACCAATGGACAGCCTCGTGTTTTTCTGCGTAGATTGCAGCAGTGTTTAGAAATGTATCGGCTGACCGATAGAGAACGTTTACAAATAGTGGAAAAACTTTTAATTGCAGCATCAGGCGCGTGGTTTGCTTCTATTAAATATAGAACTCATACGTTTGACGATTTCCTGATCCTTTTCAAGGAAGAATACTGCAATGAACATATAGAGAGGCTTCAGAAACGCAACTCCAATCTTTAAGATATGATCGAGCCAAGTATGTGTCCTCTCTGGACTATGCTGGAAGATCATAGAACTGTACTACCGATTGCAGAGAATCCTCGCAAGCCGAACTAGTAGACATCATAGTGAACGCTCTTCCACAGATGAGTCGCGGCTATTGCTTCCCAGTTATGCAAACGGTGCGAGAAGTTACGTACGCCTAGCTGCCCTGTGTGGGAAAGAAACTGGAGGCCCACCAAAGAGTATCTCGCCCGACAAGCAAAAGTTGTGAAACCCTGAAAAGCAAGGCAACGGCAAGTTGCCAAACGGATTTTCTGAGTTACACCCAAGCTGGATCTCGCTATCCCGAGTGGGAGTGGCTCAGAAAGCAATCAATATAACGGTCGACGTCTGTTCCGTAACCGACCGATGTTTACAATCGCCGGGTTATCGCCCCTATGACCGCACAATGGGGGAATCGAACCCGAATAGGGACGATAATAGGAGGAACTTTAACGGGCATACCGGAGAAGAGAAAACGGTACTGGTCAAAACGGCAATGTTAACAATAACTGTGCAAGTAGATCTCAGATTCTGCCCCTTCGCAAATACCAACTAATGGCGGAAATGGAATTCTAGCCACTCGAGGGATTGATAGTCGCGAGACCGCTGTTAAATCGACAAACTAATTCCGCAACTACCTGGTGAAATGAGGAAGGATAGTTATATGAGTTGTCTCTTTCAATATCTCAGCTGGAACTCCTGTCAGTGCCTGTTCCTTTGTGAAACATTTTTAGCAGTTAAATTATTGAAAAATTGCGCTGTATTACACAATCTAAAGGTGA